>NW_027326802.1:300000-600000 GCF_047675955.1 Chlorocebus sabaeus | reverse complement strand
GAAGGGAAAGATGTAACTCAGTGAGATGAATTAACAGAACACAGAGCAGTTTCTCAGAAAGCTTCTTTCCAGTTTTGAACGGAAGATATTTCCTTTTTCACCATAGCCCTCTATGGGCTTCCAAATATCCCTTTGCCAATTCCACAAGAACAGCCTTAGCGAAAGGTTTCTTGAATGGAAAGATGTAACACTGTGAGACGAATTAACAGAACACAGAGCAGTTTCTCAGAAAGCTTCTTTCCAGTTTTGAACGGAAGATATTTCCTTTTTCACCATAGCCCTCTATGGGCTTCCAAATATCCCTTTGCCAATTCCACAAGAACAGCCTTAGCGAAAGGCTTCTTGAAGGGAAAGATGTAATTCTGTGAGATGAATTAACAGAACACAGAGCAGTTTCTCAGAAAGCTTCTTTCCAGTTTGGAACGGAAGATATTTCCTTTTTCACCATAGCCCTCTATGGGCTTCCAAATATCCCTTTGCCAATTCCACAAGAACAGCCTTAGCGAAAGGCTTCTTGAAGGTAAAGATGTAACTCGGTGAGATGAATAAACAGAACAAAGAGCAGTTTCTCAGAAAGCTTCTTTCCAGTTTTGAACGGAAGATATTTCCTTTTTCACCATAGCCCTCTATGGGCTTCCAAATATCCCTTTGCCAATTCCAAAAGAACAGCCTTAGCGAAAGGCTTCTGGAAGGGAAAGATGTAACTCCGTGAGATGAATTAACAGAACACAGAGCAGTTTCTCAGAATGCTTCTTTCCAGTTTTGAACGGAAGATATTTCCTTTTTCACCATACCCCTCTATGGGCTTCCAAATATCTCTTTGCCAATTCCACAAGAACAGCCTTAGCAAAAGGCTTCCTGAAGGGAAAGATGTAACTCTGTGAAATGAATTAACAGAACACAGAGCAGTTTCTCAGAAAGCTTCTTTCCAGTTTTGAACGGAAGATATTTCCTTTTTCACCATAGCCCTCTATGGGCTTCCAAATATACCTTTGCCAATTCCACAAGAACAGCCTTAGCGAAAGGCTTCCTGAAGGGAAAGATGTAACTCTGTGACATGAATTAGCAGAACACAGAGCAGTTTCTCAGAAAGCTTCTTTCCAGTTTTGAACGGAAGATATTTCCTTTTTCACCATAGCCCTCTATGGGCTTTCAAATATCCCTTTGCCAATTCCACAAGAACAACCTTAGCGAAAGGCTTCTTGAAGGGAAAGATGTAACTCTGTGAGATGAATTAACAGAACACAGAGCAGTTTCTCAGAAAGCTTCTTTCCAGTTTTAAACGGAAGATATTTCCTTTTTCACCATAGCCCTCTATGCGCTTCCAAATATCCCTTTTCAAATTCAACAAGAACAGCCTTTGCGAAAGGCTTCTTGAAGGGAAAGATGTAACTCTGTGAGATGAATTAACAGAACACAGAGCAGTTTCTCAGAAAGCTTCTTTCCAGTTTTGAACGGAAGATATTTCCTTTTTCACCATAGCCCTGAATGGGCTTCCAAATATCCCTTTGCCAATTCCAGAAGAACAGCCTTAGCGAAAGGATTCTTGAAGGGAAAGATGTAACTCTGTGAGATGAATTAACAGAACACAGAGCAGTTTCTCAGAAAGCTTCTTTCCGGTTTTGACCGGAAGATATTTCCTTTTTCACCATAGCCCTCTATGGGCTTCCAAATATCCCTTTGCCAATTCCACAAGAACAGCCTTAGCGAAAGGCTTCTTGAAGAGAAAGATGTAACTCTGTGAGATGAATTAACAGAACACAGAGGAGTTTCTCAGAAAGCTTCTTTCCAGTTTTGAACGGAAGATATTTCCTTTTTCACCATAGCCCTCTATGGGCTTCCAAGTATCCCCTTGCCAATTCCACAAGAACAGCTTTATCGAAAGGTTTCTTGAAAGGGAAGATGTAACACTGTGAGACGAATTAACAGAACGCAGAGCAGTTTCTCAGAAAGCTTCTTTCCAGTTTTGAACGGAAGATATTTCCTTTTTCACCATAGCCCTCTATGGGCTTCCAAATATCCCTTTGCCAATTCCACAAGAACAGCCTTAGCGAAAGGCTTCCTGAAAAGAAAGATGTAACTCTGTGAGATGAATTAACAGAACACAGAGCAGTTTCTCAGAAAGCTTCTTTCCAGTTTTGAACGGAAGATATTTCCTTTTTCACCATAGCCCTCTATGCGCTTCCAAATATCCCTTTGCAAATTCAACAAGAACAGCCTTTGCGAAAGGCTTCTTGAAGGGAAAGATGTAACTCTGTGAGATGAATTAACAGAACACAGAGCAGTTTCTCAGAAAGCTTCTTTCCAGTTTTGAACGGAAGATATTTCCTTTTTCACCATAGCCCTGAATGGGCTTCCAAATATCCCTTTGCCAATTCCAGAAGAACAGCCTTAGCGAAAGGATTCTTGAAGGGAAAGATGTAACTCTGTGAGATGAATTAACAGAACACAGAGCAGTTTCTCAGAAAGCTTCTTTCCGGTTTTGACCGGAAGATATTTCCTTTTTCACATAGCCCTCTATGGGCTTCCAAATATCCCTTTGCCAATTCCACAAGAACAGCCTTAGCGAAAGGCTTCTTGAAGAGAAAGATGTAACTCTGTGAGATGAATTAACAGAACACAGAGGAGTTTCTCAGAAAGCTTGTTTCCAGTTTTGAACGGAAGATATTTCCTTTTTCACCATAGCCCTCTATGGGCTTCCAAGTATCCCCTTGCCAATTCCACAAGAACAGCTTTATCGAAAGGTTTCTTGAAAGGGAAGATGTAACACTGTGAGACGAATTAACAGAACGCAGAGCAGTTTCTCAGAAAGCTTCTTTCCAGTTTTGAACGGAAGATATTTCCTTTTTCACCATAGCCCTCTATGGGCTTCCAAATATCCCTTTGCCAATTCCACAAGAACAGCCTTAGCGAAAGGCTTCTTGAAGGGAAAGATGTAACTCTGTGAGATGAATTAACAGAACACAGAGCAGTTTCTCAGAAAGCTTCTTTCCAGTTTTGAACGGAAGATATTTCCTTTTTCACCATAGCCCTCTATGGGCTTCCAAATATCCCTTTGCCAATTCCAAAAGAACAGCCTTAGCGAAAGGCTTCTTGAAGGGAAAGATGTAACTCTGTGAGATGAATTAACAGAACACAGAACAGTTTCTCAGAAAGCTTCTTTCCAGTTTTGAACGGAAGATATTTCCTTTTTCACCATAGCCCTCTATGGGCTTCCAAATATCCCTTTGCCAATTCCACAAGAACAGCCTTAGCGAAAGGCTTCCTGAAATGAAAGATGTAACTCTGTGAGATGAATTAACAGAACACAGAGCAGTTTCTCAGAAAGCTTCTTTCCTGTTTTGAACGGAAGATATTTCCTTTTTCACCTTAGCCCTCTATGGGCTTCCAAATATCCCTTTGCCAATTCCACAAGAACAGCCTTAGCGAAAGGCTTCTTGAAGGGAAAGATATAACTCCTTGAGATGAATTAACAGAACACAGAGCAGTTTGTCAGAAAGCTTCTTTCCAGTTTGGAACCGAAGATATTTCCTTTTTCACCATAGCCCTCTATGGGCTTCCAAATATCCCTTTGCCAATTCCACAAGAACAGAGTTAGCAAAAGGCTTCTTGAAGGGAAAGATGTAACTCTGTGAGATGAATTAACAGAACACAGAGCAGTTTCTCAGAAAGCTTCTTTCCGGTTTTGAACGGAAGATATTTCCTTTTTCACCATAGCCCTCTATGGGCTTCCAAATATCCCTTTGCCAATTCCACAAGAACAGCATTAGCGAAAGGCTTCCTGAAAAGAAAGATGTAACTCTGTGAGATGAATTAACAGAACACAGAGCAGTTTCTCAGAAAGCTTCTTCCCAGTTTTCAACGGAAGATATTTCCTTTTTCACCATAGCCCTCTATGGGCTTCCAAGTATCCCCTTGGAAATTCAACAAGAACAGCCTTAGCGAAAGGCTTCTTGAAGGGAAAGATGTAACTCTGTGAGATGAATTAACAGAACACAGAGCAGTTTCTCAGAAAGCTTCTTTCCAGTTTTGAACGGAAGATATTTCCTTTTTCACCATAGCCCTCTATGGGCTTCCAAATATCCCTTTGCCAATTCCACAAGAACCGCCTTAGCGAAAGGCTTCTTGAAGGGAAAGATGTAACTCTGTGAGATGAATTAACAGAACACAGAGCAGTTTCTCAGAAAGCTTCTTTCCAGTTTGGAACGGAAGATATTTCCTTTTTCACCATAGCCCTCTATGGGCTTCCAAATATCCCTTTGCCAATTCCACAAGAACAGCCTTAGCGAAAGGCTTCTTGAAGGTAAAGATGTAACTCGGTGAGATGAATAAACAGAACAAAGAGCAGTTTCTCAGAAAGCTTCTTTCCAGTTTTGAACGGAAGATATTTCCTTTTTCACCATAGCCCTCTATGGGCTTCCAAATATCCCTTTGCCAATTCCAAAAGAACAGCCTTAGCGAAAGGCTTCTGGAAGGGAAAGATGTAACTCCGTGAGATGAATTAACAGAACACAGAGCAGTTTCTCAGAATGCTTCTTTCCAGTTTTGAACGGAAGATATTTCCTTTTTCACCCTACCCCTCTATGGGCTTCCAAATATCTCTTTGCCAATTCCACAAGAACAGCCTTAGCAAAAGGCTTCCTGAAGGGAAAGATGTAACTCTGTGAAATGAATTAACAGAACACAGAGCAGTTTCTCAGAAAGCTTCTTTCCAGTTTTGAACGGAAGATATTTCCTTTTTCACCATAGCCCTCTAAGGGCTTCCAAATATCCCTTTGCCAATTCCACAAGAACAGCCTTAGCGAAAGGCTTCCTGAAGGGAAAGATGTAACTCTGTGAGATGAATTAGCAGAACACAGAGCAGTTTCTCAGAAAGCTTCTTTCCAGTTTTGAACGGAAGATATTTCCTTTTTCACCATAGCCCTCTATGGGCTTTCAAATATCCCTTTGCCAATTCCACAAGAACAGCCTTAGCGAAAGGCTTCTTGAAGGGAAAGATGTAACTCTGTGAGATGAATTAACAGAACACAGAGCAGTTTCTCAGAAAGCTTCTTTCCAGTTTTAAACGGAAGATATTTCCTTTTTCACCATAGCCCTCTATGCGCTTCCAAATATCCCTTTGCCAATTCCACAAGAACATCCTTAGCGAAAGGCTTCTTGAAGAGAAAGATGTAACTCTGTGAGATGAATTAACAGAACACAGAGGAGTTTCTCAGAAAGCTTGTTTCCAGTTTTGAACGGAAGATATTTCCTTTTTCACCATAGCCCTCTATGGGCTTCCAAGTATCCCCTTGCCAATTCCACAAGAACAGCTTTATCGAAAGGTTTCTTGAAAGGGAAGATGTAACACTGTGAGACGAATTAACAGAACGCAGAGCAGTTTCTCAGAAAGCTTCTTTACAGTTTTGAACGGAAGATATTTCCTTTTTCACCATAGCCCTCTATGGGCTTCCAAATATCCCTTTGCCAATTCCACAAGAACAGCCTTAGCGAAAGGCTTCCTGAAAAGAAAGATGTAACTCTGTGAGATGAATTAACAGAACACAGAGCAGTTTCTCAGAAAGCTTCTTTCCAGTTTTGAACGGAAGATATTTCCTTTTTCACCATAGCCCTCTATGGGCTTCCAAATACCCCTTTGCCAATTGCACAAGAACAGCCTTAGCGAAAGGCTTCTTGAAGGGAAAGATGTAACTCTGTGAGATGAATTAACAGAACACAGAGCAGTTTCTCATAAAGCTTCTTTCCAGTTTTGAACGGAAGATATTTCCTTTTTCACCATAGCCCTCTATGGGCTTCCAAATATCCCTTTGCCAATTCCACAAGAACAGCCTTAGCGAAAGGCTTCCTGAAAAGAAAGATGTAACTCTGTGAGATGAATTAACAGAACACAGAGCAGTTTCTCAGAAAGCTTCTTTCCTGTTTTGAACGGAAGATATTTCCTTTTTCACCTTAGCCCTCTATGGGCTTCCAAATATCCCTTTGCCAATTCCACAAGAACAGCCTTAGCGAAAGGCTTCTTGAAGGGAAAGATATAACTCCTTGAGAAGAATTAACAGAACACAGAGCAGTTTCTCAGAAAGCTTCTTTCCAGTTTGGAACCGAAGATATTTCCTTTTTCACCATAGCCCTCTATGGGCTTCCAAATATCCCCTTGCCAATTCCACAAGAACAGAGTTAGCAAAAGGCTTCTTGAAGGGAAAGATGTAACTCTGTGAGATGAATTAACAGAACACAGAGCAGTTTCTCAGAAAGCTTCTTTCCGGTTTTGAACGGAAGATATTTCCTTTTTCACCATAGCCCTCTATGGGCTTCCAAATATCCCTTTGCCAATTCCACAAGAACAGCATTAGCGAAAGGCTTCCTGAAAAGAAAGATGTAACTCTGTGAGATGAATTAACAGAACACAGAGCAGTTTCTCAGAAAGCTTCTTCCCAGTTTTCAACGGAAGATATTTCCTTTTTCACCATAGCCCTCTATGGGCTTCCAAGTATCCCCTTGGAAATTCAACAAGAACAGCCTTAGCGAAAGGCTTCTTTGAGGGAAAGATGTAACTCTGTGAGATGAATTAACAGAACACAGAGCAGTTTCTCAGAAAGCTTCTTTCCAGTTTTGAACGGAAGATATTTCCTTTTTCACCATAGCCCTCTATGGGCTTCCAAATATCCCTTTGCCAATTCCACAAGAACCGCCTTAGCGAAAGGCTTCTTGAAGGGAAAGATGTAACTCTGTGAGATGAATTAACAGAACACAGAGCAGTTTCTCAGAAAGCTTCTTTCCAGTTTGGAACGGAAGATATTTCCTTTTTCACCATAGCCCTCTATGGGCTTCCAAATATCCCTTTGCCAATTCCACAAGAACAGCCTTAGCGAAAGGCTTCTTGAAGGTAAAGATGTAACTCGGTGAGATGAATAAACAGAACAAAGAGCAGTTTCTCAGAAAGCTTCTTTCCAGTTTTGAACGGAAGATATTTCCTTTTTCACCATAGCCCTCTATGGGCTTCCAAATATCCCTTTGCCAATTCCAAAAGAACAGCCTTAGCGAAAGGCTTCTGGAAGGGAAAGATGTAACTCCGTGAGATGAATTAACAGAACACAGAGCAGTTTCTCAGAATGCTTCTTTCCAGTTTTGAACGGAAGATATTTCCTTTTTCACCCTACCCCTCTATGGGCTTCCAAATATCTCTTTGCCAATTCCACAAGAACAGCCTTAGCAAAAGGCTTCCTGAAGGGAAAGATGTAACTCTGTGAAATGAATTAACAGAACACAGAGCAGTTTCTCAGAAAGCTTCTTTCCAGTTTTGAACGGAAGATATTTCCTTTTTCACCATAGCCCTCTATGGGCTTCCAAATATCCCTTTGCCAATTCCACAAGAACAGCCTTAGCGAAAGGCTTCCTGAAGGGAAAGATGTAACTCTGTGAGATGAATTAGCAGAACACAGAGCAGTTTCTCAGAAAGCTTCTTTCCAGTTTTGAACGGAAGATATTTCCTTTTTCACCATAGCCCTCTATGGGCTTTCAAATATCCCTTTGCCAATTCCACAAGAACAGCCTTAGCGAAAGGCTTCTTGAAGGGAAAGATGTAACTCTGTGAGATGAATTAACAGAACACAGAGCAGTTTCTCAGAAAGCTTCTTTCCAGTTTTAAACGGAAGATATTTCCTTTTTCACCATAGCCCTCTATGCGCTTCCAAATATCCCTTTGCCAATTCCACAAGAACATCCTTAGCGAAAGGCTTCTTGAAGAGAAAGATGTAACTCTGTGAGATGAATTAACAGAACACAGAGGAGTTTCTCAGAAAGCTTGTTTCCAGTTTTGAACGGAAGATATTTCCTTTTTCACCATAGCCCTCTATGGGCTTCCAAGTATCCCCTTGCCAATTCCACAAGAACAGCTTTATCGAAAGGTTTCTTGAAAGGGAAGATGTAACACTGTGAGACGAATTAACAGAACGCAGAGCAGTTTCTCAGAAAGCTTCTTTCCAGTTTTGAACGGAAGATATTTCCTTTTTCACCATAGCCCTCTATGGGCTTCCAAATATCCCTTTGCCAATTCCACAAGAACAGCCTTAGCGAAAGGCTTCCTGAAGGGAAAGATATAACTCTGTGAAATGAATTAACAGAACACAGAGCAGTTTCTCAGAAAGCTTCTTTCCAGTTTTGAACGGAAGATATTTCCTTTCTCACCATAGCCCTCTATGGGCTTCCAAATATCCCTTTGCCAATTCCACAAGAACAGCCTTAGCGAAAGGCTTCCTGAAGGGAAAGATGTAACTCTGTGAGATGAATTAGCAGAACACAGAACAGTTTCTCAGAAAGCTTCTTTCCAGTTTTGAACGGAAGATATTTCCTTTTTCACCATAGTCCTCTATGGGCTTTCAAATATCCCTTTCCCAATTCCACAAGAACAGCCTTAGCGAAAGGCTTCTTGAAGGGAAAGATGTAACTCTGTGAGATGAATTAACAGAACACAGACCAGTTTCTCAGAAAGCTTCTTTCCAGTTTTGAACGGAAGATATTTCCTTTTTCACCATAGCCCTCTATGGGCTTCCAAATATCCCTTTGCCAATTCCACAAGAACAGCCTTAGCGAAAGGCTTCCTGAAAAGAAAGATGTAACTCTGTGAGATGAATTAACAGAACACAGAGCAGTTTCTCAGAAAGCTTCTTTCCAGTTTTGAACGGAAGATATTTCCTTTTTCGCCATAGCCCTCTATGGGCTTCCAAATATCCCTTTGCCAATTCCACAAGAACAGCCTTAGCGAAAGGCTTCTTGAAGGGAAAGATGTAACTCTGTGCGATGAATTAACAGAACACAGAGCAGTTTCTCAGAAAGCTTCTTTCCAGTTTTGAACGGAAGATATTTCCTTTTTCACCATAGCCCTCTATGGGCTTCCAAATATCCCTTTGCCAATTCCACAAGAACAGCCTTAGCGAAAGGCTTCCTGAAAAGAAAGATGTAACTCTGTGAGATGAATTAACAGAACACAGAGCAGTTTCTCAGAAAGCTTCTTTCCAGTTTTGAACGGAAGATATTTCCTTTTTCGCCATAGCCCTCTATGGGCTTCCAAATATCCCTTTGCCAATTCCACAAGAACAGCCTTAGCGAAAGGCTTCTTGAAGGGAAAGATGTAACTCTGTGCGATGAATTAACAGAACACAGAGCAGTTTCTCAGAAAGCTTCTTTCCAGTTTTGAACGGAAGATATTTCCTTTTTCACCTTAGCCCTCTATGGGCTTCCAAATATCCCTTTGCCAATTCCACAAGAACAGCCTTAGTGAAAGACTTCCTGAAGGGAAAGATGTAACTCTGTGAGATGAATTAACAGAACACAGAGCAGTTTCTCAGAAAGCTTCTTTCCAGTTTTGAACGGAAGATATTTCCTTTTTCACCATAGCCCTCTATGGGCTTCCAAATATCCCTTTGCCAATTCCACAAGAACAGCCTTAGCGAAAGGCTTCTGGAAGGGAAAGATGTAACTCTGTGAGATCAATTAACAGAACACAGAGTAGTTTCTCAGAAAGCTTCTTTCCAGTTTTGAACGGAAGATATTTCCTTTTTCACCACAGCCCTCTATGGGCTTCCAAATATCCCTTTGCCAATTCCACAAGAACAGCCTTAGCGAAAGGCTTCTTGAAGGGAAAGATGTAACTCAGTGAGATGAATTAACAGAACACAGAGCAGTTTCTCAGAAAGCTTCTTTCCAGTTTTGAACGGAAGATATTTCCTTTTTCACCATAGCCCTCTATGGGCTTCCAAATATCCCTTTGCCAATTCCACAAGAACAGCCTTAGCGAAAGGATTCCTGAAAAGAAAGATGAAACTCTGTGAGATGAATTAAGAGAACACAGAGCAGTTTCTCAGAAAGCTTCTTTCCAGTTTTGAACGGAAGATATTTCCTTTTTCACCATAGCCCTCTATGGGCTTAAAAATACCCCTTTGCCAATTCCACAAGAACAGCCTTAGCGAAAGGCTTCTTGAAGGGAAAGATGTAACTCTGTGAGATGAATTAACAGAACACAGAGCAGTTTCTCATAAAGCTTCTTTCCAGTTTTGAACGGAAGATATTTCCTTTTTCACCATAGCCCTCTATGGGCTTCCAAATATCCCTTTGCCAATTCCACAAGAACAGCCTTAGCGAAAGGCTTCCTGAAATGAAAGATGTAACTCTGTGAGATGAATTAACAGAACACAGAGCAGTTTCTCAGAAAGCTTCTTTCCTGTTTTGAACGGAAGATATTTCCTTTTTCACCTTAGCCCTCTATGGGCTTCCAAATATAACTTTGCCAATTCCACAAGAACAGCCTTAGCGAAAGGCTTCTTGAAGGGAAAGATATAACTCCTTGAGATGAATTAACAGAACACAGAGCAGTTTCTCAGAAAGCTTCTTTCCAGTTTGGAACCGAAGATATTTCCTTTTTCACCATAGCCCTCTATGGGCTTCCAAATATCCCTTTGCCAATTCCACAAGAACAGAGTTAGCAAAAGGTTTCTTGAAGGGAAAGATGTAACTCTGTGAGATGAATTAACAGAACACAGAGCAGTTTCTCAGAAAGCTTCTTTCCGGTTTTGAACGGAAGATATTTCCTTTTTCACCATAGCCCTCTATGGGCTTCCAAATATCCCTTTGCCAATTCCACAAGAACAGCATTAGCGAAAGGCTTCCTGAAAAGAAAGATGTAACTCTGTGAGATGAATTAACAGAACACAGAGCAGTTTCTCAGAAAGCTTCTTCCCAGTTTTCAACGGAAGATATTTCCTTTTTCACCATAGCCCTCTATGGGCTTCCAAGTATCCCCTTGCCAATTCCACAAGAACAGCCTTAGCGAAAGGCTTCTTGAAGGGAAAGATGTAACTCTGTGAGATGAATTAACAGAACACAGAGCAGTTTCTCAGAAAGCTTCTTTCCAGTTTTGAACGGAAGATATTTCCTTTTTCACCATAGCCCTCTATGGGCTTCCAAATATCCCTTTGCCAATTCCACAAGAACAGCCTTAGCGAAAGGTTTCTTCAATGGAAAGATGTAACACTGTGAGACGAATTAACAGAACACAGAGCAGTTTCTCAGAAAGCTTCTTTCCAGTTTTGAACGGAAGATATTTCCTTTTTCATCATAACCCTCTATGGGCTTCCAAATATCCCTTTGCCAATTCCACAAGAACAGCCTTAGCGAAAGGCTTCTTGAAGGGAAAGATGTAACTCTGTGAGATGAATTAACAGAACACAGAGCAGTTTCTCAGAAAGCTTCTTTCCGGTTTTGAACGGAAGATATTTCCTTTTTCACCATAGCCCTCTATGGGCTTCCAAATATCCCTTTGCCAATTCCACAAGAACAGCGTTAGCGAAAGGTTTCTTGAAGGGAAAGATGTAACTCTGTGAGATGAATTAACAGAACACAGAGCAGTTTCTCAGAAAGCTTCTTTCCAGTTTGGAACGGAAGATATTTCCTTTTTCACCATAGCCCTCTATGGGCTTCCAAATATCCCTTTGCCAATTCCACAAGAACAGCCTTAGCGAAAGGCTTCTTGAAGGTAAAGATGTAACTCGGTGAGATGAATAAACAGAACAAAGAGCAGTTTCTCAGAAAGCTTCTTTCCAGTTTTGAACGGAAGATATTTCCTTTTTCACCATAGCCCTCTATGGGCTTCCAAATATCCCTTTGCCAATTCCAAAAGAACAGCCTTAGGGAAAGGCTTCTGGAAGGGAAAGATGTAACTCCGTGAGATGAATTAACAGAACACAGAGCAGTTTCTCAGAATGCTTCTTTCCAGTTTTGAACGGAAGATATTTCCTTTTTCACCATACCCCTCTATGGGCTTCCAAATATCTCTTTGCCAATTCCACAAGAACAGCCTTAGCAAAAGGCTTCCTGAAGGGAAAGATGTAACTCTGTGAAATGAATTAACAGAACACAGAGCAGTTTCTCAGAAAGCTTCTTTCCACTTTTGAACGGAAGATATTTCCTTTTTCACCATAGCCCTCTATGGGCTTCCAAATATCCCTTTGCCAATTCCACAAGAACAGCCTTAGCGAAAGGCTTCCTGAAGGGAAAGAAGTAACTCTGTGAGATGAATTAGCAGAACACAGAGCAGTTTCTCAGAAAGCTTCTTTCCAGTTTTGAACGGAAGATATTTCCTTTTTCACCGTAGCCCTCTATGGGCTTTCAAATATCCCTTTGCCAATTCCACAAGAACAGCCTTAGCGAAAGGCTTCTTGAAGGGAAAGATGTAACTCTGTGAGATGAATTAACAGAACACAGAGCAGTTTCTCAGAAAGCTTCTTTCCAGTTTTGAACGGAAGATATTTCCTTTTTCACCATAGCCCTCTATGGGCTTCCAAATATCCCTTTGCAAATTCAACAAGAACAGCCTTTGCGAAAGGCTTCTTGAAGGGAAAGATGTAACTCTGTGAGATGAATTAACAGAACACAGAGCAGTTTCTCAGAAAGCTTCTTTCCAGTTTTGAACGGAAGATATTTCCTTTTTCACCATAGCCCTGAATTTGCTTCCAAATATCCCTTTGCCAATTCCAGAAGAACAGCCTTAGCGAAAGGATTCTTGAAGGGAAAGATGTAACTCTGTGAGATGAATTAACAGAACACAGAGCAGTTTCTCAGAAAGCTTCTTTCCGGTTTTGACCGGAAGATATTTCCTTTTTCACCATAGCCCTCTATGGGCTTCCAAATATCCCTTTGCCAATTCCACAAGAACAGCCTTAGCGAAAGGCTTCTTGAAGAGAAAGATGTAACTCTGTGAGATGAATTAACAGAACACAGAGGAGTTTCTCAGAAAGCTTGTTTCCAGTTTTGAACGGAAGATATTTCCTTTTTCACCATAGCCCTCTATGGGCTTCCAAGTATCCCCTTGCCAATTCCACAAGAACAGCTTTATCGAAAGGTTTCTTGAAAGGGAAGATGTATCACTGTGAGACGAATTAACAGAACGCAGAGCAGTTTCTCAGAAAGCTTCTTTACAGTTTTGAACGGAAGATATTTCCTTTTTCACCATAGCCCTCTATGGGCTTCCAAATATCCCTTTGCCAATTCCAAAAGAACAGCCTTAGCGAAAGGCTTCTTGAAGGGAATGATGTAACTCTGTGAGATGAATTAACAGAACACAGAACAGTTTCTCAGAAAGCTTCTTTCCAGTTTTGAACGGAAGATATTTCCTTTTTCACCATAGCCCTCTATGGGCTTCCAAATATCCCTTTGCCAATTCCACAAGAACAGCCTTAGCGAAAGGCTTCCTGAAGGGAAAGATATAACTCTGTGAAATGAATTAACAGAACACAGAGCAGTTTCTCAGAGAGCTTCTTTCCAGTTTTGAACGGAATATATTTCCTTTTTCACCATAGCCCTCTATGGGCTTCCAAATATCCCTTTGCCAATTCCACAAGAACAGCCTTAGCGAAAGGCTTCCTGAAGGGAAAGATGTAACTCTGTGAGATGAATTAGCAGAACACAGAACAGTTTCTCAGAAAGCTTCTTTCCAGTTTTGAACGGAAGATATTTCCTTTTTCACCATAGTCCTCTATGGGCTTTCAAATATCCCTTTGCCAATTCCACAAGAACAGCCTTAGCGAAAGGCTTCTTGAAGGGAAAGATGTAACTCTGTGAGATGAATTAACAGAACACAGACCAGTTTCTCAGAAAGCTTCTTTCCAGTTTTGAACGGAAGATATTTCCTTTTTCACCATAGCCCTCTATGGGCTTCCAAATATCCCTTTGCCAATTCCACAAGAACAGCCTTAGCGAAAGGCTTCCTGAAAAGAAAGATGTAACTCTGTGAGATGAATTAACAGAACACAGAGCAGTTTCTCAGAAAGCTTCTTTCCAGTTTTGAACGGAAGATATTTCCTTTTTCGCCATAGCCCTCTATGGGCTTCCAAATATCCCTTTGCCAATTCCACAAGAACAGCCTTAGCGAAAGGCTTCTTGAAGGGAAAGATGTAACTCTGTGCGATGAATTAACAGAACACAGAGCAGTTTCTCAGAAAGCTTCTTTCCAGTTTTGAACGGAAGATATTTCCTTTTTCACCTTAGCCCTCTATGGGCTTCCAAATATCACTTTGCCAATTCCACAAGAACAGCCTTAGTGAAAGGCTTCCTGAAGGGAAAGATGTAACTCTGTGAGATGAATTAACAGAACACAGAGCAGTTTCTCAGAAAGCTTCTTTCCAGTTTTGAACGGAAGATATTTCCTTTTTCACCATAGCCCTCTATGGGCTTCCAAATATCCCTTTGCCAATTCCACAAGAACAGCCTTAGCGAAAGGCTTCCTGAAGGGAAAGATGTAACTCTGTGAAATGAATTAACAGAACACAGAGCAGTTTCTCAGAAAACTTCTTTCCAGTTTTGAACGGAAGATATTTCCTTTTTCACCGTAGCCCTCTATGGGCTTCCAAATATCCCTTTCCCAATTCCACAAGAACAGCCTTAGCGAAAGGCTTCCTGAAGGGAAAGATGTAACTCTGTGAGATGAATTAGCAGAACCCAGAACAGTTTCTCAGAAAGTTTCTTTCCAGTTTTGAACGGAAGATATTTCCTTTTTCACCATAGCCCTCTATGGGCTTTCAAATATCCCTTTGCCAATTCCACAAGAACAGCCTTAGCGAAAGGCTTCTTGAAGGGAAAGATGTAACTCTGTGAGATGAATTAACAGAACACAGAGCAGTTTCTCAGAAAGCTTCTTTCCAGTATTGAACGGAAGATATTTCCTTTTTCACCATAGCCCTCTATGGGCTTCCAAATATCCCGTTGCCAATTCCACAAGAACAGCCTTAGCGAAAGGCTTCCTGAAAAGAAAGATGTAACTCTGTGAGATGAATTAACAGAACACAGAGCAGTTTCTCAGAAAGCTTCTTTCCAGTTTTGAACGGAAGGTATTTCCTTTTTCGCCATAGCCCTCTATGGGCTTCCAAATATCCCTTTGCCAATTCCACAAGAACAGCCTTAGCGAAAGGCTTCTTGAAGGGAAAGATGTAACTCTGTGCGATGAATTAACAGAACACAGAGCAGTTTCTCAGAAAGCTTCCTTCCGGTTTTGAACGGAAGATATTTCCTTTTTCACCATAGCCCTCTATGGGCTTCCAAATATCCCTTTGCCAATTCCACAAGAACAGCCTTAGCGAAAGGCTTCCTGAAGGGAAAGATGTAACTCTGTGAGATGAATTAGCAGAACACAGAGCAGTTTCTCAGAAAGCTTCTTTCCAGTTTTGAACGGAAGATATTTCCTTTTTCACCATAGCCCTCTATGGGCTTTCAAATATCCCTTTGCCAATTCCACAAGAACAGCCTTAGCGAAAGGCTTCTTGAAGGGAAAGATGTAACTCTGTGAGATGAATTAACAGAACACAGAGCAGTTTCTCAGAAAGCTTCTTTCCAGTTTTGAACGGAAGATATTTCCTTTTTCACCATAGCCCTCTATGGGCTTCCAAATATCCCTTTGCAAATTCAACAAGAACAGCCTTTGGGAAAGGCTTCTTGAAGGGAAAGATGTAACTCTGTGAGATGAATTAACAGAACACAGAGCAGTTTCTCTGAAAGCTTCTTTCCAGTTTTGAACGGAAGATATTTCCTTTTTCACCATAGCCCTGAATGGGCTTCCAAATATCCCTTTGCCAATTCCAGAAGAACAGCCTTAGCGAAAGGATTCTTGAAGGGAAAGATGTAACTCGGTGAGATGAATTAACAGAACACAGAGCAGTTTCTCAGAAAGCTTCTTTCCGGTTTTGACCGGAAGATATTTCCTTTTTCACCATAGCCCTCTATGGGCTTCCAAATATCCCTTTGCCAATTCCACAAGAACAGCCTTAGCGAAAGGCTTCTTGAAGGGAAAGATGTAACTCTGTGAGATGAATTAACAGAACACAGAGCAGTTTCTCTGAAAGCTTCTTTCCAGTTTTGAACGGAAGATATTTCCTTTTTCACCATAGCCCTGAATGGGCTTCCAAATATCCCTTTGCCAATTCCAGAAGAACAGCCTTAGCGAAAGGCTTCTTGAAGAGAAAGATGTAACTCTGTGAGATGAATTAACAGAACACAGAGGAGTTTCTCAGAAAGCTTGTTTCCAGTTTTGAACGGAAGATATTTCCTTTTTCACCATAGCCCTCTATGGGCTTCCAAGTATCCCCTTGCCAATTCCACAGGAACAGCTTTATCGAAAGGTTTCTTGAAAGGGAAGATGTAACACTGTGAGACGAATTAACAGAACGCAGAGCAGTTTCTCAGAAAGCTTCTTTCCAGTTTTGAACGGAAGATATTTCCTTTTTCACCATAGCCCTCTATGGGCTTCCAAATATCCCTTTGCCAATTCCACAAGAACAGCCTTAGCGAAAGGCTTCTTGAAGGGAAAGATGTAACTCTCTGAGATGAATTAACAGAACACAGAACAGTTTCTCAGAAAGTTTCTTTCCAGTTTTGAACGGAAGATATTTCCTTTTTCACCGTAGCCCTCTATGGGCTTCCAAATATCCCTTTGCCAATTCCACAAGAACAGCCTTAGCGAAAGGCTTCCTGAAGGGAAAGATGTAACTCTGTGAGATGAATTAGCAGAACACAGAACAGTTTCTCAGAAAGTTTCTTTCCAGTTTTGAACGGAAGATATTTCCTTTTTCACTATAGCCCTCTATGGGCTTTCAAATATCCCTTTGCCAATTCCACAAGAACAGCCTTAGCGAAAGTCTTCTTGAAGGGAAAGATGTAACTCTGTGAGATGAATTAACAGAACACAGAGCAGTTTCTCAGAAAGCTTCTTTCCAGTTTTGAACGGAAGATATTTCCTTTTTCACCATAGACCTGAATGGGCTTCCAAATATCCCTTTGCCAATTCCAGAAGAACAGCCTTAGCGAAAGGCTTCCTGAAAAGAAAGATGTAACTCTGTGAGATGAATTAACAGAACACAGAGCAGTTTCTCAGAAATCTTCTTTCCAGTTTTGACCGGAAGATATTTCCTTTTTCACCATAGCCCTCTATGGGCTTCCAAATATCCCTTTGCCAATTCCACAAGAACAGCCTTAGCGAAAGGCTTCTTGAAGGGAAAGATGTAACTCTGTGCGATGAATTAACAGAAAACAGAGCAGTTTCTCAGAAAGCTTCTTTCCAGTTTTGAACGGAAGATATTTCCTTTTTCAACTTAGCCCTCTATGGGCTTCCAAATATCCCTTTGCCAATTCCACAAGAACAGCCTTAGTGAAAGGCTTCCTGAAGGGAAAGATGTAACACTGTGAGACGAATTAACAGAACGCAGAGCAGTTTCTCAGAAAGCTTCTTTCCAGTTTTGAACGGAAGGTATTTCCTTTTTCACCATAGCCCTCTATGGGCTTCCAAATATCCCTTTGCCAATTCCACAAGAACAGCCTTAGCGAAAGGCTTCTTGAAGGGAATGATGTAACTCTGTGAGATGAATTAACAGAACACAGAGCAGTTTCTCAGAAAGCTTCTTTCCGGTTTTGAACGGAAGATATTTCCTTTTTCACCATAGCCCTCTATGGGCTTCCAAATATCCCTTTGCCAATTCCAAAAGAACAGCCTTAGCGAAAGGCTTCTTGAAGGGAAAGATGTAACTCTGTGAGATGAATTAACAGAACACAGAACAGTTTCTCAGAAAGCTTCTTTCCAGTTTTGAACGGAAGATATTTCCTTTTTCACCATAGCCCTCTATGGGCTTCCAAATATCCCTTTGCCAATTCCACAAGAACAGCCTTAGCGAAAGGCTTCCTGAAGGGAAAGATGTAACTCTGTGAGATCAATTAACAGAACACAGAGCAGTTTCTCAGAAAGCTTCTTTCCAGTTTTGAACGGAAGATATTTCCTTTTTCACCATAGCCCTCTATGGGCTTCCAAATATCCCTTTTCCAATTCCACAAGAACAGCCTTAGCGAAAGGCTTCCTGAAGGGAAAGATGTAACTCTGTGAGATGAATTAGCAGAACACAGAACAGTTTCTCAGAAAGCTTCTTTCCAGTTTTGAACGGAAGATATTTCCTTTTTCACCATAGTCCTCTATGGGCTTTCAAATATCCCTACGCCAATTCCACAAGAACAGCCTTAGCGAAAGGCTTCTTGAAGGGAAAGATGTAAATCTGTGAGATGAATTAACAGAACACAGACCAGTTTCTCAGAAAGCTTCTTTCCAGTTTTGAACGGAAGATATTTCCTTTTTCACCATAGCCCTCTATGGGCTTCCAAATATCCCTTTGCCAATTCCACAAGAACAGCCTTAGCGAAAGGCTTCCTGAAAAGAAAGATGTAACTCTGTGAGATGAATTAACAGAACACAGAGCAGTTTCTCAGAAAGCTTCTTTCCAGTTTTGAACGGAAGATATTTCCTTTTTCGCCATAGCCCTCTATGGGCTTCCAAATATCCCTTTGCCAATGCCACAAGAACAGCCTTAGCGAAAGGCTTCTTGAAGGGAAAGATGTAACTCTGTGCGATGAATTAACAGAGCACAGAGCAGTTTCTCAGAAAGCTTCTTTCCAGTTTGGAACGGAAGATATTTCCTTTTTCACCATAGCCCTCTATGGGCTTCCAAATATCCCTTTGCCAATTCCACAAGAACAGCCTTAGTGAAAGGCTTCCTGAAGGGAAAGATGTAACTCTGTGAGATGAATTAACAGAACACAGAACAGTTTCTCAGAAAGCTTCTTTCCAGTTTTGAACGGAAGATATTTCCTTTTTCACCATAGCCCTCTATGGGCTTCCAAATATCCCTTTGCAAATTCAACAAGAACAGCCTTTGCGAAAGGCTTCCTGAAGGGAAAGATGTAACTCTGTGAGATGAATTAACAGAACACAGAGCAGTTTCTCAGAAAGCTTCTTTCCAGTTTTGAACGGAAGATATTTCCTTTTTCACCATAGCCCTCTATGGGCTTCCAAATATCCCTTTGCAAATTCAACAAGAACAGCCTTTGCGAAAGGCTTCTTGAAGAGAAAGATGTAACTCTGTGAGATGAATTAACAGAACACAGAGCAGTTTCTCAGAAAGCTTCTTTCCAGTTTTGAACGGAAGATATTTCCTTTTTCACCATAGCCCTGAATTTGCTTCCAAATATCCCTTTGCCAATTCCAGAAGAACAGCCTTAGCGAAAGGATTCTTGAAGGGAAAGATGTAACTCTGTGAGATGAATTAACAGAACACAGAGCAGTTTCTCAGAAAGCTTCTTTCCGGTTTTGACCGGAAGATATTTCCTTTTTCACCATAGCCCTCTATGGGCTTCCAAATATCCCTTTGCCAATTCCACAAGAACAGCCTTAGCGAAAGGCTTCTTGAAGAGAAAGATGTAACTCTGTGAGATGAATTAACAGAACACAGAGGAGTTTCTCAGAAAGCTTCTTTCCAGTTTTGAACGGAAGATATTTCCTTTTTCACCATAGCCCTCTATGGGCTTCCAAGTATCCCCTTGCCAATTCCACAAGAACAGCTTTATCGAAAGGTTTCTTGAAAGGGAAGATGTAACACTGTGAGACGAATTAACAGAACGCAGAGCAGTTTCTCAGAAAGCTTCTTTCCAGTTTTGAACGGAAGATATTTCCTTTTTCACCATAGCCCTCTATGGGCTTCCAAATATCCCTTTGCCAATTCCACAAGAACAGCCTTAGCGAAAGGCTTCTGGAAGGGAAAGATGTAACTCTGTGAGATGAATTAACAGAACACAGAGCAGTTTCTCAGAAAGCTTCTTTCCAGTTTTGAACGGAAGATATTTCCTTTTTCACCATAGCCCTCTATGGGCTTCCAAATATCCCTTTGCCAATTCCAAAAGAACAGCCTTAGCTAAAGGCTTCTTGAAGGGAATGATGTAACTCTGTGAGATGAATTAACAGAACACAGAACAGTTTCTCAGAAAGCTTCTTTCCGGTTTTGAACGGAAGATATTTCCTTTTTCACCATAGCCCTCTATGGGCTTCCAAATATCCCTTTGCCAATTCCACAAGAACAGCCTTAGCGAAAGGCTTCCTGAAGGGAAAGATATAACTCTGTGAAATGAATTAACAGAACACAGAGCAGTTTCTCAGAAAGCTTCTTTCCAGTTTTGAACGGAAGATATTTCCTTTTTCACCATAGCCCTCTATGGGCTTCCAAATATCCCTTTGCCAATTCCACAAGAACAGCCTTAGCGAAAGGCTTCCTGAAGGGAAAGATGTAACTCTGTGAGATGAATTAGCAGAACACATAACAGTTTCTCAGAAAGCTTCTTTCCAGTTTTGAACGGAAGATATTTCCTTTTTCACCATAGTCCTCTATGGGCTTTAAAATATCCCTTTGCCAATTCCACAAGAACAGCCTTAGCGAAAGGCTTCTTGAAGGGAAAGATGTAACTCTGTGAGATGAATTAACAGAACACAGAGCAGTTTCTCAGAAAGCTTCTTTCCAGTTTGGAACGGAAGATATTTCCTTTTTCACCATAGCCCTCTATGGGCTTCCAAATATCCCTTTGCCAATTCCACAAGAACAGCCTTAGCGAAAGGCTTCCTGAAAAGAAAGATGTAACTCTGTGAGATGAATTAACAGAACACAGAGCAGTTTCTCAGAAAGCTTCTTTCCAGTTTTGAACGGAAGATATTTCCTTTTTCGCCATAGCCCTCTATGGGCTTCCAAATATCCCTTTGCCAATTCCACAAGAACAGCCTTAGCGAAAGGCTTCTTGAAGGGAAAGATGTAACTCTGTGCGATGAATTAACAGAACACAGAGCAGTTTCTCAGAAAGCTTCTTTCCAGTTTTGAACGGAAGATATTTCCTTTTTCACCTTAGCCCTCTATGGGCTTCCAAATATCCCTTTGCCAATTCCACAAGAACAGCCTTAGTGAAAGGCTTCCTGAAGGGAAAGATGTAACTCTGTGAGATGAATTAACAGAACACAGAGCAGTTTCTCAGAAAGCTTCTTTCCAGTTTTGAACGGAAGATATTTCCTTTTTCACCATAGCCCTCTATGGGCTTCCAAATATCCCTTTGCAAATTCAACAAGAACAGCCTTTGCGAAAGGCTTCTTGAAGGGAAAGATGTAACTCTGTGAGATGAATTAACAGAACACAGAGCAGTTTCTCAGAAAGCTTCTTTCCAGTTTTGAACGGATGATATTTCCTTTTTCACCATAGCCCTGAATTTGCTTCCAAATATCCCTTTGCCAATTCCAGAAGAACAGCCTTAGCGAAAGGATTCTTGAAGGGAAAGATGTAACTCTGTGAGATGAATTAACAGAACACAGAGCAGTTTCTCAGAAAGCTTCTTTCCGGTTTTGACCGGAAGATATTTCCTTTTTCACCATAGCCCTCTATGGGCTTCCAAATATCCCTTTGCCAATTCCACAAGAACAGCCTTAGCGAAAGGCTTCTTGAAGAGAAAGATGTAACTCTGTGAGATGAATTAACAGAACACAGAGGAGTTTCTCAGAAAGCTTGTTTCCAGTTTTGAACGGAAGATATTTCCTTTTTCACCATAGCCCTCTATGGGCTTCCAAGTATCCCCTTGCCAATTCCACAAGAACAGCTTTATCGAAAGGTTTCTTGAAAGGGAAGATGTAACACTGTGAGACGAATTAACAGAACGCAGAGCAGTTTCTCAGAAAGCTTCTTTCCAGTTTTGAACGGAAGATATTTCCTTTTTCACCATAGCCCTCTATGGGCTTCCAAATATCCCTTTGCCAATTCCACAAGAACAGCCTTAGCGAAAGGCTTCTGGAAGGGAAAGATGTAACTCTGTGAGATGAATTAACAGAACACAGAGCAGTTTCTCAGAAAGCTTCTTTCCAGTTTTGAACGGAAGATATTTCCTTTTTCACCATAGCCCTCTATGGGCTTCCAAATATCCCTTTGCCAATTCCAAAAGAACAGCCTTAGCGAAAGGCTTCTTGAAGGGAATGATGTAACTCTGTGAGATGAATTAACAGAACACAGAACAGTTTCTCAGAAAGCTTCTTTCCTGTTTTGAACGGAAGATATTTCCTTTTTCACCATAGCCCTCTATGGGCTTCCAAATATCCCTTTGCCAATTCCACAAGAACAGCCTTAGCGAAAGGCTTCCTTAAGGGAAAGATGTAACTCTGTGAAATGAATTAACAGAACACAGAGCAGTTTCTCAGAAAACTTCTTTCCAGTTTTGAACGGAAGATATTTCCTTTTTCACCGTAGCCCTCTATGGGCTTCCAAATATCCCTTTGCCAATTCCACAAGAACAGCCTTAGCGAAAGGCTTCTTGAAGGGAAAGATGTAACTCTGTGAGATGAATTAACAGAACACAGAGCAGTTTCTCAGAAAGCTTCTTTCCAGTTTTGAACGGAAGATATTTCCTTTTTCACCATAGCCCTCTATGGGCTTCCAAATATCCCTTTGCCAATTCCACAAGAGCAGCCTTAGCGAAAGGCTTCCTGAAAAGAAAGATGTAACTCTGTGAGATGAATTAACAGAACACAGAGCAGTTTCTCAGAAAGCTTCTTTCCAGTTTTGAACGGAAGATATTTCCTTTTTCGCCATAGCCCTCTATGGGCTTCCAAATATCCCTTTGCCAATTCCACAAGAACAGCCTTAGCGAAAGGCTTCTTGAAGGGAAAGATGTAACTCTGTGCGATGAATTAACAGAACACAGAGCAGTTTCTCAGAAAGCTTCTTTCCAGTTTTGAACGGAAGATATTTCCTTTTTCACCTTAGCCCTCTATGGGCTTCCAAATATCCCTTTGCCAATTCCACAAGAACAGCCTTAGTGAAAGACTTCCTGAAGGGAAAGATGTAACTCTGTGAGATGAATTAGCAGAACACAGAACAGTTTCTCAGAAAGCTTCTTTCCAGTTTTGAACGGAAGATATTTCCTTTTTCACCATAGTCCTCTATGGGCTTTCAAATATCCCTTTGCCAATTCCACAAGAACAGCCTTAGCGAAAGGCTTCTTGAAGGGAAAGATGTAACTCTGTGAGATGAATTAACAGAACACAGACCAGTTTCTCAGAAAGCTTCTTTCCAGTTTTGAACGGAAGATATTTCCTTTTTCACCATAGCCCTCTATGGGCTTCCAAATATCCCTTTGCCAATTCCACAAGAACAGCCTTAGCGAAAGGCTTCCTGAAAAGAAAGATGTAACTCTGTGAGATGAATTAACAGAACACAGAGCAGTTTCTCAGAAAGCTTCTTTCCAGTTTTGAACGGAAGATATTTCCTTTTTCGCCATAGCCCTCTATGGGCTTCCAAATATCCCTTTGCCAATTCCACAAGAACAGCCTTAGCGAAAGGCTTCTTGAAGGGAAAGATGTAACTCTGTGCGATGAATTAACAGAACACAGAGCAGTTTCTCAGAAAGCTTCTTTCCAGTTTTGAACGGAAGATATTTCCTTTTTCACCTTAGCCCTCTATGGGCTTCCAAATATCCCTTTGCCAATTCCACAAGAACAGCCTTAGTGAAAGGCTTCCTGAAGGGAAAGATGTAACTCCGTGAGATGAATTAACAGAACACAGAGCAGTTTCTCAGAAAGCTTCTTTCCAGTTTTGAACGGAAGATATTTCCTTTTTCACCATAGCCCTCTATGGGCTTCCAAATATCCCTTTGCCAATTCCACAAGAACAGCCTTAGCGAAAGGCTTCCTGAAGGGAAAGATGTAACTCTGTGAAATGAATTAACAGAACACAGAGCAGTTTCTCAGAAAGCTTCTTTCCAGTTTTGAACGGAAGATATTTCCTTTTTCACCGTAGCCCTCTATGGGCTTCCAAATATCCCTTTGCCAATTCCACAAGAACAGCCTTAGCGAAAGGCTTCCTGAAGGGAAAGATGTAACTCTGTGAGATGAATTAGCAGAACACAGAACAGTTTCTCAGAAAGTTTCTTTCCAGTTTTGAACGGAAGATATTTCCTTTTTCACCATAGCCCTCTATGGGCTTTCAAATATCCCTTTGCCAATTCCACAAGAACAGCCTTAGCGAAAGGCTTCTTGAAGGGAAAGATGTAACTCTGTGAGATGAATTAACAGAACACAGAGCAGTTTCTCAGAAAGCTTCTTTCCAGTTTTGAACGGAAGATATTTCCTTTTTCACCATAGCCCTCTATGGGCTTCCAAATATCCCTTTGCCAATTCCACAAGAACAGCCTTAGCGAAAGGCTTCCTGAAAAGAAAGATGTAACTCTGTGAGATGAATTAACAGAACACAGAGCAGTTTCTCAGAAAGCTTCTTTCCAGTTTTGACCGGAAGATATTTCCTTTTTCGCCATAGCCCTCTATGGGCTTCCAAATATCCCTTTGCCAATTCCACAAGAACAGCCTTAGCGAAAGGCTTCTTGAAGGGAAAGATGTAACTCTGTGCGATGAATTAACAGAACACAGAGCAGTTTCTCAGAAAGCTTCTTTCCAGTTTTGAACGGAAGATATTTCCTTTTTCACCTTAGCCCTCTATGGGCTTCCAAATATCCCTTTGCCAATTCCACAAGAACAGCCTTAGTGAAAGGCTTCCTGAAGGGAAAGATGTAACTCTGTGAGATGAATTAACAGAACACAGAGCAGTTTCTCAGAAAGCTTCTTTCCAGTTTTGAACGGAAGATATTTCCTTTTTCACCATAGCCCTCTATGGGCTTCCAAATATCCCTTTGCCAATTCCACAAGAACAGCCTTAGCGAAAGGCTTCTTGAAGGGAAAGATGTAACTCTGTGAGATGAATTAACAGAACACAGAGCAGTTTCTCAGAAAGCTTCTTTCCGGTTTTGAACGGAAGATATTTCCTTTTTCACCATAGCCCTCTATGGGCTTCCAAATATCCCTTTGCCAATTCCACAAGAACAGCCTTAGCGAAAGGCTGCCTGAAGAGAAAGATGTAACTCTGTGAGATGAATTAACAGAACACAGAGGAGTTTCTCAGAAAGCTTCTTTCCAGTTTTGAACGGAAGATATTTCCTTTTTCACCATAGCCCTCTATGGGCTTCCAAGTATCCCCTTGCCAATTCCACAAGAACAGCTTTAGCGAAAGGTTTCTTGAAAGGGAAGATGTAACTCTGTGAGATGAATTAACAGAACACAGAGCAGTTTCTCAGAAAGCTTCTTTCCAGTTTTGAACGGAAGATATTTCCTTTTTCACCATAGCCCTCTATGGGCTTCCAAATATCCCTTTGCCAATTCCACAAGAACAGCCTTAGCGAAAGGCTTCTTGAAGGGAAAGATGTAACTCTGTGAGATGAATTAACAGAACACAGAGCAGTTTCTCAGAAAGCTTCTTTCCGGTTTTGAACGGAAGATATTTCCTTTTTCACCATAGACCTCTATGGGCTTCGAAATATCCCTTTGCCAATTCCACAAGAACAGCCTTAGCGAAAGGCTTCTTGAAGGGAAAGATGTAACTCTGTGAGATGAATTAACAGAACACAGAGCATTTTCTCAGAAAGCTTCTTTCCAGTTTTGAACGGAAGATATTTCCCTTTTCACCATAGCCCTCTATGGGCTTCCAAATATCCCTTTGCCAATTCCACAAGAACAGCCTTAGCGAAAGGCTTCTTGAAGGGAAAGATGTAACTCTGTGAGATGAATTAACAGAACACAGAGCAGTTTCTCAGAAAGCTTCTTTCCGGTTTTGAACGGAAGATATTTCCTTTTTCACCGTAGCCCTCTATGGGCTTCCAAATATCCCTTTGCCAATTCCACAAGAACAGCCTTAGCGAAAGGCTTCTGGAAGGGAAAGATGTAACTCTGTGAGATCAATTAACAGAACACAGAGTAGTTTCTCAGAAAGCTTCTTTCCAGTTTTGAACGGAAGATATTTCCTTTTTCACCATAGCCCTCTATGGGCTTCCAAATATCCCTTTGCCAATTCCACAAGAACAGCCTTAGCGAAAGGCTTCTTGAAGGGAAAGATGTAACTCAGTGAGATGAATTAACAGAACACAGAGCAGTTTCTCAGAAAGCTTCTTTCCAGTTTTGAACGGAAGATATTTCCTTTTTCACCATAGCCCTCTATGGGCTTCCAAATATCCCTTTGCCAATTCCACAAGAACAGCCTTAGCGAAAGGATTCCTGAAAAGAAAGATGAAACTCTGTGAGATGAATTAAGAGAACACAGAGCAGTTTCTCAGAAAGCTTCTTTCCAGTTTTGAACGGAAGATATTTCCTTTTTCACCATAGCCCTCTATGGGCTTCCAAATACCCCTTTGCCAATTCCACAAGAACAGCCTTAGCGAAAGGCTTCTTGAAGGGAAAGATGTAACTCTGTGAGATGAATTAACAGAACACAGAGCAGTTTCTCAGAAAGCTTCTTTCCAGTTTTGAACGGAAGATATTTCCTTTTTCACCATAGCCCTCTATGGGCTTCCAAATATCCCTTTGCCAATTCCACAAGAGCAGCCTTAGCGAAAGGCTTCCTGAAAAGAAAGATGTAACTCTGTGAGATGAATTAACAGAACACAGAGCAGTTTCTCAGAAAGCTTCTTTCCAGTTTTGAACGGAAGATATTTCCTTTTTCGCCATAGCCCTCTATGGGCTTCCAAATATCCCTTTGCCAATTCCACAAGAACAGCCTTAGCGAAAGGCTTCTTGAAGGGAAAGATGTAACTCTGTGCGATGAATTAACAGAACACAGAGCAGTTTCTCAGAAAGCTTCTTTCCAGTTTTGAACGGAAGATATTTCCTTTTTCACCTTAGCCCTCTATGGGCTTCCAAATATCCCTTTGCCAATTCCACAAGAACAGCCTTAGTGAAAGGCTTCCTGAAGGGAAAGATGTAACTCTGTGAGATGAATTAGCAGAACACAGAACAGTTTCTCAGAAAGCTTCTTTCCAGTTTTGAACGGAAGATATTTCCTTTTTCACCATAGTCCTCTAGGGGCTTTCAAATATCCCTTTGCCAATTCCACAAGAACAGCCTTAGCGAAAGGCTTCTTGAAGGGAAAGATGTAACTCTGTGAGATGAATTAACAGAACACAGACCAGTTTCTCAGAAAGCTTCTTTCCAGTTTTGAACGGAAGATATTTCCTTTTTCACCATAGCCCTCTATGGGCTTCCAAATATCCCTTTGCCAATTCCACAAGAACAGCCTTAGCGAAAGGCTTCCTGAAAAGAAAGATGTAACTCTGTGAGATGAATTAACAGAACACAGAGCAGTTTCTCAGAAAGCTTCTTTCCAGTTTTGAACGGAAGATATTTCCTTTTTCGCCATAGCCCTCTATGGGCTTCCAAATATCCCTTTGCCAATTCCACAAGAACAGCCTTAGCGAAAGGCTTCTTGAAGGGAAAGATGTAACTCTGTGCGATGAATTAACAGAACACAGAGCAGTTTCTCAGAAAGCTTCTTTCCAGTTTTGAACGGAAGATATTTCCTTTTTCACCTTAGCCCTCTATGGGCTTCCAAATATCCCTTTGCCAATTCCACAAGAACAGCCTTAGTGAAAGGCTTCCTGAAGGGAAAGATGTAACTCTGTGAGATGAATTAACAGAACACAGAGCAGTTTCTCAGAAAGCTTCTTTCCAGTTTTGAACGGAAGATATTTCCTTTTTCACCATAGCCCTCTATGGGCTTCCAAATATCCCTTTGCCAATTCCACAAGAACAGCCTTAGCGAAAGGCTTCCTGAAGGGAAAGATGTAACTCTGTGAAATGAATTAACAGAACACAGAGCAGTTTCTCAGAAAGCTTCTTTCCAGTTTTGAACGGTAGATATTTCCTTTTTCACCGTAGCCCTCTATGGGCTTCCAAATATCCCTTTGCCAATTCCACAAGAACAGCCTTAGCGAAAGGCTTCCTGAAGGGAAAGATGTAACTCTGTGAGATGAATTAGCAGAACACAGAACAGTTTCTCAGAAAGTTTCTTTCCAGTTTTGAACGGAAGATATTTCCTTTTTCACCATAGCCCTCTATGGGCTTTCAAATATCCCTTTGCCAATTCCACAAGAACAGCCTTAGCGAAAGGCTTCTTGAAGGGAAAGATGTAACTCTGTGAGATGAATTAACAGAACACAGAGCAGTTTCTCAGAAAGCTTCTTTCCAGTTTTGAACGGAAGTTATTTCCTTTTTCACCATAGCCCTCTATGGGCTTCGAAATATCCCTTTGCCAATTCCACAAGAACAGCCTTAGCGAAAGGCTTCTTGAAGGGAAAGATGTAACTCTGTGAGATGAATTAACAGAACACAGAGCAGTTTCTCAGAAAGCTTCTTTCCAGTTTTGAACGGAAGATATTTCCCTTTTCACCATAGCCCTCTATGGGCTTCCAAATATCCCTTTGCCAATTCCACAAGAACAGCCTTAGCGAAAGGCTTCTTGAAGGGAAAGATGTAACTCTGTGAGATGAATTAACAGAACACCGAGCAGTTTCTCAGAAAGCTTCTTTCTGGTTTTGAACGGAAGATATTTCCTTTTTCACCGTAGCCCTCTATGGGCTTCCAAATATCCCTTTTCCAATTCCACAAGAACAGCCTTAGCGAAAGGCTTCTGGAAGGGAAAGATGTAACTCTGTGAGATCAATTAACAGAACACAGAGTAGTTTCTCAGAAAGCTTCTTTCCAGTTTTGAACGGAAGATATTTCCTTTTTCACCACAGCCCTCTATGGGCTTCCAAATATCCCTTTGCCAATTCCACAAGAACAGCCTTAGCGAAAGGCTTCTTGAAGGGAAAGATGTAACTCAGTGAGATGAATTAACAGAACACAGAGCAGTTTCTCAGAAAGCTTCTTTCCAGTTTTGAACGGAAGATATTTCCTTTTTCACCATAGCCCTCTATGGGCTTCCAAATATCCCTTTGCCAATTCCACAAGAACAGCCTTACCGAAAGGATTCCTGAAAAGAAAGATGAAACTCTGTGAGATGAATTAAGAGAACACAGAGCAGTTTCTCAGAAAGCTTCTTTCCAGTTTTGAACGGAAGATATTTCCTTTTTCACCGTAGCCCTCTATGGGCTTCCAAATACCCCTTTGCCAATTCCACAAGAACAGCCTTAGCGAAAGGCTTCTTGAAGGGAAAGATATAACTCCTTGAGTTGAATTAACAGAACACAGAGCAGTTTCTCAGAAAGCTTCTTTCCAGTTTGGAACGGAAGATATTTCCTTTTTCACCATAGCCCTCTATGGGCTTCCAAATATAACTTTGCCAATTCCACAAGAACAGCGTTAGCAAAAGGCTTCTTGAAGGGAATGATGTAACTCTGTGAGATGAATTAACAGAACACAGAGCAGTTTCTCATAAAGCTTCTTTCCAGTTTTGAACGGAAGATATTTCCTTTTTCACCATAGCCCTCTATGGGCTTCCAAATATCCCTTTGACAATTCCACAAGAACAGCCTTAGCGAAAGGCTTCCTGAAATGAAAGATGTAACTCTGTGAGATGAATTAACAGAACACAGAGCAGTTTCTCAGAAAGCATCTTTCCTGTTTTGAACGGAAGATATTTCCTTTTTCACCTTAGCCCTCTATGGGCTTCCAAATATAACTTTGCCAATTCCACAAGAACAGCCTTAGCGAAAGGCTTCTTGAAGGGAAAGATATAACTCCTTGAGATGAATTAACAGAACACAGAGCAGTTTCTCAGAAAGCTTCTTTCCAGTTTGGAACCGAAGATATTTCCTTTTTCACCATAGCCCTCTATGGGCTTCCAAATATCCCTTTGCCAATTCCACAAGAACAGAGTTAGCAAAAGGCTTCTTGAAGGGAAAGATGTAACTCTGTGAGATGAATTAACAGAACACAGAGCAGTTTCTCAGAAAGCTTCTTTCCGGTTTTGAACGGAAGATATTTCCTTTTTCACCATAGCCCTCTATGGGCTTCCAAATATCCCTTTGCCAATTCCACAAGAACAGCATTAGCGAAAGGCTTCCTGAAAAGAAAGATGTAACTCTGTGAGATGAATTAACAGAACACAGAGCAGTTTCTCAGAAAGCTTCTTCCCAGTTTTCAACGGAAGATATTTCCTTTTTCACCATAGCCCTCTATGGGCTTCCAAGTATCCCCTTGCCAATTCCACAAGAACAGCCTTAGCGAAAGGCTTCTTGAAGGGAAAGATGTAACTCTGTGAGATGAATTAACAGAACACAGAGCAGTTTCTCAGAAAGCTTCTTTCCAGTTTTGAACGGAAGATATTTCCTTTTTCACCATAGCCCTCTATGGGCTTCCAAATATCCCTTTGCCAATTCCACAAGAACAGCCTTAGCGAAAGGTTTCTTCAATGGAAAGATGTAACACTGTGAGACGAATTAACAGAACACAGAGCAGTTTCTCAGAAAGCTTCTTTCCAGTTTTGAACGGAAGATATTTCCTTTTTCACCATAGCCCTCTATGGGCTTCCAAATATCCCTTTGCCAATTCCACAAGAACAGCCTTAGCGAAAGGCTTCTTGAAGGGAAAGATGTAACTCTGTGAGATGAATTAACAGAACACAGAGCAATTTCTCAGAAAGCTTCTTTCCGGTTTTGAACGGAAGATATTTCCTTTTTCACCATAGCCCTCTATGGGCTTCCAAATATCCCTTTGCCAATTCCACAAGAACAGCCTTAGCGAAAGGCTTCTTGAAGGGAAAGATGTAACTCTGTGAGATGAATTAACAGAACACAGAGCAGTTTCTCAGAAAGCTTCTTTCCAGTTTGGAACGGAAGATATTTCCTTTTTCACCATAGCCCTCTAAGGGCTTCCAAATATCCCTTTGCCAATTCCACAAGAACAGCCTTAGCGAAAGGCTTCTTGAAGGTAAAGATGTAACTCGGTGAGATGAATAAACAGAACAAAGAGCAGTTTCTCAGAAAGCTTCTTTCCAGTTTTGAACGGAAGATATTTCCTTTTTCACCATAGCCCTCTATGGGCTTCCAAATATCCCTTTGCCAATTCCAAAAGAACAGACTTAGCGAAAGGCTTCTGGAAGGGAAAGATGTAACTCCGTGAGATGAATTAACAGAACACAGAGCAGTTTCTCAGAATGCTTCTTTCCAGTTTTGAACGGAAGATATTTCCTTTTTCACCATACCCCTCTATGGGCTTCCAAATATCTCTTTGCCAATTCCACAAGAACAGCCTTAGCAAAAGGCTTCCTGAAGGGAAAGATGTAACTCTGTGAAATGAATTAACAGAACACAGAGCAGTTTCTCAGAAAGCTTCTTTCCACTTTTGAACGGAAGATATTTCCTTTTTCACCATAGCCCTCTATGGGCTTCCAAATATCCCTTTGCCAATTCCACAAGAACAGCCTTAGCGAAAGGCTTCCTGAAGGGAAAGATGTAACTCTGTGAGATGAATTAGCAGAACACAGAGCAGTTTCTCAGAAAGCTTCTTTCCAGTTTTGAACGGAAGATATTTCCTTTTTCACCATAGCCCTCTAGGGCTTTCAAATATCCCTTTGCCAATTCCACAAGAACAGCCTTAGCGAAAGGCTTCTTGAAGGGAAAGATGTAACTCTGTGAGATGAATTAACAGAACACAGAGCAGTTTCTCAGAAAGCTTCTTTCCAGTTTTGAACGGAAGATATTTCCTTTTTCACCATAGCCCTCTATGGGCTTCCAAATATCCCTTTGCAAATTCAACAAGAACAGCCTTTGCGAAAGGCTTCTTGAAGGGAAAGATGTAACTCTGTGAGATGAATTAACAGAACACAGAGCAGTTTCTCAGAAAGCTTCTTTCCAGTTTTGAACGGAAGATATTTCCTTTTTCACCATAGCCCTGAATTTGCTTCCAAATATCCCTTTGCCAATTCCAGAAGAACAGCCTTAGCGAAAGGCTTCTTGAAGGGAAAGATGTAACTCTGTGAGATGAATTAACAGAACACAGAGCAGTTTCTCAGAAAGCTTCTTTCCGGTTTTGACCGGAAGATATTTCCTTTTTCACCATAGCCCTCTATGGGCTTCCAAATATCCCTTTGCCAATTCCACAAGAACAGCCTTAGCGAAAGGCTTCTTGAAGAGAAAGATGTAACTATGTGAGATGAATTAACAGAACACAGAGGAGTTTCTCAGAAAGCTTGTTTCCAGTTTTGAACGGAAGATATTTCCTTTTTCACCATAGCCCTCTATGGGCTTCCAAGTATCCCCTTGCCAATTCCACAAGAACAGCTTTATCGAAAGGTTTCTTGAAAGGGAAGATGTAACACTGTGAGACGAATTAACAGAACGCAGAGCAGTTTCTCAGAAAGCTTCTTTCCAGTTTTGAACGGAAGATATTTCCTTTTTCACCATAGCCCTCTATGGGCTTCCAAATATCCCTTTGCCAATTCCACAAGAACAGCCTTAGCGAAAGGCTTCTGGAAGGGAAAGATGTAACTCTGTGAGATGAATTAACAGAACACAGAGCAGTTTCTCAGAAAGCTTCTTTCCAGTTTTGAACGGAAGATATTTCCTTTTTCACCATAGCCCTCTATGGGCTTCCAAATATCCCTTTGCCAATTCCAAAAGAACAGCCTTAGCGAAAGGCTTCTTGAAGGGAAAGATGTAACTCTGTGAGATGAATTAACAGAACACAGAACAGTTTCTCAGAAAGCTTCTTTCCAGTTTTGAACGGAAGATATTTCCTTTTTCACCATAGCCCTCTATGGGCTTCCAAATATCCCTTTGCCAATTCCACAAGAACAGCCTTAGCGAAAGGCTTCCTGAAGGGAAAGATATAACTCTGTGAAATGAATTAACAGAACACAGAGCAGTTTCTCAGAAACCTTCTTTCCAGTTTTGAACGGAAGATATTTCCTTTTTCACCATAGCCCTCTATGGGCTTCCAAATATCCCTTTGCCAATTCCACAAGAGCAGCCTTAGCGAAAGGCTTCCTGAAGGGAAAGATGTAACTCTGTGAGATGAATTAGCAGAACACAGAACAGTTTCTCAGAAAGCTTCTTTCCAGTTTTGAACGGAAGATATTTCCTTTTTCACCATAGTCCTCTATGGGCTTTCAAATATCCCTTTGCCAATTCCACAAGAACAGCCTTAGCGAAAGGCTTCTTGAAGGGAAAGATGTAACTCTGTGAGATGAATTAACAGAACACAGAGCAGTTTCTCAGAAAGCTTCTTTCCAGTTTTGAACGGAAGATATTTCCTTTTTCACCATAGCCCTCTATGGGCTTCCAAATATCCCTTTGCCAATTCCACAAGAACAGCCTTAGCGAAAGGCTTCCTGAAAAGAAAGATGTAACTCTGTGAGATGAATTAACAGAACACAGAGCAGTTTCTCAGAAAGCTTCTTTCCAGTTTTGAACGGAAGATATTTCCTTTTTCGCCATAGCCCTCTATGGGCTTCCAAATATCCCTTTGCCAATTCCACAAGAACAGCCTTAGTGAAAGGCTTCCTGAAGGGAAAGATGTAACTCTGTGAGATGAATTAACACAACACAGAGCAGTTTCTCAGAAAGCTTCTTTCCAGTTTTGAACGGAAGATATTTCCTTTTTCACCATAGCCCTCTATTGGCTTCCAAATATCCCTTTGCCAATTCCACAAGAACAGCCTTAGCGAAAGGCTTCCTTAAGGGAAAGATGTAACTCTGTGAAATGAATTAACAGAACACAGAGCAGTTTCTCTGAAAACTTCTTTCCATTTTGAACGGAAGATATTTCCTTTTTCACCGTAGCCCTCTATGGGCTTCCAAATATCCCTTTGCCAATTCCACAAGAACAGCCTTAGCGAAAGGCTTCCTGAAGGGAAAGATGTAACTCTGTGAGATGAATTAGCAGAACACAGAACAGTTTCTCAGAAAGTTTCTTTCCAGTTTTGAACGGAAGATATTTCCTTTTTCACCATAGCCCTCTATGGGCTTTCAAATATCCCTTTGCCAATTCCACAAGAACAGCCTTAGCGAAAGGCTTCTTGAAGGGAAAGATGTAACTCTGTGAGATGAATTAACAGAACACAGAGCAGTTTCTCAGAAAGCTTCTTTCCAGTTTTGAACGGAAGATATTTCCTTTTTCACCATAGCCCTCTATGGGCTTCCAAATACCCCTTTGCCAATTCCACAAGAACAGCCTTAGCGAAAGGCTTCCTGAAAAGAAAGATGTAACTCTGTGAGATGAATTAACAGAACACAGAGCAGTTTCTCAGAAAGCTTCTTTCCAGTTTTGAACGGAAGGTATTTCCTTTTTCGCCATAGCCCTCTATGGGCTTCCAAATATCCCTTTGCCAATTCCACAAGAACAGCCTTAGCGAAAGGCTTCTTGAAGGGAAAGATGTAACTCTGTGCGATGAATTAACAGAACACAGAGCAGTTTCTCAGAAAGCTTCTTTCCGGTTTTGAACGGAAGATATTTCCCTTTTCACCATAGCCCTCTATGGGCTTCCAAATATCCCTTTGCCAATTCCACAAGAACAGCCTTAGCGAAAGGCTTCCTGAAGGGAAAGATGTAACTCTGTGAGATGAATTAGCAGAACACAGAGCAGTTTCTCAGAAAGCTTCTTTCCAGTTTTGAACGGAAGATATTTCCTTTTTCACCTTAGCCCTCTATGTGCTTCCAAATATCCCTTTGCCAATTCCACAAGAACAGCCTTAGTGAAAGGCTTCCTGAAGGGAAAGATGTAACTCTGTGAGATGAATTAACAGAACACAGAGCAGTTTCTCAGAAAGCTTCTTTCCAGTTTTGAACGGAAGATATTTCCTTTTTCACCATAGCCCTCTATGGGCTTCCAAATATCCCTTTGCCAATTCCACAAGAACAGCCTTAGCGAAAGGCTTCCTGAAGGGAAAGATGTAACTCTGTGAAATGAATTAACAGAACACAGAGCAGTTTCTCAGAAATCTTCTTTCCAGTTTTGAACGGAAGATATTTCCTTTTTCACCGTAGCCCTCTATGGGCTTCCAAATATCCCTTTGCCAATTCCACAAGAACAGCCTTAGCGAAAGGCTTCCTGAAGGGAAAGATGTAACTCTGTGAGATGAATTAGCAGAACCCAGAACAGTTTCTCAGAAAGTTTCTTTCCAGTTTTGAACGGAAGATATTTCCTTTTTCACCATAGCCCTCTATGGGCTTTCAAATATCCCTTTGCCAATTCCACAAGAACAGGCTTAGCGAAAGGCTTCTTGAAGGGAAAGATGTAACTCTGTGAGATGAATTAACAGAACACAGAGCAGTTTCTCAGAAAGCTTCTTTCCAGTTTTGAACGGAAGATATTTCCTTTTTCACCATAGCCCTCTATGGGCTTCCAAATATCCCTTTGCCAATTCCACAAGAGCAGCCTTAGCGAAAGGCTTCCTGAAAAGAAAGATGTAACTCTGTGAGATGAATTAACAGAACACAGAGCAGTTTCTCAGAAAGCTTCTTTCCAGTTTTGAACGGAAGATATTTCCTTTTTCGCCATAGCCCTCTATGGGCTTCCAAATATCCCTTTGCCAATTCCACAAGAACAGCCTTAGCGAAAGGCTTCTTGAAGGGAAAGATGTAACTCTGTGCGATGAATTAACAGAACACAGAGCAGTTTCTCAGAAAGCTTCTTTCCAGTTTTGAACGGAAGATATTTCCTTTTTCACCTTAGCCCTCTATGGGCTTCCAAATATCCCTTTGCCAATTCCACAAGAACAGCCTTAGTGAAAGGCTTCCTGAAGGGAAAGATGTAACTCTGTGAGATGAATTAACAGAACACAGAGGAGTTTCTCAGAAAGCTTCTTTCCAGTTTTGAACGGAAGATATTTCCTTTTTCACCATAGCCCTCTATGGGCTTCCCAAGTATCCCCTTGCCAATTCCACAAGAACAGCTTTAGCGAAAGGTTTCTTGAAAGGGAAGATGTAACTCTGTGAGATGAATTAACAGAACACAGAGCAGTTTCTCCTAAAGCTTCTTTCCAGTTTTGAACGGAAGATATTTCCTTTTTCACCATAGCCCTCTATGGGCTTCCAAATATCCCTTTGCCAATTCCACAAGAACAGCCTTAGCGAAAGGCTTCTTGAAGGGAAAGATGTATCTCTGTGATATGAATTAACAGAACACAGAGCAGTTTCGCAGAAAGCTTCTTTCCGGTTTTGAACGGAAGATATTTCCTTTTTCACCATAGCCCTCTATGGGCTTCCAAATATCCCTTTGCCAATTCCACAAGAACAGCCTTAGCGAAAGGCTTCTTGAAGGGAAAGATGTAACTCTGTGAGATGAATTAACAGAACACAGAGCAGTTTCTCAGAAAGCTTCTTTCCAGTTTGGAACGGAAGATATTTCCTTTTTCACCATAGCCCTCTATGGGCTTCCAAATATCCCTTTGCCAATTCCACAAGAACAGCCTTAGCGAAAGGCTTCTTGAAGGGAAAGATGTAACTCTGTGAGATGAATTAACAGAACACAGAGCAGTTTCTCAGAAAGCTTCTTTCCGGTTTTGAACGGAAGATATTTCCTTTTTCACCGTAGCCCTCTATGGGCTTCCAAATATCCCTTTGCCAATTCCACAAGAACAGCCTTAGCGAAAGGCTTCTGGAAGGGAAAGATGTAACTCTGTGAGAACAATTAACAGAACACAGAGCAGTTTCTCAGAAAGCTTCTTTCCAGTTTTGAACGGAAGATATTTCCTTTTTCACCATAGCCCTCTATGGGCTTCCAAATATCCCTTTGCCAATTCCACAAGAACAGCCTTAGAGAAAGGCTTCTGGAAGGGAAAGATGTAACTCTGTGAGATGAATTAACAGAACACAGAGCAGTTTCTCAGAAAGCTTCTTTCCAGTTTTGAACGGAAGATATTTCCTTTTTCACCATAGCCCTCTATGGGCTTCCAAATATCCCTTTGCCAATTTCACAAGAACAGCCTTAGCGAAAGGCTTCTTGAAGGGAAAGATGTAACTCTGTGAGATGAATTAACAGAACACAGAGCAGTTTCTCAGAAAGCTTCTTTCCAGTTTTGAACGGAAGATATTTCCTTTTTCACCTTAGCCCTCTATGGGCTTCCAAATATCCCTTTGCCAATTCCACAAGAACAGCCTTAGCGAAAGGTTTCTTGAAGGGAAAGATGTAACTCTGTGAGATGAGTTAAAAGAACACAGAGCAGTTTCTCAGAAAGCTTCTTTCCAGTTTTGAACGGAAGATATTTCCTTTTTCACCATAGCCCTCTATGGGCTTCCAAATATCCCTTTGCCAATTCCACAAGAACAGCCTTAGCGAAAGGCTTCTTGAAGGGTAAGATGTAACTCTGTGAGATGAATTAACAGAACACAGAGCAGTTTCTCAGAAAGCTTCTTTCCAGTTTTGAACGGAAGATATTTCCTTTTTCACCATAGCTTTCTATGGGCTTCCAAATATCCCTTTGCCAATTCCACAAGAACAGCGTTAGCGAAAGGCTTCCTGAAAAGAAAGATGTAACTCTGTGAGATGAATTAACAGAACACAGAGCAGTTTCTCAGAAAGCTTCTTTCCAGTTTTGAACGGAAGATATTTCCTTTTTCACCTTAGCCCTCTATGGGCTTCCAAATATCCCTTTGCCAATTCCACAAGAACAGCCTTAGCGAAAGGCTTCTTGAAGGGAAAGATGTAACTCTGTGAGATGAATTAACAGAACGCAGAGCAGTTTCTCAGAAAGCTTCTTTCCCGTTTTGAACGGAAGATATTTCCTTTTTCACCATAGCCCTCTATGGGCTTCCAAATATCCCTTTGCCAATTCCACAAGAACAGCCTTAGCGAAAGGCTTCTTGAAGGGAAAGATGAAACTCTGTGAGATGAATTAACAGAACACAGAGCAGTTTCTCAGAAAGCTTCTTTCCAGTTTTGAACGGAAGATATTTCCTTTTTCACCATACCACTCTATGGGCTTCCAAATATCCCTTTGCCAATTCCACAAGAACAGCCTTAGCGAAAGGCTTCCTGAAAAAAAAAAGATGAAACTCTGTGAGATGAATTAAGAGAACACAGAGCAGTTTCTCAGAAAGCTTCTTTCCAGTTTTGAACGGAAGATATTTCCTTTTTCACCATAGCCCTCTATGGGATTCCAAATACCCCTTTGCCAATTCCACAAGAACAGCCTTAGCGAAAGGCTTCTTGAAGGGAAAGATGTAACTCTGTGAGATGAATTAACAGAACACAGAGCAGTTTCTCAGAAAGCTTCTTTCCAGTTTTGAACGGAAGATATTTCCTTTTTCACCATAGCCCTCTATGGGCTTCCAAATATCCCTTTGCCAATTCCACAAGAACAGCCTTAGCGAAAGGCTTCCTGAAAAGAAAGATGTAACTCTGTGAGATGAATTAACAGAACACAGAGCAGTTTCTCAGAAAGCTTCTTTCCAGTTTTGAACGGAAGATATTTCCTTTTTCACCTTAGCCCTCTATGGGCTTCCAAATATCCCTTTGCCAATTCCACAAGAACAGCCTTAGAGAAAGGCTTCTTGAAGGGAAAGATGTAACTCTGTGAGATGAATTAACAGAACACAGAGCAGTTTCTCAGAAAGCTTCTTTCCAGTTTTGAACGGAAGATATTTCCTTTTTCACCATAGCCCTCTATGGGCTTCCAAATATCCCTTTGCCAATTCCAAAAGAAGAGACTTAGCGAAAGGCTTCCTGAAAAGAAAGATGTAACTCTATGAGATGAATTAACAGAACGCAGAGCAGTTTCTCAGAAAGCTTCTTTCCAGTTTTGAACGGAAGATATTTCCTTTTTCACCTTAGCACTCTAAGGGATTCCAAATATCCCTTTGACAATTCCACAAGAACAGCCTTAGCGAAAGGCTTCTTGAAGGGAAAGATATAACTCCTTGAGTTGAATTAACAGAACACAGAGCAGTTTCTCAGAAAGCTTCTTTCCAGTTTGGAACGGAAGATATTTCCTTTTTCACCATAGCCCTCTATGGGCTTCCAAATATCCCTTTGCCAATTCCACAAGAACAGCGTTAGCAAAAGGCTTCTTGAAGGGAATGATGTAACTCTGTGAGACGAATTAACAGAACACAGAGCAGTTTCTCAGAAAGCTTCTTTCCAGTTTTGAACGGAAGATATTTCCTTTTTCACCTTAGCCCTCTATGGGCTTCCAAATATCCCTTTGCCAATTCCACAAGCACAGCCTTAGCGAAAGGCTTCTTGAAGGGAAAGATGTAACTCTGTGAGATGAATTAACAGAACACAGAGCAGTTTCTCAGAAAGCTTCTTTCCGGTTCTGAACGGAAGATATTTCCTTTTTCAAAATAGCCCTCTATGGGCTTCCAAATATCCCTTTGCCAATTCCACAAGAACAGCCTCAGCGAAAGGCTTCCTGAAAAGAAAGATGTAACTCTGTGAGACGAATTAACAGAACACAGAGGAGTTTCTCAGAAAGCTTCTTTCCAGTTTTGAACGGAAGATATTTCCTTTTTCTCCATAGCCCTCTATGGGCTTCCAAGTATCCCCTTGCCAATTCCACAAGAACTGCTTTAGCGAAAGGTTTCTTGAAAGGGAAGATGTAACACTGTGAGACGAATTAACAGAACACAGAGCAGTTTCTCAGAAAGCTTCTTTCCAGTTTTGAACGGAAGATATTTCCTTTTTCACCATAGCCCTCTATGGGCTTCCAAATATCCCTTTGCCAATTCCACAAGAACAGCCTTAGCGAAAGGCTTCTGGAAGGGAAAGATGTAACTCTGTGAGATGAATTCACAGAACACAGAGCAGTTTCTCAGAAAGCTTCTTTCCAGTTTTGAACGGAAGATATTTCCTTTTTCACCATAGCCCTCTATGGGCTTCCAAATATCCCTTTGCCAGTTCCACAAGTACAGCCTTAGCGAAAGGCTTCTTGAAGGGAAAGATGAAATTCTGTGAGATGAATTAAGAGAACACAGAGCAGTTTCTCAGAAAGCTTCTTTCCAGTTTTGAACGGAAGATATTTCCTTTTTCACCATAGCCCTCTATGGGCTTACAAATACCCCTTTGCCAATTCCAGAAGAACAGCCTTAGCGAAAGGCTTCTTGAAGGGAAAGATGTAACTCTGTGAGATGAATTAACAGAACACAGAGCAGTTTCTCAGAAAGCTTCTTTCCAGTTTTGAACGGAAGATATTTCCTTTTTCACCATAGCCCTCTATGGGCTTCCAAATATCCCTTTGCCAATTCCACAAGAACAGCCTTAGCGAAAGGCTTCCTGAAAAGAAAGATGTAACTCTGTGAGATGAATTAACAGAACACAGAGCAGTTTCTCAGAAAGCTTCTTTCCAGTTTTGAACGGAAGATATTTCCTTTTTCACCTAAGCACTCTATGGGATTCCAAATATCCCTTTGCCAATTCCACAAGAACAGCCTTAGCGAAAGGCTTCTTGAAGGGAAAGATATAACTCCTTGAGTTGAATTAACAGAACACAGAGCAGTTTCTCAGAAAGCTTCTTTCCAGTTTGGAACGGAAGATATTTCCTTTTTCACCATAGCCCTCTATGGGCTTCCAAATATCCCTTTGCCAATTCCACAAGAACAGACTTAGCGAAAGGCTTCCTGAAGAGAAAGATGTAACTCTGTGAGATGAATTAACAGAACACAGAGCAGTTTCTCAGAAAGCTTCTTTTCAGTTTTGAACGGAAGATATTTCCTTTTTCACCATAGCCCTCTATGGGCTTCCAAATATCCCTTTGCCAATTCCACAAGAACAGCCTTAGCGAAAGGCTTCTTGAAGGGTAAGATGTAACTCTGTGAGATGAATTAACAGAACACAGAGCAGTTTCTCAGAAAGCTTCTTTCCAGTTTTGAATGGAAGATATTTCCTTTTTCACCATAGCCTTCTATGGGCTTCCAAATATCCCTTTGCCAATTCCACAAGAACAGCCTTAGCGAAAGGCTTCTTGAAGGGAAAGATGTAACTCTGTGAGATGAATTAACAGAACACAGAGCAGTTTCTCAGAAAGCTTCTTTCCAGTTTGGAACGGAAGATATTTCCTTTTTCACCATAGCCCTCTATGGGCTTCCAAATATCCCTTTGCCAATTCCACAAGAACAGCCTTAGCGAAAGGCTTCTTGAAGGGAAAGATGTAACTCTGTGAGATGAATTAACAGAACACAGAGCAGTTTCTCAGAAAGCTTCTTTCCAGTTTTGAACGGAAGATATTTCCTTTTTCACCATAGCCCTCTATGGGCTTCCAAATATCCCTTTGCCAATTCCACAAGAACAGCCTTAGCGAAAGGCTTCTGGAAGGGAAAGATGAAACTCTGTGAGATGAATTAAGAGAACACAGAGCAGTTTCTCAGAAAGCTTCTTTCCAGTTTTGAACGGAAGATATTTCCTTTTTCAAAATAGCCCTATATGGGCTTCCAAATATCCCTTTGAAAATTCCACAAGAACAGCCTTAGCGAAAGGCTTCCTGAAAAGAAAGATGTAAATCTGTGAGATGAATTAACAGAACACAGAGCAGTTTCTCAGAAAACTTCTTTCCAGTTTTGAACGGAAGATATTTCCTTTTTCACCATAGCCCTCTATGGGCTTCCAAATATCCCTTTGCCAATTCCACAAGAACAGCCTTAGCGAAAGGCTTCCTGAAAAGAAAGATGTAACTCTGTGAGATGAATTAACAGAACGCAGAGGAGTTTCTCAGAAAGCTTCTTTCCAGTTTTGAACGGAAGATATTTCCTTTTTCACCATAGCCCTCTATGGGCTTCCAAGTATCCCCTTGCCAATTCCACAAGAACTGCTTTAGCGAAAAGTTTCTTGAAAGGGAAGATGTAACACTGGGCGACGAATTAACAGAACACAGAGCAGTTTCTCAGAAAGCTTCTTTCCAGTTTTGAACGGAAGATATTTCCTTTTTCACCATAGCCCTCTATGGGCTTCCAAATATCCCTTTGCCAATTCCACAAGAACAGCCTTAGCGAAAGGCTTCTTGAAGGGAAAGATGTAACTCTGTGAGATGAATTAACAGAACACAGAGCAGTTTCTCAGAAAGCTTCTTTCCAGTTTTGAACGGAAGATATTTCCTTTTTCACCATAGCCCTCTATGGGGTTCCAAATATCCCTTTGCCAATTCCACAAGAACAGCCTTAGCGAAAGGCTTCTTGAAGGCAAAGATGTAACTCTGTGAGATGAATTAACAGAACACAGAGCAGTTTCTCAGAAAGCTTCTTTCCAGTTTTGAACGGAAGATATTTCCTTTTTCACCATAGCCTTCTATGGGCTTCCAAATATCCCTTTGCCAATTCCACAAGAACAGCGTTAGCGAAAGGCTTCCTGAAAAGAAAGATGTAACTCTGTGAGATGAATTAACAGAACACAGAGCAGTTTCTCAGAAAGCTTCTTTCCAGTTTTGAACGGAAGATATTTCCTTTTTCACCTTAGCCCTCTATGGGCTTCCAAATATCCCTTTGCCAATTCCACAAGAACAGCCTTAGCGAAAGGCTTCTTGATGGGAAAGATGTAACTCCGTGAGATGAATTAACAGAACGCAGAGCAGTTTCTCAGAAAGCTTCTTTCCAGTTTTGAACGGAAGATATTTCCTTTTTCACCATAGCCCTCTATGGGCTTCCAAATATCCCTTTGCCAATTCCACAAGAACAGCCTTAGCGAAAGGCTTCCTGAAAAGAAAGATGAAACTCTGTGAGATGAATTAAGAGAACACAGAGCAGTTTCTCAGAAAGCTTCTTTCCAGTTTTGAACGGAAGATATTTCCTTTTTCACCATAGCCCTCTATGGGCTTCCAAGTATCCCCTTGCCAATTCCACAAGAACTGCTTTAGCGAAAGGTTTCTTGAAAGGGAAGATGTAACTCTGTGAGACGAATTAACAGAACACAGAGCAGTTTCTCAGAAAGCTTCTTTCCAGTTTTGAACGGAAGATATTTCCTTTTTCACCATAGCCCTCTATGGGCTTCCAAATATCCCTTTGCCAATTACACAAGAACAGACTTAGTGAAAGGCTTCTGGAAGGGAAAGATGTAACTCTGTGAGATGAATTAACAGAACACAGAGCAGTTTCTCAGAAAGCTTCTTTCCAGTTTTGAACGGAAGCTATTTCCTTTTTCACCATAGCCCTCTATGGGCTTCCAAATATCCCTTTGCCAATTCCACAAGAACAGCCTTAGCGAAAGGCTTCTTGAAGGGAAAGATGTAACTCTGGGAGATGAATTAACAGAACACAGAGCAGTTTCTCAGAAAGCTTCTTTCCAGTTTTGAACGGAAGATATTTCCTTTTTCACCATAGCCCTCTATGGGCTTCCAAATATCCCTGTGCCAATTCCACAAGAACAGCGTTAGCGAAAGGCTTCCTGAAAAGAAAGATGTAACTCTGTGAGATGAATTAACAGAACGCAGAGCAGTTTCTCAGAAAGCTTCTTTCCAGTTTTGAACGGAAGATATTTCCTTTTTCACCATAGCCCTCTATGGGCTTCCAAATATCCCTTTGCCAATTCCACAAGAACAGCCTTAGCGAAAAGCTTCTTGAAGGGAAAGATGTAACTCTGTGAGATGAATTAACAGAACACAGAGGAGTTTCTCAGAACGCTTCTTTAAAGTTTGAACGGAAGATATTTCCTTTTTCACCATAGCCCTCTATGGGCTTCCAAATATCCCTTTGCCAATTCCACAAGAACAGCCTTAGCGAAAGGCTTCTGGAAGGGAAAGATGTAACTCTGTGAGATGAATTCACAGAACACAGAGCAGTTTCTCAGAAAGCTTCTTTCCAGTTTTGAACGGAAGATATTTCCTTTTTCACCATAGCCCTCTATGGGCTTCCAAATATCCCTTTGCCAATTCCACAAGAACAGCCTTGGCGAAAGGCTTCTTGAAGGGAAAGATGTAACTCTGTGAGATGAATTAACAGAACACAGAGCAGTTTCTCAGAAAGCTTCTTTCCAGTTTTGAACGGAAGATATTTCCTTTTTCACCATAGCCCTCTATGGGCTTCCAAATATCCCTTTGCCAATTCCACAAGAACAGCCTTAGCGAAAGGCTTCCTGAAAAGAAAGATGAATCTCTGTGAGATGAATTAAGAGAACACAGAGCAGTTTCTCAGAAAGCTTCTTTCCAGTTTTGAACGGAAGATATTTCCTTTTTCACCATAGCCCTCTATGGGCTTCCAAATACCCCTTTGCCAATTCCACAAGAACAGCCTTAGCGAAAGGCTTCTTGAAGGGAAAGATGTAACTCTGTGAGATGAATTAACAGAACACAGAGCTGTTTCTCAGAAAGCTTCTTTCCAGTTTTGAACGGAAGATATTTCCTTTTTCACCATAGCCGTCTATGGGCTTCCAAATATCCCTTTGCCAATTCCACAAGAACAGCCTTAGCGAAAGGCTTCCTGAAATGAAAGATGTAACTCTGTGAGATGAATTAACAGAACACAGAGCGGTTTCTCAGAAAGCTTCTTTCCTGTTTTGAACGGAAGATATTTCTTTTTCACCTTAGCCCTCTATGGGCTTCCAAATATCCCTTTGCCAATTCCACAAGAACAGCCTTAGCGAAAGGCTTCTTGAAGGGAAAGATATAACTCCTTCAGATGAATTAACAGAACACAGAGCAGTTTCTCAGAAAGCTTCTTTCCAGTTTTCAACGGAAGATATTTCCTTTTTCACCATAACCCTCTATGGGCTTCCAAGTATCCCCTTGCCAATTTCACAAGAACTGCTTTAGCGAAAGGTTTCTTGAAAGGGAAGATGTAACACTGTGAGACGAATTAACAGAACACAGAGCAGTTTCTCAGAAAGCTTCTTTCCAGTTTTGAACGGAAGATATTTCCTTTTTCACCATAGCCCTCTTTGGCTTCCAAATATCCCTTTGCCAATTACACAAGAACAGACTTAGCAAAAGGCTTCTTGAAGGGAAAGATGTAACTCTGTGAGATGAATTAACAGAACACAGAGCAGTTTCTCAGAAAGCTTCTTTCCAGTTTTGAACGGAAGATATTTCCTTTTTCACCGTAGCCCTCTATGGGCTTCCAAATATCCCTTTGCCAATTCCAAAAGAACAGCCTTAGCGAACGGCTTCTTGAAGGGAAAGATGTAACTCTGTGAGATGAATTAACAGATCACAGAGCAGTTTCTCAGAAAGCTTCTTTCCAGTTTTGAACGGAAGATATTTCCTTTTTCACCATAGCCCTCTATGGGCTTCCAAATATCCCTTTGCCAATTCCACAAGAACAGCCTTTGCGAAAGGCTTCCTGAAGGGAAAGATGTAACTCTGTGAGATGAATTAACAGAACACAGAGCAGTTTCTCAGAAAGCTTCTTTCCAGTTTTGAACGGAAGATATTTCCTTTTTCACCATACCACTCTATGGGCTTCCAAATATCCCTTTGCCAATTCCACAAGAACAGCCTTAGCGAAAGGCTTCCTGAAAAAAAAAAGATGAAACTCTGTGAGATGAATTAAGAGAACACAGAGCAGTTTCTCAGAAAGCTTCTTTCCAGTTTTGAACGGAAGATATTTCCTTTTTCACCATAGCCCTCTATGGGATTCCAAATACCCCTTTGCCAATTCCACAAGAACAGCCTTAGCGAAAGGCTTCTTGAAGGGAAAGATGTAACTCTGTGAGATGAATTAACAGAACACAGAGCAGTTTCTCAGAAAGCTTCTTTCCAGTTTTGAACGGAAGATATTTCCTTTTTCACCATAGCCCTCTATGGGCTTCCAAATATCCCTTTGCCAATTCCACAAGAACAGCCTTAGCGAAAGGCTTCCTGAAAAGAAAGATGTAACTCTGTGAGATGAATTAACAGAACACAGAGCAGTTTCTCAGAAAGCTTCTTTCCAGTTTTGAACGGAAGATATTTCCTTTTTCACCTTAGCCCTCTATGGGCTTCCAAATATCCCTTTGCCAATTCCACAAGAACAGCCTTAGAGAAAGGCTTCTTGAAGGGAAAGATGTAACTCTGTGAGATGAATTAACAGAACACAGAGCAGTTTCTCAGAAAGCTTCTTTCCAGTTATGAACGGAAGATATTTCCTTTTTCACCATAGGCCTCTATGGTTTTCCAAATATCCCTTTGCCAATTCCACAAGAACAGCCTTAGCGAAAGGCTTCTGGAAGGGAAAGATGTAACTCTGTGAGATGAATTAACAGAACACAGAGCAGTTTCTCAGAAAGCTTCTTTCCAGTTTTGAACGGAAGTTATTTCCTTTTTCACCATAGCCCTCTATGGGCTTCCAAATATCCCTTTGCCAATTCCACAAGAACAGCCATAGCGAAAGGCTTCTTGAAGGGAAAGATATAACTCCTTGAGATGAATTAACAGAACACAGAGCAGTTTCTCAGAAAGCTTCTTTCCAGTTTTGAACGGAAGATATTTCCTTTTTCACCATAGCCCTCTATGGGCTTCCAAATACCCCTTTGCCAATTCCAGAAGAACAGCCTTAGCGAAAGGCTTCTTGAAGGGAAAGATGTAACTCTGTGAGATGAATTAACAGAACACAGAGCAGTTTCTCAGAAAGCTTCTTTCCAGTTTTGAACGGAAGATATTTCCTTTTTCAACATAGCCCTCTATGGGCTTCCAAATATCCCTTTGCCAATTCCAAAAGAAGAGACTTAGCGAAAGGCTTCCTGAAAAGAAAGATGTAACTCTATGAGATGAATTAACAGAACACAGAGCAGTTTCTCAGAAAGCTTCTTTCCAGTTTTGAACGGAAGATATTTCCTTTTTCACCTTAGCACTCTAAGGGATTCCAAATATCCCTTTGACAATTCCACAAGAACAGCCTTAGCGAAAGGCTTCTTGAAGGGAAAGATATAACTCCTTGAGTTGAATTAACAGAACACAGAGCAGTTTCTCAGAAAGCTTCTTTCCAGTTTGGAACGGAAGATATTTCCTTTTTCACCATAGCCCTCTATGGGCTTCCAAATATCCCTTTGCCAATTCCACAAGAACAGCGATAGCAAAAGGCTTCTTGAAGGGAATGATGTAACTCTGTGAGACGAATTAACAGAACACAGAGCAGTTTCTCAGAAAGCTTCTTTCCAGTTTTGAACGGAAGATATTTCCTTTTTCACCTTAGCCCTCTATGGGCTTCCAAATATCCCTTTGCCAATTCCACAAGCACAGCCTTAGCGAAAGGCTTCTTGAAGGGAAAGATGTAACTCTGTGAGATGAATTAACAGAACACAGAGCAGTTTCTCAGAAAGCTTCTTTCCGGTTCTGAACGGAAGATATTTCCTTTTTCACAATAGCCCTCTATGGGCTTCCAAATATCCCTTTGCCAATTCCACAAGAACAGCCTCAGCGAAAGGCTTCCTGAAAAGAAAGATGTAACTCTGTGAGACGAATTAACAGAACACAGAGGAGTTTCTCAGAAAGCTCCTTTCCAGTTTTGAACGGAAGATATTTCCTTTTTCTCCATAGCCCTCTATGGGCTTCCAAGTATCCCCTTGCCAATTCCACAAGAACTGCTTTAGCGAAAGGTTTCTTGAAAGGGAAGATGTAACACTGTGAGACGAATTAACAGAACACAGAGCAGTTTCTCAGAAAGCTTCTTTCCAGTTTTGAACGGAAGATATTTCCTTTTTCACCATAGCCCTCTATGGGCTTCCAAATATCCCTTTGCCTATTCCACAAGAACAGCCTTAGCGAAAGGCTTCTTGAAGGGAAAGATGTAACTCTGTGAGATGAATTAACAGAACACAGAGCAGTTTCTCAGAAAGCTTCTTTCCAGTTTTGAACGGAAGATATTTCCTTTTTCACCATAGCCCTCTATGGGCTTCCAAATATCCCTTTGCCAATTCCACAAGAACAGCCTTAGCGAAAGGCTTCTTGAAGGGAAAGATGTAACTCTGTGAGATGAATTAACAGAACACAGAGCAGTTTCTCAGAAAGCTACTTTCCAGTTTTGAACGGAAGATATTTCCTTTTTCACCATAGCCCTCTATGGGCTTCCAAATATCCCTTTGCCAATTCCACAAGAACAGCCTTAGCGAAAGGCTTCTTGAAGGGAAAGATGAAATTCTGTGAGATGAATTAAGAGAACACAGAGCAGTTTCTCAGAAAGCTTCTTTCCAGTTTTGAACGGAAGATATTTCCTTTTTCACCATAGCCCTCTATGGGCTTACAAATACCCCTTTGCCAATTCCAGAAGAACAGCCTTAGCGAAAGGCTTCTTGAAGGGAAAGATGTAACTCTGTGAGATGAATTAACAGAACACAGAGCAGTTTCTCAGAAAGCTTCTTTCCAGTTTTGAACGGAAGATATTTCCTTTTTCACCATAGCCCTCTATGGGCTTCCAAATATCCCTTTGCCAATTCCACAAGAACAGCCTTAGCGAAAGGCTTCCTGAAAAGAAAGATGTAACTCTGTGAGATGAATTAACAGAACACAGAGCAGTTTCTCAGAAAGCTTCTTTCCAGTTTTGAACGGAAGATATTTCCTTTTTCACCATAGCCCTCTATGGGCTTCCAAATATCCCTTTGCCAATTTCACAAGAACAGCCTTAGCGAAAGGCTTCTTGAAGGGAAAGATGTAACTCTGTGAGATGAATTAACAGAACACAGAACAGTTTCTCAGAAAGCTTCTTTCCAGTTTTGAACGGAAGATATTTCCTTTTTCACCTTAGCCCTCTATGGGCTTCCAAATATCCCTTTGCCAATTCCACAAGAACAGCCTTAGCGAAAGGTTTCTTGAAGGGAAAGATGTAACTCTGTGAGATGAGTTAAAAGAACACAGAGCAGTTTCTCAGAAAGCTTCTTTTCAGTTTTGAACGGAAGATATTTCCTTTTTCACCATAGCCCTCTATGGGCTTCCAAATATCCCTTTGCCAATTCCACAAGAACAGCCTTAGCGAAAGGCTTCTTGAAGGGTAAGATGTAACTCTGTGAGATGAATTAACAGAACACAGAGCAGTTTCTCAGAAAGCTTCTTTCCAGTTTTGAATGGAAGATATTTCCTTTTTCACCATAGCCTTCTATGGGCTTCCAAATATCCCTTTGCCAATTCCACAAGAACAGCGTTAGCGAAAGGCTTCCTGAAAAGAAAGATGTAACTCTGTGAGATGAATTAAGAGAACACAGAGCAGTTTCTCAGAAAGCTTCTTTCCAGTTTTAAACGGAAGATATTTCCTTTTTCACCTTAGCCCTCTATGGGCTTCCAAATATCCCTTTGCCAATTCCACAAGAACAGCCTTAGCGAAAGGCTTCTTGAAGGGAAAGATGTAACTCTGTGAGATGAATTAACAGAACACAGAGCAGTTTCTCAGAAAGCTTCTTTCCAGTTTTGAACGGAAGATATTTCCTTTTTCACCATAGCCCTCTATGGGCTTCCAAATATCCCTTTGCCAATTCCACAAGAACAGCCTTAGCGAAAGGCTTCTTGAAGGGAAAGATGTAACTCTGTGAGATGAATTAACAGAACACAGAGCAGTTTCTCAGAAAGCTTCTTTCCAGTTTTGAACGGAAGATATTTCCTTTTTCAAAATAGCCCTATATGGGCTTCCAAATATCCCTTTGCCAATTCCAGAAGAACAGCCTTAGCGAAAGGCTTCCTGAAAAGAAAGATGTAACTCTGTGAGATGAATTAACAGAACACAGAGCAGTTTCTCAGAAAACTTCTTTCCAGTTTTGAACGGAAGATATTTCCTTTTTCACCATAGCCCTCTATGGGCTTCCAAATATCCCTTTGCCAATTCCACAAGAACAGCCTTAGCGAAAGGCTTCCTGAAAAGAAAGATGTAACTCTGTGAGATGAATTAACAGAACACAGAGGAGTTTCTCAGAAAGCTTCTTTCCAGTTTTGAACGGAAGATATTTCCTTTTTCACCATAGCCCTCTATGGGCTTCCAAGTATCCCCTTGCCAATTCCACAAGAACTGCTTTAGCGAAAAGTTTCTTGAAAGGGAAGATGTAACACTGGGCGACGAATTAACAGAACACAGAGCAGTTTCTCAGAAAGCTTCTTTCCAGTTTTGAACGGAAGATATTTCCTTTTTCACCATAGCCCTCTATGGGCTTCCAAATATCCCTTTGCCAATTCCACAAGAACAGCCTTAGCGAAAGGCTTCTTGAAGGGAAAGATGTAACTCTGTGAGATGAATTAACAGAACACAGATCAGTTTCTCAGAAAGCTTCTTTCCAGTTTTGAACGGAAGATATTTCCTTTTTCACCATAGCCCTCTATGGGCTTCCAAATATCCCTTTGCCAATTCCACAAGAACAGCCTTAGCGAAAGGCTTCTTGAAGGCAAAGATGTATCTCTGTGAGATGAATTAACAGAACACAGAGCAGTTTCTCAGAAAGCTTCTTTCCAGTTTTGAACGGAAGATATTTCCTTTTTCACCATAGCCTTCTATGGGCTTCCAAATATCCCTTTGCCAATTCCACAAGAACAGCGTTAGCGAAAGGCTTCCTGAAAAGAAAGATGTAACTCTGTGAGATGAATTAACAGAACACAGAGCAGTTTCTCAGAAAGCTTCTTTCCAGTTTTGAACGGAAGATATTTCCTTTTTCACCTTAGCCCTCTATGGGCTTCCAAATATCCCTTTGCCAATTCCACAAGAACAGCCTTAGCGAAAGGCTTCTTGATGGGAAAGATGTAACTCCGTGAGATGAATTAACAGAACGCAGAGCAGTTTCTCAGAAAGCTTCTTTCCAGTTTTGAACGGAAGATATTTCCTTTTTCACCATAGCCCTCTATGGGCTTCCAAATATCCCTTTGCCAATTCCACAAGAACAGCCTTAGCGAAAGGCTTCCTGAAAAGAAAGATGAAACTCTGTGAGATGAATTAAGAGAACACAGAGCAGTTTCTCAGAAAGCTTCTTTCCAGTTTTGAACGGAAGATATTTCCTTTTTCACCATAGCCCTCTATGGGCTTCCAAGTATCCCCTTGCCAATTCCACAAGAACTGCTTTAGCGAAAGGTTTCTTGAAAGGGAAGATGTAACACTGTGAGACGAATTAACAGAACACAGAGCAGTTTCTCAGAAAGCTTCTTTCCAGTTTTGAACGGAAGATATTTCCTTTTTCACCATAGCCCTCTATGGGCTTCCAAATATCCCTTTGCCAATTACACAAGAACAGACTTAGCGAAAGGCTTCTGGAAGGGAAAGATGTAACTCTGTGAGATGAATTAACAGAACACAGAGCAGTTTCTCAGAAAGCTTCTTTCCAGTTTTGAACGGAAGCTATTTCCTTTTTCACCATAGCCCTCTATGGGCTTCCAAATATCCCTTTGCCAATTCCACAAGAACAGCCTTAGCGAAAGGCTTCTTGAAGGGAAAGATGTAACTCTGGGAGATGAATTAACAGAACACAGAGCAGTTTCTCAGAAAGCTTCTTTCCAGTTTTGAACGGAAGATATTTCCTTTTTCACCATAGCCCTCTATGGGCTTCCAAATATCCCTGTGCCAATTCCACAAGAACAGCGTTAGCGAAAGGCTTCCTGAAAAGAAAGATGTAACTCTGTGAGATGAATTAACAGAACGCAGAGCAGTTTCTCAGAAAGCTTCTTTCCAGTTTTGAACGGAAGATATTTCCTTTTTCACCATAGCCCTCTATGGGCTTCCAAATATCCCTTTGCCAATTCCACAAGAACAGCCTTAGCGAAAAGCTTCTTGAAGGGAAAGATGTAACTCTGTGAGATGAATTAACAGAACACAGAGGAGTTTCTCAGAACGCTTCTTTAAAGTTTGAACGGAAGATATTTCCTTTTTCACCATAGCCCTCTATGGGCTTCCAAATATCCCTTTGCCAATTCCACAAGAACAGCCTTAGCGAAAGGCTTCTGGAAGGGAAAGATGTAACTCTGTGAGATGAATTCACAGAACACAGAGCAGTTTCTCAGAAAGCTTCTTTCCAGTTTTGAACGGAAGATATTTCCTTTTTCACCATAGCCCTCTATGGGCTTCCAAATATCCCTTTGCCAATTCCACAAGAACAGCCTTGGCGAAAGGCTTCTTGAAGGGAAAGATGTAACTCTGTGAGATGAATTAACAGAACACAGAGCAGTTTCTCAGAAAGCTTCTTTCCAGTTTTGAACGGAAGATATTTCCTTTTTCACCATAGCCCTCTATGGGCTTCCAAATATCCCTTTGCCAATTCCACAAGAACAGCCTTAGCGAAAGGCTTCCTGAAAAGAAAGATGAAACTCTGTGAGATGAATTAAGAGAACACAGAGCAGTTTCTCAGAAAGCTTCTTTCCAGTTTTGAACGGAAGATATTTCCTTTTTCACCATAGCCCTCTATGGGCTTCCAAATACCCCTTTGCCAATTCCACAAGAACAGCCTTAGCGAAAGGCTTCTTGAAGGGAAAGATGTAACTCTGTGAGATGAATTAACAGAACACAGAGCTGTTTCTCAGAAAGCTTCTTTCCAGTTTTGAACGGAAGATATTTCCTTTTTCACCATAGCCGTCTATGGGCTTCCAAATATCCCTTTGCCAATTCCACAAGAACAGCCTTAGCGAAAGGCTTCCTGAAATGAAAGATGTAACTCTGTGAGATGAATTAACAGAACACAGAGCAGTTTCTCAGAAAGCTTCTTTCCTGTTTTGAACGGAAGATATTTCCTTTTTCACCTTAGCCCTCTATGGGCTTCCAAATATCCCTTTGCCAATTCCACAAGAACAGTCTTAGCGAAAGGCTTCTTGAAGGGAAAGATATAACTCCTTCAGATGAATTAACAGAACACAGAGCAGTTTCTCAGAAAGCTTCTTTCCAGTTTTCAACGGAAGATATTTCCTTTTTCACCATAACCCTCTATGGGCTTCCAAGTATCCCCTTGCCAATTTCACAAGAACTGCTTTAGCGAAAGGTTTCTTGAAAGGGAAGATGTAACACTGTGAGACGAATTAACAGAACACAGAGCAGTTTCTCAGAAAGCTTCTTTCCAGTTTTGAACGGAAGATATTTCCTTTTTCACCATAGCCCTCTATGGGCTTCCAAATATCCCTTTGCCAATTACACAAGAACAGACTTAGCAAAAGGCTTCTTGAAGGGAAAGATGTAACTCTGTGAGATGAATTCACAGAACACAGAGCAGTTTCTCAGAAAGCTTCTTTCCAGTTTTGAACGGAAGATATTTCCTTTTTCACCTTAGCCCTCTATGGGCTTCCAAATATCCCTTTGCCAATTCCACAAGAACAGCCTTAGCGAAAGGCTTCTTGAAGGGAAAGTTGTAACTCTGTGAGATGAATTAAGAGAACACAGAGCAGTTTCTCAGAAAGCTTCTTTCCAGTTTGGAACGGAGGATATTTCCTTTTTCACCGTAGCCCTCTATGGGCTTCCAAATATCCCTTTGCCAATTCGACAAGAACAGCCTTATCGAAAGGCTTCTGGAAGGGAAAGATGTAACTCTGTGAGATGAATTAACAGAACACAGAGCAGTTTCTCAGAATGCTTCTTTCCAGTTTTGAACGGAAGATATTTCCTTTTTCACCATAGCCCTCTATGTGCTTCCAAATATCCCTTTGCCAATTCCACAAGAACAGCCTTAGCGAAAGGCTTCCTGAAAAGAAAGATGAAACTCTGTGAGATGAATTAAGAGAACACAGAGCAGTTTCTCAGAAAGCTTCTTTCCAGTTTTGAACGGAAGATATTTCCTTTTTCACCATAGCCCTCTATGGGCTTCCAAATACCCCTTTGCCAATTCCACAAGAACAGCCTTAGCGAAAGGCTTCTTGAAGGGAAAGATGTAACTCTGGGAGATGAATTAACAGAACACAGAGCAGTTTCTCAGAAAGCTTCTTTCCAGTTTTGAACGGAAGATATTTCCTTTTTCACCATAGCCCTCTATGGGCTTCCAAATATCCCTTTGCCAATTCCACAAGAACAGCCTTAGCGAAAGGCTTCCTGAAAAGAAAGATGTAACTCTGTGCGATGAATTAACAGAACACAGAGCAGTTTCTCAGAAAGCTTCTTTCCTGTTTTGAACGGAAGATATTTCCTTTTTCACCTTAGCCCTCTATGGGCTTCCAAATATCCCTTTGCCAATTCCACAAGAACAGCCTTAGCGAAAGGCTTCTTGAAGGGAAAGATGTAACTCTGGGAGATGAATTAACAGAACACAGAGCAGTTTCTCAGAAAGCTTCTTTCCAGTTTGGAACGGAAGATATTTCCTTTTTCACCATAGCCCTCTATGGGCTTCCAAATATCCCTTTGCCAATTCCACAAGAACAGCGTTAGCAAAAGGCTTCTTGAAGGGAAAGATGTAACTCTGTGAGATGAATTAACAGAACACAGAGCAGTTTCTCAGAAAGCTTCTTTCCTGTTTTGAACGGAAGATATTTCCTTTTTCACCTTAGCCCTCTATGGGCTTCCAAATATCCCTTTGCCAATTCCACAAGAACAGCCTTAGCGAAAGGCTTCTTGAAGGGAAAGATATAACTCCTTGAGATGAATTAACAGAACACAGAGCAGTTTCTCAGAAATCTTCTTTCCAGTTTGGAACGGAAGATATTTCCTTTTTCACCATAGCCCTCTATGGGCTTCCAAATACCCCTTTGCCAATTCCACAAGAACAGCCTTAGCGAAAGGCTTCTTGAAGGGAAAGATGTAACTCTGTGAGATGAATTAACAGAACACAGAGCTGTTTCTCAGAAAGCTTCTTTCCAGTTTTGAACGGAAGATATTTCCTTTTTCACCATAGCCGTCTATGGGCTTCCAAATATCCCTTTGCCAATTCCACAAGAACAGCCTTAGCGAAAGGCTTCCTGAAATGAAAGATGTAACTCTGTGAGATGAATTAACAGAACACAGAGCAGTTTCTCAGAAAGCTTCTTTCCTGTTTTGAACGGAAGATATTTCCTTTTTCACCTTAGCCCTCTATGGGCTTCCAAATATCCCTTTGCCAATTCCACAAGAACAGTCTTAGCGAAAGGCTTCTTGAAGGGAAAGATATAACTCCTTCAGATGAATTAACAGAACACAGAGCAGTTTCTCAGAAAGCTTCTTTCCAGTTTTCAAGGGAAGATATTTCCTTTTTCACCATAACCCTCTATGGGCTTCCAAGTATCCCCTTGCCAATTGCACAAGAACTGCTTTAGCGAACGGTTTCTTGAAAGGGAAGATGTAACACTGTGAGACGAATTAACAGAACACAGAGCAGTTTCTCAGAAAGCTTCTTTCCAGTTTTGAACATAAGATATTTCCTTTTTCACCATAGCCCTCTATGGGCTTCCAAATATCCCTTTGCCAATTACACAAGAACAGACTTAGCAAAAGGCTTCTTGAAGGGAAAGATGTAACTCTGTGAGATGAATTAACAGAACACAGAGCAGTTTCTCAGAAAGCTTCTTTCCAGTTTTGAACGGAAGATATTTCCTTTTTCACCTTAGCCCTCTATGGGCTTCCAAATATCCCTTTGCCAATTCCACAAGAACAGCCTTAGCGAAAGGCTTCTTGAAGGGAAAGTTGTAACTCTGTGAGATGAATTAAGAGAACACAGAGCAGTTTCTCAGAAAGCTTCTTTCCAGTTTGGAACGGAGGATATTTCCTTTTTCACCGTAGCCCTCTATGGGCTTCCAAATATCCCTTTGCCAATTCGACAAGAACAGCCTTATCGAAAGGCTTCTGGAAGGGAAAGATGTAACTCTGTGAGATGAATTAACAGAACACAGAGCAGTTTCTCAGAATGCTTCTTTCCAGTTTTGAACGGAAGATATTTCCTTTTTCACCATAGCCCTCTATGTGCTTCCAAATATCCCTTTGCCAATTCCACAAGAACAGCCTTAGCGAAAGGCTTCCTGAAAAGAAAGATGAAACTCTGTGAGATGAATTAAGAGAACACAGAGCAGTTTCTCAGAAAGCTTCTTTCCAGTTTTGAACGGAAGATATTTCCTTTTTCACCATAGCCCTCTATGGGCTTCCAAATACCCCTTTGCCAATTCCACAAGAACAGCCTTAGCGAAAGGCTTCTTGAAGGGAAAGATGTAACTCTGGGAGATGAATTAACAGAACACAGAGCAGTTTCTCAGAAAGCTTCTTTCCAGTTTTGAACGGAAGATATTTCCTTTTTCACCATAGCCCTCTATGGGCTTCCAAATATCCCTTTGCCAATTCCACAAGAACAGCCTTAGCGAAAGGCTTCCTGAAAAGAAAGATGTAACTCTGTGCGATGAATTAACAGAACACAGAGCAGTTTCTCAGAAAGCTTCTTTCCTGTTTTGAACGGAAGATATTTCCTTTTTCACCTTAGCCCTCTATTTGCTTCCAAATATCCCTTTGCCAATTCCACAAGAACAGCCTTAGCGAAAGGCTTCTTGAAGGGAAAGATATAACTCCTTGAGATGAATTAACAGAACACAGAGCAGTTTCTCAGAAAGCTTCTTTCCAGTTTTGAACGGAAGATATTTCCTTTTTCACCATAGCCCTCTATGGGCTTCCAAATATCCCTTTGCCAATACCACAAGAACAGCGTTAGCAAAAGGCTTCTTGAAGGGAAAGATGTAACTCTGTGAGATGAATTAACAGAACACAGAGCAGTTTCTCAGAAAGCTTCTTTCCGGTTTTGAACGGAAGATATTTCCTTTTTCACCATAGCCCTCTATGGGCTTCCAAATATCCCTTTGCCAATTCCACAAGAACAGCCTTAGCGAAAGGCTTCCTGAAAAGAAAGATGTAACTCTGTGAGATGAATTAACAGAACACAGAGGAGTTTCTCAGAAAGCTTCTTTCCAGTTTTGAACGGAAGATATTTCCTTTTTCACCATAGCCCTCTATGGGCTTCCAAATATCCCTTTGCCAATTACACAAGAACAGACTTAGCGAAAGGCTTCTTGAAGGGAAAGATGTAACTCTGTGAGATGAATTAACAGAACACAGAGCAGTTTCTCAGAAAGCTTCTTTCCACTTTTGAACGGAAGATATTTCCTTTTTCACCATAGCCCTCTATGGGCTTCCAAATATCCCTTTGCCAATTCCACAAGAACAGCCTTAGCGAAAGGCTTCCTGAAGGGAAAGATGTAACTCTGTGAGGTGAATTAACAGAACACAGAGCAGTTTCTCAGAAAGCTTCTTTCCAGTTTTGAACGGAAGTTATATCCTTTTTCACCATAGCCCTCTATGGGCTTCTAAATATCCCTTTGCCAATTCCACAAGAACAGCCTTAGCGAAAGGCTTCCTGAAAAGAAAGATGTAACTCTGTGAGATGAATTAACAGAACACAGAGTAGTTTCTCAGAAAGCTTCTTTCCAGTTTTGAACGGAAGATATTTCCTTTTTCACCATAGACCTCTATGGGCTTCCAAGTATCCCCTTGCCAATTCCACAAGAACAGGTTTAGCGAAAGGTTTCTTGAAAGGGAAGATGTAACACTGTGAGACGAATTAACAGAACACAGAGCAGTTTCTCAGAAAGCTTCTTTCCAGTTTTGAACGGAAGATATTTCCTTTTTCACGATAGCCCTCTATGGGCTTCCAAATATCCCTTTGCCAATTACACAAGAACAGACTTAGCGAAAGGCTTCTTGAAGGGAAAGATGTAACTCTGTGAGATGAATTAACAGAACACAGAGCAGTTTCTCAGAAAGCTTCTTTCCAGTTTTGAACGGAAGATATTTCCTTTTTCAACATAGCCCTCTATGGACTTCCAAATATCCCTTTGCCCATTCCACAAGAACAGCCTTAGCGAAAGGCTTCTTGAAGGGAAAGATGTAACTCTGTGAGATGAATTAACAGAACACAGAGCAGTTTCTCAGAAAGCTTCTTTCCAGTTTTGAACGGAAGATATTTCCTTTTTCAACATAGCCCTCTATGGGCTTCCAAATACCCCTTTGCCAATTCCACAAGAACAGCCTTAGCGAAAGGCTTCTTGAAGGGAAAGATGTAACTCTGTGAGATGAATTAACAGAACACAGAGCAGTTTCTCAGACAGCTTCTTTCCAGTTTTGAACAGAAGATATTGCCTTTTTCACCATAGCCCTCTATGGGCTTCCAAATATCCCTTTGCCAATTCCACAAGAACAGCGTTAGCGAAAGGCTTCTTGAAGGGAAAGATGTAACTCTGTGAGATGAATTAACAGAACACAGAGCAGTTTCTCAGAAAGCTTCTTTCCAGTTTTGAACGGAAGATATTTCCTTTTTCACCTCAGCCCTCTATGGGCTTCCAAATATCCCTTTGCCAATTCCACAAGAACAGCCTTAGCGAAAGGCTTCTTGAAGGGAACGATGTAACTCTGTGAGATGAATTAACAGAACACAGAGCAGTTTCTCAGAAAGCTTCTTTCCAGTTTGGAACGGAGGATATTTCCTTTTTCACCGTAGCCCTCTATGGGCTTCCAAATATCCCTTTGCCAATTCCACAAGAACAGCCTTAGCGAAAGGCTTCTGCAAGGGAAAGATGTAACTCTGTGAGATGAATTAACAGAACACAGAGCAGTTTCTCAGAATGCTTCTTTCCAGTTTTGAACGGAAGATATTTCCTTTTTCACCATAGCCCTCTATGTGCTTCCAAATATCCCTTTGCCAAATTCACCAGAACAGCCTTAGCGAAAGGCTTCCAGAAAAGAAAGTTGAAACTCTGTGAGATGAATTAAGAGAACACAGAGCAGTTTCTCAGAAAGCTTCTTTCCAGTTTTGAACGGAAGATATTTCCTTTTTCACCATAGCCCTCAATGGTCTTCCAAATATCCCTTTGCCAATTCCACAAGAAGAGCCTTAGCGAAAGGCTTCCTGAAGGGAAAGATGTAACTCTGTGAGATGAATTCACAGAACACAGAGCAGTTTCTCAGAAAGCTTCTTTCCAGTTTTGAACGGAAGATATTTCCTTTTTCACCTTAGCCCTCTATGGGCTTCCAAATATCCCTTTGCCAATTCCACAAGAACAGCCTTAGCGAAAGGCTTCTTGAAGGGAAAGTTGTAACTCTGTGAGATGAATTAAGAGAACACAGAGCAGTTTCTCAGAAAGCTTCTTTCCAGTTTGGAACGGAGGATATTTCCTTTTTCACCGTAGCCCTCTATGGGCTTCCAAATATCCCTTTGCCAATTCGACAAGAACAGCCTTATCGAAAGGCTTCTGGAAGGGAAAGATGTAACTCTGTGAGATGAATTAACAGAACACAGAGCAGTTTCTCAGAATGCTTCTTTCCAGTTTTGAACGGAAGATATTTCCTTTTTCACCATAGCCCTCTATGTGCTTCCAAATATCCCTTTGCCAATTCCACAAGAACAGCCTTAGCGAAAGGCTTCCTGAAAAGAAAGATGAAACTCTGTGAGATGAATTAAGAGAACACAGAGCAGTTTCTCAGAAAGCTTCTTTCCAGTTTTGAACGGAAGATATTTCCTTTTTCACCATAGCCCTCTATGGGCTTCCAAATACCCCTTTGCCAATTCCACAAGAACAGCCTTAGCGAAAGGCTTCTTGAAGGGAAAGATGTAACTCTGGGAGATGAATTAACAGAACACAGAGCAGTTTCTCAGAAAGCTTCTTTCCAGTTTTGAACGGAAGATATTTCCTTTTTCACCATAGCCCTCTATGGGCTTCCAAATATCCCTTTGCCAATTCCACAAGAACAGCCTTAGCGAAAGGCTTCCTGAAAAGAAAGATGTAACTCTGTGCGATGAATTAACAGAACACAGAGCAGTTTCTCAGAAAGCTTCTTTCCTGTTTTGAACGGAAGATATTTCCTTTTTCACCTTAGCCCTCTATGGGCTTCCAAATATCCCTTTGCCAATTCCACAAGAACAGCCTTAGCGAAAGGCTTCTTGAAGGGAAAGATGTAACTCTGGGAGATGAATTAACAGAACACAGAGCAGTTTCTCAGAAAGCTTCTTTCCAGTTTGGAACGGAAGATATTTCCTTTTTCACCATAGCCCTCTATGGGCTTCCAAATATCCCTTTGCCAATTCCACAAGAACAGCGTTAGCAAAAGGCTTCTTGAAGGGAAAGATGTAACTCTGTGAGATGAATTAACAGAACACAGAGCAGTTTCTCAGAAAGCTTCTTTCCTGTTTTGAACGGAAGATATTTCCTTTTTCACCTTAGCCCTCTATGGGCTTCCAAATATCCCTTTGCCAATTCCACAAGAACAGCCTTAGCGAAAGGCTTCTTGAAGGGAAAGATATAACTCCTTGAGATGAATTAACAGAACACAGAGCAGTTTCTCAGAAATCTTCTTTCCAGTTTGGAACGGAAGATATTTCCTTTTTCACCATAGCCCTCTATGGGCTTCCAAATACCCCTTTGCCAATTCCACAAGAACAGCCTTAGCGAAAGGCTTCTTGAAGGGAAAGATGTAACTCTGTGAGATGAATTAACAGAACACAGAGCTGTTTCTCAGAAAGCTTCTTTCCAGTTTTGAACGGAAGATATTTCCTTTTTCACCATAGCCGTCTATGGGCTTCCAAATATCCCTTTGCCAATTCCACAAGAACAGCCTTAGCGAAAGGCTTCCTGAAATGAAAGATGTAACTCTGTGAGATGAATTAACAGAACACAGAGCAGTTTCTCAGAAAGCTTCTTTCCTGTTTTGAACGGAAGATATTTCCTTTTTCACCTTAGCCCTCTATGGGCTTCCAAATATCCCTTTGCCAATTCCACAAGAACAGTCTTAGCGAAAGGCTTCTTGAAGGGAAAGATATAACTCCTTCAGATGAATTAACAGAACACAGAGCAGTTTCTCAGAAAGCTTCTTTCCAGTTTTCAAGGGAAGATATTTCCTTTTTCACCATAACCCTCTATGGGCTTCCAAGTATCCCCTTGCCAATTGCACAAGAACTGCTTTAGCGAACGGTTTCTTGAAAGGGAAGATGTAACACTGTGAGACGAATTAACAGAACACAGAGCAGTTTCTCAGAAAGCTTCTTTCCAGTTTTGAACATAAGATATTTCCTTTTTCACCATAGCCCTCTATGGGCTTCCAAATATCCCTTTGCCAATTACACAAGAACAGACTTAGCAAAAGGCTTCTTGAAGGGAAAGATGTAACTCTGTGAGATGAATTAACAGAACACAGAGCAGTTTCTCAGAAAGCTTCTTTCCAGTTTTGAACGGAAGATATTTCCTTTTTCACCTTAGCCCTCTATGGGCTTCCAAATATCCCTTTGCCAATTCCACAAGAACAGCCTTAGCGAAAGGCTTCTTGAAGGGAAAGTTGTAACTCTGTGAGATGAATTAAGAGAACACAGAGCAGTTTCTCAGAAAGCTTCTTTCCAGTTTGGAACGGAGGATATTTCCTTTTTCACCGTAGCCCTCTATGGGCTTCCAAATATCCCTTTGCCAATTCGACAAGAACAGCCTTATCGAAAGGCTTCTGGAAGGGAAAGATGTAACTCTGTGAGATGAATTAACAGAACACAGAGCAGTTTCTCAGAATGCTTCTTTCCAGTTTTGAACGGAAGATATTTCCTTTTTCACCATAGCCCTCTATGTGCTTCCAAATATCCCTTTGCCAATTCCACAAGAACAGCCTTAGCGAAAGGCTTCCTGAAAAGAAAGATGAAACTCTGTGAGATGAATTAAGAGAACACAGAGCAGTTTCTCAGAAAGCTTCTTTCCAGTTTTGAACGGAAGATATTTCCTTTTTCACCATAGCCCTCTATGGGCTTCCAAATACCCCTTTGCCAATTCCACAAGAACAGCCTTAGCGAAAGGCTTCTTGAAGGGAAAGATGTAACTCTGGGAGATGAATTAACAGAACACAGAGCAGTTTCTCAGAAAGCTTCTTTCCAGTTTTGAACGGAAGATATTTCCTTTTTCACCATAGCCCTCTATGGGCTTCCAAATATCCCTTTGCCAATTCCACAAGAACAGCCTTAGCGAAAGGCTTCCTGAAAAGAAAGATGTAACTCTGTGCGATGAATTAACAGAACACAGAGCAGTTTCTCAGAAAGCTTCTTTCCTGTTTTGAACGGAAGATATTTCCTTTTTCACCTTAGCCCTCTATTTGCTTCCAAATATCCCTTTGCCAATTCCACAAGAACAGCCTTAGCGAAAGGCTTCTTGAAGGGAAAGATATAACTCCTTGAGATGAATTAACAGAACACAGAGCAGTTTCTCAGAAAGCTTCTTTCCAGTTTTGAACGGAAGATATTTCCTTTTTCACCATAGCCCTCTATGGGCTTCCAAATATCCCTTTGCCAATACCACAAGAACAGCGTTAGCAAAAGGCTTCTTGAAGGGAAAGATGTAACTCTGTGAGATGAATTAACAGAACACAGAGCAGTTTCTCAGAAAGCTTCTTTCCGGTTTTGAACGGAAGATATTTCCTTTTTCACCATAGCCCTCTATGGGCTTCCAAATATCCCTTTGCCAATTCCACAAGAACAGCCTTAGCGAAAGGCTTCCTGAAAAGAAAGATGTAACTCTGTGAGATGAATTAACAGAACACAGAGGAGTTTCTCAGAAAGCTTCTTTCCAGTTTTGAACGGAAGATATTTCCTTTTTCACCATAGCCCTCTATGGGCTTCCAAATATCCCTTTGCCAATTACACAAGAACAGACTTAGCGAAAGGCTTCTTGAAGGGAAAGATGTAACTCTGTGAGATGAATTAACAGAACACAGAGCAGTTTCTCAGAAAGCTTCTTTCCACTTTTGAACGGAAGATATTTCCTTTTTCACCATAGCCCTCTATGGGCTTCCAAATATCCCTTTGCCAATTCCACAAGAACAGCCTTAGCGAAAGGCTTCCTGAAGGGAAAGATGTAACTCTGTGAGGTGAATTAACAGAACACAGAGCAGTTTCTCAGAAAGCTTCTTTCCAGTTTGGAACGGAAGTTATATCCTTTTTCACCATAGCCCTCTATGGGCTTCTAAATATCCCTTTGCCAATTCCACAAGAACAGCCTTAGCGAAAGGCTTCCTGAAAAGAAAGATGTAACTCTGTGAGATGAATTAACAGAACACAGAGTAGTTTCTCAGAAAGCTTCTTTCCAGTTTTGAACGGAAGATATTTCCTTTTTCACCATAGACCTCTATGGGCTTCCAAGTATCCCCTTGCCAATTCCACAAGAACAGGTTTAGCGAAAGGTTTCTTGAAAGGGAAGATGTAACACTGTGAGACGAATTAACAGAACACAGAGCAGTTTCTCAGAAAGCTTCTTTCCAGTTTTGAACGGAAGATATTTCCTTTTTCACGATAGCCCTCTATGGGCTTCCAAATATCCCTTTGCCAATTACACAAGAACAGACTTAGCGAAAGGCTTCTTGAAGGGAAAGATGTAACTCTGTGAGATGAATTAACAGAACACAGAGCAGTTTCTCAGAAAGCTTCTTTCCAGTTTTGAACGGAAGATATTTCCTTTTTCAACATAGCCCTCTATGGACTTCCAAATATCCCTTTGCCCATTCCACAAGAACAGCCTTAGCGAAAGGCTTCTTGAAGGGAAAGATGTAACTCTGTGAGATGAATTAACAGAACACAGAGCAGTTTCTCAGAAAGCTTCTTTCCAGTTTTGAACGGAAGATATTTCCTTTTTCAACATAGCCCTCTATGGGCTTCCAAATACCCCTTTGCCAATTCCACAAGAACAGCCTTAGCGAAAGGCTTCTTGAAGGGAAAGATGTAACTCTGTGAGATGAATTAACAGAACACAGAGCAGTTTCTCAGACAGCTTCTTTCCAGTTTTGAACAGAAGATATTGCCTTTTTCACCATAGCCCTCTATGGGCTTCCAAATATCCCTTTGCCAATTCCACAAGAACAGCGTTAGCGAAAGGCTTCTTGAAGGGAAAGATGTAACTCTGTGAGATGAATTAACAGAACACAGAGCAGTTTCTCAGAAAGCTTCTTTCCAGTTTTGAACGGAAGATATTTCCTTTTTCACCTCAGCCCTCTATGGGCTTCCAAATATCCCTTTGCCAATTCCACAAGAACAGCCTTAGCGAAAGGCTTCTTGAAGGGAACGATGTAACTCTGTGAGATGAATTAACAGAACACAGAGCAGTTTCTCAGAAAGCTTCTTTCCAGTTTGGAACGGAGGATATTTCCTTTTTCACCGTAGCCCTCTATGGGCTTCCAAATATCCCTTTGCCAATTCCACAAGAACAGCCTTAGCGAAAGGCTTCTGCAAGGGAAAGATGTAACTCTGTGAGATGAATTAACAGAACACAGAGCAGTTTCTCAGAATGCTTCTTTCCAGTTTTGAACGGAAGATATTTCCTTTTTCACCATAGCCCTCTATGTGCTTCCAAATATCCCTTTGCCAAATTCACCAGAACAGCCTTAGCGAAAGGCTTCCAGAAAAGAAAGTTGAAACTCTGTGAGATGAATTAAGAGAACACAGAGCAGTTTCTCAGAAAGCTTCTTTCCAGTTTTGAACGGAAGATATTTCCTTTTTCACCATAGCCCTCAATGGTCTTCCAAATATCCCTTTGCCAATTCCACAAGAAGAGCCTTAGCGAAAGGCTTCCTGAAGGGAAAGATGTAACTCTGTGAGATGAATTAACAGAACACAGAGCAGTTTCTCAGAAAGCTTCTTTCCAGTTTTGAACGGAAGATATTTCCTTTTTCACCATAGCCCTCTATGGGCTTCCAAATATCCCTTTGCAAATTCCAAAAGAACAGCCTTAGCGAAAGGCTTCTTGAAGGGAAAGATGTAACTCTGTTAGATGAATTAACAGAACACAGAGCAGTTTCTCAGAAAGCTTCTTTCCAGTTTTGAAGGGAAGATATTTCCTTTTTCACCGTAGCCCTCTATGGGCTTCCAAATATCCCTTTGCCAATTCCACAAGAACAGCCTTAGCGAAAGGTTTCTTGAATGGAAAGATGTAACACTGTGAGACGAATTAACAGAACACAGAGCAGTTTCTCAGAAAGCTTCTTTCCAGTTTTGAACGGAAGATATTTCCTTTTTCACCATAGCCCTCTATGGGCTTCCAAATATCCCTTTGCCAATTCCACAAGAACAGCCTTAGCGAAAGGCTTCTTGAAGGGAAAGATGTAACTCTGTGAGATGAATTAACAGAACACAGAACAGTTTCTCAGAAAGCTTCTTTCCGGTTTTGAACGGAAGATATTTCCTTTTTCACCATAGCCCTCTATGGGCTTCCAAATATCCCTTTGCCAATTCCACAAGAACAGCCTTAGCGAAAGGCTTCTTGAAGGGAAAGATGTAACTCTGTGAGATGAATTAACAGAACACAGAGCAGTTTCTCAGAAAGCTTCTTTCCAGTTTTGAACGGAAGATATTTCCTTTTTCACCATAGCCCTCTATGGGCTTCCAAATATCCCTTTGCCAATTCCAAAAGAACAGCCTTAGCGAAAGGCTTCTGGAAGGGAAAGATGTAACTCCGTGAGATGAATTAACAGAACACAGAGCAGTTTCTCAGAATGCTTCTTTCCAGTTTTGAACGGAAGATATTTCCTTTCTCACCATACCCCTCTATGGGCTTCCAAATATCTCTTTGCCAATTCCACAAGAACAGCCTTAGCAAAAGGCTTCCTGAAAGGAAAGATGTAACTCTGTGAAATGAATTAATAGAACACAGAGCAGTTTCTCAGAAAGCTTCTTTCCAGTTTTGAACGGAAGATATTTCCTTTTTCACCATAGCCCTCTATGGGCTTCCAAATATCCCTTTGCCAATTCCACAAGAACAGCCTTAGCGAAAGGCTTTCTGAAAAGAAAGATTTAACTCTGTGAGATGAATTAACAGAACACAGAGCAGTTTCTCAGAAAGCTTCTTTCCAGTTTTGAACGGAAGATATTTCCTTTTTCGCCTTAGCCCTCTATGGGCTTCCAAATATCCCTTTGCCAATTCCACAAGAACAGCCTTAGCGAAAGGCTTCCTGAAGGGAAAGATGTAACTCTGTGAGATGAATTAACAGAACACAGAGCAGTTTCTCAGAAAGCTTCTTTCCAGTTTTGAACGGAAGATATTTCCTTTTTCACCATAGCCCTCTATGGGCTTCCAAATATCCCTTTGCCAATTCCACAGGAACAGCCTTAGCGAAAGGCTTCCTGAAGGGAAAGATGTAACTCTGTGAAATGAATTAACAGAACACAGAGCAGTTTCTCAGAAAGCTTCTTTCCAGTTTTGAACGGAAGATATTTCCTTTTTCACCGTAGCCCTCTATGGGCTTCCAAATATCCCTTTGCCAATTCCACAAGAACAGCCTTAGCGAAAGGCTTCCTGAAGGGAAAAGATGTAACACTGTGAGATGAATTAGCAGAACACAGAACAGTTTCTCAGAAAGTTTCTTTCCAGTTTTGAACGGAAGATATTTCCTTTTTCACCATAGCCCTCTATGGGCTTTCAAATATCCCTTTGCCAATTCCACAAGAACAGCCTTAGCGAAAGGCTTCTTGAAGGGAAAGATGTAACTCTGTGAGATGAATTAACAGAACACAGAGCAGTTTCTCAGAAAGCTTCTTTCCAGTTTTGAACGGAAGATATTTCCTTTTTCACCATAGCCCTCTATGGGCTTCCAAATATCCCTTGGCCAATTCCACAAGAACAGCCTTAGCGAAAGGCTTCCTGTAAAGAAAGATGTAACTCTGTGAGATGAATTAACAGAACACAGAGCAGTTTCTCAGAAAGCTTCTTTCCAGTTCTGAACGGAAGATATTTCCTTTTTCGCCATAGCCCTCTATGGGCTTCCAAATATCCCTTTGCCAATTCCACAAGAACAGCCTTAGCGAAAGGCTTCTTGAAGGGAAAGATGTAACACTGTGCGATGAATTAACAGAACACAGAGCAGTTTCTCAGAAAGCTTCTTTCCGGTTTTGAGCGGAAGATATTTCCTTTTTCACCATAGCCCTCTATGGGCTTCCAAATATCCCTTTGCCAATTCCACAAGAACAGCCTTAGCGAAAGGCTTCTTGAAGAGAAAGATGTAACTCTGTGAGATGAATTAACAGAACACAGAGGAGTTTCTCAGAAAGCTTGTTTCCAGTTTTGAACGGAAGATATTTCCTTTTTCACCATACCCCTCTATGGGCTTCCAAGTATCCCCTTGCCAATTCCACAAGAACAGCTTTATCGAAAGGTTTCTTGAAAGGGAAGATGTAACACTGTGAGACGAATTAACGGAACGCAGAGCAGTTTCTCAGAAAGCTTCTTTCCAGTTTTGAACGGAAGATATTTCCTTTTTCACCATAGCCCTCTATGGGCTTCCAAATATCCCTTTGCCAATTCCACAAGAACAGCCTTAGCGAAAGGCTTCTTGAAGGGAAAGATGTAACTCTGTGAGATGAATTAACAGAACACAGAGCAGTTTCTCAGAAAGCTTCTTTCCAGTTTTGAACGGAAGATATTTCCTTTTTCACCATAGCCCTCTATGGGCTTCCAAATATCCCTTTGCCAATTCCAAAAGAACAGCCTTAGCGAAAGGCTTCTTGAAGGGAAAGATGTAACTCTGTGAGATGAATTAACAGAACACAGAACAGTTTCTCAGAAAGCTTCTTTCCAGTTTTGAACGGAAGATATTTCCTTTTTCACCATAGCCCTCTATGGGCTTCCAAATATCCCTTTGCCAATTCCACAAGAACAGCCTTAGCGAAAGGCTTCCTGAAGGGAAAGATGTAACTCTGTGAAATGAATTAACAGAACACAGAGCAGTTTCTCAGAAAGCTTCTTTCCAGTTTTGAACGGAAGATATTTCCTTTTTCACCATAGCCCTCTATGGGCGTCCAAATATCCCTTTGCCAATTCCACAAGAACAGCCTTAGCGAAAGGCTTCCTGAAGGGAAAGATGTAACTCTGTGAGATGAATTAGCAGAACACAGAACAGTTTCTCAGAAAGCTTCTTTCCAGTTTTGAACGGAAGATATTTCATTTTTCACCATAGTCCTCTATGGGCTTTCAAATATCCCTTTGCCAATTCCACAAGAACAGCCTTAGCGAAAGGCTTCTTGAAGGGAAAGATGTAACTCTGTGAGATGAATTAACAGAACACAGACCAGTTTCTCAGAAAGCTTCTTTCCAGTTTTGAACGGAAGATATTTCCTTTTTCACCATAGCCCTCTATGGGCTTCCAAATATCCCTTTGCCAATTCCACAAGAACAGCCTTAGCGAAAGGCTTCCTGAAAAGAAAGATGTAACTCTGTGAGATGAATTAACAGAACACAGAGCAGTTTCTCAGAAAGCTTCTTTCCAGTTTTGAACGGAAGATATTTCCTTTTTCGCCATAGCCCTCTATGGGCTTCCAAATATCCCTTTGCCAATTCCACAAGAACAGCCTTAGCGAAAGGCTTCCTGAAGGGAAAGATGTAACTCTGTGAGATGAATTAACAGAACACAGAGCAGTTTCTCAGAAAGCTTCTTTCCAGTTTTGAACGGAAGATATTTCCTTTTTCACCATAGCCCTCTATGGGCTTCCAAATATCCCTTTGCCAATTCCACAAGAACAGCCTTAGCGAAAGGCTTCCTGAAGGGAAAGATGTAACTCTGTGAAATGAATTAACAGAACACAGAGCAGTTTCTCAGAAAGCTTCTTTCCAGTTTTGAACGGAAGATATTTCCTTTTTCACCGTAGCCCTCTATGGGCTTCCAAATATCCCTTTGCCAATTCCACAAGAACAGCCTTAGCGAAAGGCTTCCTGAAGGGAAAAGATGTAACTCTGTGAGATGAATTAGCAGAACACAGAACAGTTTCTCAGAAAGTTTCTTTCCAGTTTTGAACGGAAGATATTTCCTTTTTCACCATAGCCCTCTATGGGCTTTCAAATATCCCTTTGCCAATTCCACAAGAACAGCCTTAGCGAAAGGCTTCTTGAAGGGAAAGATGTAACTCTGTGAGATGAATTAACAGAACACAGAGCAGTTTCTCAGAAAGCTTCTTTAGAGTTTTGAACGGAAGATATTTCCTTTTTCACCATAGCCCTCTATGGGCTTCCAAATATCCCTTTGCCAATTCCACAAGAACAGCCTTAGCGAAAGGCTTCTTGAAGGGAAAGATGTAACTCTGTGAGATGAATTAACAGAACACAGAGCAGTTTCTCAGAAAGCTTCTTTCCGGTTTTGAACGGAAGATATTTCCTTTTTCACCATAGCCCTCTATGGGCTTCCAAATATCCCTTTGCCAATTCCACAAGAAAAGCCTTAGCGAAAGGCATCTTGAAGGGAAAGATGTAACTCTGTGCGATGAATTAACAGAACACCGAGCAGTTTCTCAGAAAGCTTCTTTCCAGTTTTGAACGGAAGATATTTCCTTTTTCACCTTAGCCCTCTATGGGCTTCCAAATATCCCTTTGCCAATTCCACAAGAACAGCCTTAGTGAAAGGCTTCCTGAAGGGAAAGAATTAACTCTGTGAGATGAATTAACAGAACACAGAGCATTTTCTCAGAAAGCTTCTTTCCAGTTTTGAACGTAAGATATTTCCTTTTTCACCATAGCCCTCTATGGGCTTCCAAATATCCCTTTGCCAATTCCACAAGAACAGCCTTAGCGAAAGGCTGCCTGAAGAGAAAGATGTAACTCTGTGAGATGAATTAACAGAACACAGAGGAGTTTCTCAGAAAGCTTCTTTCCAGTTTTGAACGGAAGATATTTCCTTTTTCACCATAGCCCTATAAGGGCTTCCAAGTATCCCCTTGCCAATTCCAAAAGAACAGCTTTAGCGAAAGGTTTCTTGAAAGGGAAGATGTAACTCTGTGACATGAATTAACAGAACACAGAGCAGTTTCTCAGAAAGCTTCTTTCCAGTTTTGAACGGAAGATATTTCCTTTTTCACCATAGCCCTCTATGGGCTTCCAAATATCCCTTTGCCAATTCCACAAGAACAGCCTTAGCGAAAGGCTTCTTGAAGGGAAAGATGTAACTCTGTGAGATGAATTAACAGAACACAGAGCAGTTTCTCAGAAAGCTTCTTTCCGGTTTTGAACGGAAGATATTTCCTTTTTCACCATAGCCCTCTATGGGCTTCCAAATATCCCTTTGCCAATTCCACAAGAACAGCCTTAGCGAAAGGCTTCTTGAAGGGAAAGATGTAACTCTGTGAGATGAATTAACAGAACACAGAGCAGTTTCTCAGAAAGCTTCTTTCCAGTTTGGAAGGGAAGATATTTCCTTTTTCACCATAGCCCTCTATGGGCTTCCCAATATCCCTTTGCCAATTCCACAAGAACAGCCTTAGCGAAAGGCTTCTTGAAGGTAAAGATGTAACTCGGTGAGATGAATAAACAGAACAAAGAGCAGTTTCTCAGAAAGCTTCTTTCCAGTTTTGAACGGAAGATATTTCTTTTTTCACCATAGCCCTCTATGGGCTTCCAAATATCCCTTTGCCAATTCCAAAAGAACAGCCTTAGCGAAAGGCTTCTGGAAGGGAAAGATGTAACTCCGTGAGATGAATTAACAGAACACAGAGCAGTTTCTCAGAATGCTTCTTTCCAATTTTGAACGGAAGATATTTCCTTTTTCACCATACCCCTCTATGGGCTTCCAAATATCTCTTTGCCAATTCCACAAGAACAGCCTTAGCAAAAGGCTTCCTGAAAGGAAAGATGTAACTCTGTGAAATGAATTAACAGAACACAGAGCAGTTTCTCAGAAAGCTTCTTTCCAGTTTTGAACGGAAGATATTTCCTTTTTCACCATAGCCCTCTATGGGCTTCCAAATATCCCTTTGCAAATTCCACAAGAACAGCCTTTGCGAAAGGCTTCTTGAAGGGAAAGATGTAACTCTGTGAGATGAATTAACAGAACACAGAGCAGTTTCTCAGAAAGCTTCTTTCCAGTTTTGAACGGAAGATATTTCCTTTTTCACCATAGCCCTGAATGGGCTTCCAAATATCCCTTTGCCAATTCCAGAAGAACAGCCTTAGCGAAAGGATTCTTGAAGGTAAAGATGTAACTCTGTGAGATGAATTAACAGAACACAGAGCAGTTTCTCAGAAAGCTTCTTTCCGGTTTTGACCGGAAGATATTTCCTTTTTCACCATAGCCCTCTATGGGCTTCCAAATATCCCTTTGCCAATTCCACAAGAACAGCCTTAGCGAAAGGCTTCTTGAAGAGAAAGATGTAACTCTGTGAGATGAATTAACAGAACACAGAGGAGTTTCTCAGAAAGCTTGTTTCCAGTTTTGAACGGAAGATATTTCCTTTTTCACCATACCCCTCTATGGGCTTCCAAGTATCCCCTTGCCAATTCCACAAGAACAGCTTTATCGAAAGGTTTCTTGAAAGGGAAGATGTAACACTGTGAGACGAATTAACGGAACGCAGAGCAGTTTCTCAGAAAGCTTCTTTCCAGTTTTGAACGGAAGATATTTCCTTTTTCACCATAGCCCTCTATGGGCTTCCAAATATCCCTTTGCCAATTCCACAAGAACAGCCTTAGCGAAAGGCTTCTTGAAGGGAAAGATGTAACTCTGTGAGATGAATTAACAGAACACAGAGCAGTTTCTCAGAAAGCTTCTTTCCAGTTTTGAACGGAAGATATTTCCTTTTTCACCATAGCCCTCTATGGGCTTCCAAATATCCCTTTGCCAATTCCAAAAGAACAGCCTTAGCGAAAGGCTTCTTGAAGGGAAAGATGTAACTCTGTGAGATGAATTAACAGAACACAGAACAGTTTCTCAGAAAGCTTCTTTCCAGTTTTGAACGGAAGATATTTCCTTTTTCACCATAGCCCTCTATGGGCTTCCAAATATCCCTTTGCCAATTCCACAAGAACAGCCTTAGCGAAAGGCTTCCTGAAGGGAAAGATGTAACTCTGTGAAATGAATTAACAGAACACAGAGCAGTTTCTCAGAAAGCTTCTTTCCAGTTTTGAACGGAAGATATTTCCTTTTTCACCATAGCCCTCTATGGGCTTCCAAATATCCCTTTGCCAATTCCACAAGAACAGCCTTAGCGAAAGGCTTCCTGAAGGGAAAGATGTAACTCTGTGAGATGAATTAGCAGAACACAGAACAGTTTCTCAGAAAGCTTCTTTCCAGTTTTGAACGGAAGATATTTCATTTTTCACCATAGTCCTCTATGGGCTTTCAAATATCCCTTTGCCAATTCCACAAGAACAGCCTTAGCGAAAGGCTTCTTGAAGGGAAAGATGTAACTCTGTGAGATGAATTAACAGAACACAGACCAGTTTCTCAGAAAGCTTCTTTCCAGTTTTGAACGGAAGATATTTCCTTTTTCACCATAGCCCTCTATGGGCTTCCAAATATCCCTTTGCCAATTCCACAAGAACAGCCTTAGCGAAAGGCTTCCTGAAAAGAAAGATGTAACTCCGTGAGATGAATTAACAGAACACAGAGCAGTTTCTCAGAAAGCTTCTTTCCAGTTTTGAACGGAAGATATTTCCTTTTTCGCCATAGCCCTCTATGGGCTTCCAAATATCCCTTTGCCAATTCCACAAGAACAGCCTTAGCGAAAGGCTTCCTGAAGGGAAAGATGTAACTCTGTGAGATGAATTAACAGAACACAGAGCAGTTTCTCAGAAAGCTTCTTTCCAGTTTTGAACGGAAGATATTTCCTTTTTCACCATAGCCCTCTATGGGCTTCCAAATATCCCTTTGCCAATTCCACAAGAACAGCCTTAGCGAAAGGCTTCCTGAAGGGAAAGATGTAACTCTGTGAAATGAATTAACAGAACACAGAGCAGTTTCTCAGAAAGCTTCTTTCCAGTTTTGAACGGAAGATATTTCCTTTTTCACCGTAGCCCTCTATGGGCTTCCAAATATCCCTTTGCCAATTCCACAAGAACAGCCTTAGCGAAAGGCTTCTTGAAGAGAAAGATGTAACTCTGTGAGATGAATTAACAGAACACAGAGGAGTTTCTCAGAAAGCTTGTTTCCAGTTTTGAACGGAAGATATTTCCTTTTTCACCATACCCCTCTATGGGCTTCCAAGTATCCCCTTGCCAATTCCACAAGAACAGCTTTATCGAAAGGTTTCTTGAAAGGGAAGATGTAACACTGTGAGACGAATTAACGGAACGCAGAGCAGTTTCTCAGAAAGCTTCTTTCCAGTTTTGAACGGAAGATATTTCCTTTTTCACCATAGCCCTCTATGGGCTTCCAAATATCCCTTTGCCAATTCCACAAGAACAGCCTTAGCGAAAGGCTTCTTGAAGGGAAAGATGTAACTCTGTGAGATGAATTAACAGAACACAGAGCAGTTTCTCAGGAAGCTTCTTTCCAGTTTTGAACGGAAGATATTTCCTTTTTCACCATAGCCCTCTATGGGCTTCCAAATATCCCTTTGCCAATTCCAAAAGAACAGCCTTAGCGAAAGGCTTCTTGAAGGGAAAGATGTAACTCTGTGAGATGAATTAACAGAACACAGAACAGTTTCTCAGAAAGCTTCTTTCCAGTTTTGAACGGAAGATATTTCCTTTTTCACCATAGCCCTCTATGGGCTTCCAAATATCCCTTTGCCAATTCCACAAGAACAGCCTTAGCGAAAGGCTTCCTGAAGGGAAAGATGTAACTCTGTGAAATGAATTAACAGAACACAGAGCAGTTTCTCAGAAAGCTTCTTTCCAGTTTTGAACGGAAGATATTTCCTTTTTCACCATAGCCCTCTATGGGCTTCCAAATATCCCTTTGCCAATTCCACAAGAACAGCCTTAGCGAAAGGCTTCCTGAAGGGAAAGATGTAACTCTGTGAGATGAATTAGCAGAACACAGAACAGTTTCTCAGAAAGCTTCTTTCCAGTTTTGAACGGAAGATATTTCATTTTTCACCATAGTCCTCTATGGGCTTTCAAATATCCCTTTGCCAATTCCACAAGAACAGCCTTAGCGAAAGGCTTCTTGAAGGGAAAGATGTAACTCTGTGAGATGAATTAACAGAACACAGACCAGTTTCTCAGAAAGCTTCTTTCCAGTTTTGAACGGAAGATATTTCCTTTTTCACCATAGCCCTCTATGGGCTTCCAAATATCCCTTTGCCAATTCCACAAGAACAGCCTTAGCGAAAGGCTTCCTGAAAAGAAAGATGTAACTCTGTGAGATGAATTAACAGAACACAGAGCAGTTTCTCAGAAAGCTTCTTTCCAGTTTTGAACGGAAGATATTTCCTTTTTCGCCATAGCCCTCTATGGGCTTCCAAATATCCCTTTGCCAATTCCACAAGAACAGCCTTAGCGAAAGGCTTCCTGAAGGGAAAGATGTAACTCTGTGAGATGAATTAACAGAACACAGAGCAGTTTCTCAGAAAGCTTCTTTCCAGTTTTGAACGGAAGATATTTCCTTTTTCACCATAGCCCTCTATGGGCTTCCAAATATCCCTTTGCCAATTCCACAAGAACAGCCTTAGCGAAAGGCTTCCTGAAGGGAAAGATGTAACTCTGTGAAATGAATTAACAGAACACAGAGCAGTTTCTCAGAAAGCTTCTTTCCAGTTTTGAACGGAAGATATTTCCTTTTTCACCGTAGCCCTCTATGGGCTTCCAAATATCCCTTTGCCAATTCCACAAGAACAGCCTTAGCGAAAGGCTTCCTGAAGGGAAAAGATGTAACTCTGTGAGATGAATTAGCAGAACACAGAACAGTTTCTCAGAAAGTTTCTTTCCAGTTTTGAACGGAAGATATTTCCTTTTTCACCATAGCCCTCTATGGGCTTTCAAATATCCCTTTGCCAATTCCACAAGAACAGCCTTAGCGAAAGGCTTCTTGAAGGGAAAGATGTAACTCTGTGAGATGAATTAACAGAACACAGAGCAGTTTCTCAGAAAGCTTCTTTAGAGTTTTGAACGGAAGATATTTCCTTTTTCACCATAGCCCTCTATGGGCTTCCAAATATCCCTTTGCCAATTCCACAAGAACAGCCTTAGCGAAAGGCTTCTTGAAGGGAAAGATGTAACTCTGTGAGATGAATTAACAGAACACAGAGCAGTTTCTCAGAAAGCTTCTTTCCGGTTTTGAACGGAAGATATTTCCTTTTTCACCATAGCCCTCTATGGGCTTCCAAATATCCCTTTGCCAATTCCACAAGAAAAGCCTTAGCGAAAGGCATCTTGAAGGGAAAGATGTAACTCTGTGCGATGAATTAACAGAACACCGAGCAGTTTCTCAGAAAGCTTCTTTCCAGTTTTGAACGGAAGATATTTCCTTTTTCACCTTAGCCCTCTATGGGCTTCCAAATATCCCTTTGCCAATTCCACAAGAACAGCCTTAGTGAAAGGCTTCCTGAAGGGAAAGAATTAACTCTGTGAGATGAATTAACAGAACACAGAGCATTTTCTCAGAAAGCTTCTTTCCAGTTTTGAACGGAAGATATTTCCTTTTTCACCATAGCCCTCTATGGGCTTCCAAATATCCCTTTGCCAATTCCACAAGAACAGCCTTAGCGAAAGGCTGCCTGAAGAGAAAGATGTAACTCTGTGAGATGAATTAACAGAACACAGAGGAGTTTCTCAGAAAGCTTCTTTCCAGTTTTGAACGGAAGATATTTCCTTTTTCACCATAGCCCTATAAGGGCTTCCAAGTATCCCCTTGCCAATTCCAAAAGAACAGCTTTAGCGAAAGGTTTCTTGAAAGGGAAGATGTAACTCTGTGACATGAATTAACAGAACACAGAGCAGTTTCTCAGAAAGCTTCTTTCCAGTTTTGAACGGAAGATATTTCCTTTTTCACCATAGCCCTCTATGGGCTTCCAAATATCCCTTTGCCAATTCCACAAGAACAGCCTTAGCGAAAGGCTTCTTGAAGGGAAAGATGTAACTCTGTGAGATGAATTAACAGAACACAGAGCAGTTTCTCAGAAAGCTTCTTTCCGGTTTTGAACGGAAGATATTTCCTTTTTCACCATAGCCCTCTATGGGCTTCCAAATATCCCTTTGCCAATTCCACAAGAACAGCCTTAGCGAAAGGCTTCTTGAAGGGAAAGATGTAACTCTGTGAGATGAATTAACAGAACACAGAGCAGTTTCTCAGAAAGCTTCTTTCCAGTTTGGAAGGGAAGATATTTCCTTTTTCACCATAGCCCTCTATGGGCTTCCCAATATCCCTTTGCCAATTCCACAAGAACAGCCTTAGCGAAAGGCTTCTTGAAGGTAAAGATGTAACTCGGTGAGATGAATAAACAGAACAAAGAGCAGTTTCTCAGAAAGCTTCTTTCCAGTTTTGAACGGAAGATATTTCTTTTTTCACCATAGCCCTCTATGGGCTTCCAAATATCCCTTTGCCAATTCCAAAAGAACAGCCTTAGCGAAAGGCTTCTGGAAGGGAAAGATGTAACTCCGTGAGATGAATTAACAGAACACAGAGCAGTTTCTCAGAATGCTTCTTTCCAATTTTGAACGGAAGATATTTCCTTTTTCACCATACCCCTCTATGGGCTTCCAAATATCTCTTTGCCAATTCCACAAGAACAGCCTTAGCAAAAGGCTTCCTGAAAGGAAAGATGTAACTCTGTGAAATGAATTAACAGAACACAGAGCAGTTTCTCAGAAAGCTTCTTTCCAGTTTTGAACGGAAGATATTTCCTTTTTCACCATAGCCCTCTATGGGCTTCCAAATATCCCTTTGCAAATTCCACAAGAACAGCCTTTGCGAAAGGCTTCTTGAAGGGAAAGATGTAACTCTGTGAGATGAATTAACAGAACACAGAGCAGTTTCTCAGAAAGCTTCTTTCCAGTTTTGAACGGAAGATATTTCCTTTTTCACCATAGCCCTGAATGGGCTTCCAAATATCCCTTTGCCAATTCCAGAAGAACAGCCTTAGCGAAAGGATTCTTGAAGGTAAAGATGTAACTCTGTGAGATGAATTAACAGAACACAGAGCAGTTTCTCAGAAAGCTTCTTTCCGGTTTTGACCGGAAGATATTTCCTTTTTCACCATAGCCCTCTATGGGCTTCCAAATATCCCTTTGCCAATTCCACAAGAACAGCCTTAGCGAAAGGCTTCTTGAAGAGAAAGATGTAACTCTGTGAGATGAATTAACAGAACACAGAGGAGTTTCTCAGAAAGCTTGTTTCCAGTTTTGAACGGAAGATATTTCCTTTTTCACCATACCCCTCTATGGGCTTCCAAGTATCCCCTTGCCAATTCCACAAGAACAGCTTTATCGAAAGGTTTCTTGAAAGGGAAGATGTAACACTGTGAGACGAATTAACGGAACGCAGAGCAGTTTCTCAGAAAGCTTCTTTCCAGTTTTGAACGGAAGATATTTCCTTTTTCACCATAGCCCTCTATGGGCTTCCAAATATCCCTTTGCCAATTCCACAAGAACAGCCTTAGCGAAAGGCTTCTTGAAGGGAAAGATGTAACTCTGTGAGATGAATTAACAGAACACAGAGCAGTTTCTCAGAAAGCTTCTTTCCAGTTTTGAACGGAAGATATTTCCTTTTTCACCATAGCCCTCTATGGGCTTCCAAATATCCCTTTGCCAATTCCAAAAGAACAGCCTTAGCGAAAGGCTTCTTGAAGGGAAAGATGTAACTCTGTGAGATGAATTAACAGAACACAGAACAGTTTCTCAGAAAGCTTCTTTCCAGTTTTGAACGGAAGATATTTCCTTTTTCACCATAGCCCTCTATGGGCTTCCAAATATCCCTTTGCCAATTCCACAAGAACAGCCTTAGCGAAAGGCTTCCTGAAGGGAAAGATGTAACTCTGTGAAATGAATTAACAGAACACAGAGCAGTTTCTCAGAAAGCTTCTTTCCAGTTTTGAACGGAAGATATTTCCTTTTTCACCATAGCCCTCTATGGGCTTCCAAATATCCCTTTGCCAATTCCACAAGAACAGCCTTAGCGAAAGGCTTCCTGAAGGGAAAGATGTAACTCTGTGAGATGAATTAGCAGAACACAGAACAGTTTCTCAGAAAGCTTCTTTCCAGTTTTGAACGGAAGATATTTCATTTTTCACCATAGTCCTCTATGGGCTTTCAAATATCCCTTTGCCAATTCCACAAGAACAGCCTTAGCGAAAGGCTTCTTGAAGGGAAAGATGTAACTCTGTGAGATGAATTAACAGAACACAGACCAGTTTCTCAGAAAGCTTCTTTCCAGTTTTGAACGGAAGATATTTCCTTTTTCACCATAGCCCTCTATGGGCTTCCAAATATCCCTTTGCCAATTCCACAAGAACAGCCTTAGCGAAAGGCTTCCTGAAAAGAAAGATGTAACTCCGTGAGATGAATTAACAGAACACAGAGCAGTTTCTCAGAAAGCTTCTTTCCAGTTTTGAACGGAAGATATTTCCTTTTTCGCCATAGCCCTCTATGGGCTTCCAAATATCCCTTTGCCAATTCCACAAGAACAGCCTTAGCGAAAGGCTTCCTGAAGGGAAAGATGTAACTCTGTGAGATGAATTAACAGAACACAGAGCAGTTTCTCAGAAAGCTTCTTTCCAGTTTTGAACGGAAGATATTTCCTTTTTCACCATAGCCCTCTATGGGCTTCCAAATATCCCTTTGCCAATTCCACAAGAACAGCCTTAGCGAAAGGCTTCCTGAAGGGAAAGATGTAACTCTGTGAAATGAATTAACAGAACACAGAGCAGTTTCTCAGAAAGCTTCTTTCCAGTTTTGAACGGAAGATATTTCCTTTTTCACCGTAGCCCTCTATGGGCTTCCAAATATCCCTTTGCCAATTCCACAAGAACAGCCTTAGCGAAAGGCTTCCTGAAGGGAAAAGATGTAACTCTGTGAGATGAATTAGCAGAACACAGAACAGTTTCTCAGAAAGTTTCTTTCCAGTTTTGAACGGAAGATATTTCCTTTTTCACCATAGCCCTCTATGGGCTTTCAAATATCCCTTTGCCAATTCCACAAGAACAGCCTTAGCGAAAGGCTTCTTGAAGGGAAAGATGTAACTCTGTGAGATGAATTAACAGAACACAGAGCAGTTTCTCAGAAAGCTTCTTTCCAGTTTTGAACGGAAGATATTTCCTTTTTCACCATAGCCCTCTATGGGCTTCCAAATATCCCTTTGCCAATTCCACAAGAACAGCCTTAGCGAAAGGCTTCTTGAAGGGAAAGATGTAACTCTGTGAGATGAATTAACAGAACACAGAGCAGTTTCTCAGAAAGCTTCTTTCCGGTTTTGAACGGAAGATATTTCCTTTTTCACCATAGCCCTCTATGGGCTTCCAAATATCCCTTTGCCAATTCCACAAGAAAAGCCTTAGCGAAAGGCATCTTGAAGGGAAAGATGTAACTCTGTGCGATGAATTAACAGAACACAGAGCAGTTTCTCAGAAAGCTTCTTTCCAGTTTTGAACGGAAGATATTTCCTTTTTCACCTTAGCCCTCTATGGGCTTCCAAATATCCCTTTGCCAATTCCACAAGAACAGCCTTAGTGAAAGGCTTCCTGAAGGGAAAGAATTAACTCTGTGAGATGAATTAACAGAACACAGAGCATTTTCTCAGAAAGCTTCTTTCCAGTTTTGAACGGAAGATATTTCCTTTTTCACCATAGCCCTCTATGGGCTTCCAAATATCCCTTTGCCAATTCCACAAGAACAGCCTTAGCGAAAGGCTGCCTGAAGAGAAAGATGTAACTCTGTGAGATGAATTAACAGAACACAGAGGAGTTTCTCAGAAAGCTTCTTTCCAGTTTTGAACGGAAGAAATTTCCTTTTTCACCATAGCCCTATAAGGGCTTCCAAGTATCCCCTTGCCAATTCCACAAGAACAGCTTTAGCGAAAGGTTTCTTGAAAGGGAAGATGTAACTCTGTGACATGAATTAACAGAACACAGAGCAGTTTCTCAGAAAGCTTCTTTCCAGTTTTGAACGGAAGATATTTCCTTTTTCACCATAGCCCTCTATGGGCTTCCAAATATCCCTTTGCCAATTCCACAAGAACAGCCTTAGCGAAAGGCTTCTTGAAGGGAAAGATGTAACTCTGTGAGATGAATTAACAGAACACAGAGCAGTTTCTCAGAAAGCTTCTTTCCGGTTTTGAACGGAAGATATTTCCTTTTTCACCGTAGCCCTCTATGGGCTTCCAAATATCCCTTTGCCAATTCCACAAGAACAGCCTTAGCGAAAGGCTTCTGGAAGGGAAAGATGTAACTCTGTGAGATCAATTAACAGAACACAGAGCAGTTTCTCAGAAAGCTTCTTTCCAGTTTTGAACGGAAGATATTTCCTTTTTCACCACAGCCCTCTATGGGCTTCCAAATATCCCTTTGCCAATTCCACAAGAACAGCCTTAGCGAAAGTCTTCTTGAAGGGAAAGATGTAACTCAGTGAGATGAATTAACAGAACACAGAGCAGTTTCTCAGAAAGCTTCTTTCCAGTTTTGAACGGAAGATATTTCCTTTTTCACCATAGCCCTCTATGGGCTTCCAAATATCCCTTTTCCAATTCCACAAGAACAGCCTTAGCGAAAGGCTTCTTGAAGGGAAAGATGTAACTCTGTGAGATGAATTAACAGAACACAGAGCAGTTTCTCAAAAAGCTTCTTTCCAGTTTTGAACGGAAGATATTTCCTTTTTCAACATAGCCCTCTATGGGCTTCCAAATATCCCTTTTCCAATTCCACAAGAACAGCCTTAGCGAAAGGCTACCTGAAATGAAAGATGTAACTCTGTGAGATGAATTAACAGAACACAGAGCAGTTTCTCAGAAAGCTTCTTTCCTGTTTTGAACGGAAGATATTTCCTTTTTCACCTTAGCCCTCTATGGGCTTCCAAATATCCCTTTGCCAATTCCACAAGAACAGCCTTAGCGAAAGGCTTCTTGAAGGGAAAGATATAACTCCTTGAGATGAATTAACAGAACACAGAGCAGTTTCTCAGAAAGCTTCTTTCCAGTTTGGAACCGAAGATATTTCCTTTTTCACCATAGCCCTCTATGGGCTTCCAAATATCCCTTTGCCAATTCCAAAAGAACAGTGTTAGCAAAAGGCTTCTTGAAGGGAAAGATGTAACTCTGTGAGATGAATTAACAGAACACAGAGCAGTTTCTCAGAAAGCTTCTTTCCGGTTTTGAACGGAAGATATTTCCTTTTTCACCATAGCCCTCTATGGGCTTCCAAATATCCCTTTGCCAATTCCACAAGAACAGCATTAGCGAAAGGCTTCCTGAAAAGAAAGATGTAACTCTGTGAGATGAATTAACAGAACACAGAGCAGTTTCTCAGAAAGCTTCTTCCCAGTTTTCAACGGAAGATATTTCCTTTTTCACCATAGCCCTCTATGGGCTTCCAAGTATCCCCTTGCCAATTCCACAAGAACAGCCTTAGCGAAAGGCTTCTTGAAGGGAAAGATGTAACTCTGTGAGATGAATTAACAGAACACAGAGCAGTTTCTCAGAAAGCTTCTTTCCAGTTTTGAACGGAAGATATTTCCTTTTTCACCATAGCCCTCTATGGGCTTCCAAATATCACTTTGCCAATTCCACAAGAACAGCCTTAGCGAAAGGTTTCTTGAATGGAAAGATGTAACACTGTGAGACGAATTAACAGAACACAGAGCAGTTTCTCAGAAAGCTTGTTTCCAGTTTTGAACGGAAGATATTTCCTTTTTCACCATAGCCCTCTATGGGCTTCCAAATATCCCTTTGCCAATTCCACAAGAACAGCCTTAGCGAAATGCTTCTTGAAGGGAAAGATGTAACTCTGTGAGATGAATTAACAGAACACAGAGCAGTTTCTCAGAAAGCTTCTTTCCAGTTTTGAACGGAAGATATTTCCTTTTTCACCATAGCCCTCTATGGGCTTCCAAATATCCCTTTGCCAATTCCACAAGAACAGCCTTAGCGAAAGGCTTCTTGAAGGGAAAGATGTAACTCTGTGAGATGAATTAACAGAACACAGAGCAGTTTCTCAGAAAGCTTCTTTCCAGTTTGGAATGGAAGATATTTCCTTTTTCACCATAGCCCTCTATGGGCTTCCAAATATCCCTTTGCCAATTCCACAAGAACAGCCTTAGCGAAAGGCTTCTTGAAGGTAAAGATGTAACTCGGTGAGATGAATAAACAGAACAAAGAGCAGTTTCTCAGAAAGCTTCTTTCCAGTTTTGAACGGAAGATATTTCCTTTTTCACCATAGCCCTCTATGGGCTTCCAAATATCCCTTTGCCAATTCCAAAAGAACAGCCTTAGCGAAAGGCTTCTGGAAGGGAAAGATGTAACTCTGTGAGATGAATTAACAGAACACAGAGCAGTTTCTCAGAAAGCTTCTTTCCAGTTTTGAACGGAAGATATTTCCTTTTTCACCATAGCCCTCTATGGGCTTCCAAATATCCCTTTGCCAATTCCAAAAGAACAGCCTTAGCGAAAGGCTTCCTGAAGGGAAAGATGTAACTCTGTGAGATGAATTAACAGAACACAGAACAGTTTCTCAGAAAGCTTCTTTACCGTTTAGAACGGAAGATATTTCCTTTTTCACCATAGCCCTCTATGGGCTTCCAAATATCCCTTTGCCAATTCCACAAGAACAGCCTTAGCGAAAGGCTTCCTGATGGGAAAGATATAACTCTGTGAAATGAATTAACAGAACACAGAGCAGTTTCTCAGAAAGCTTCTTTCCAGTTTTGAACGGAAGATATTTCCTTTTTCACCATAGCCCTCTATGGGCTTCCAAATATCCCTTTGCCAATTCCACAAGAACAGCCTTAGCGAAAGGCTTCCTGAAGGGAAAGATGTAACTCTGTGAGATGAATTAGCAGAACACAGAACAGTTTCTCAGAAAGCTTCTTTCCAGTTTTGAACGGAAGATATTTCCTTTTTCACCATAGTCCTCTATGGGCTTTCAAATATCCCTTTGCCAATTCCACGAGAACAGCCTTAGCGAAAGGCTTCTTGAAGGGAAAGATGTAACTCTGTGAGATGAATTAACAGAACACAGACCAGTTTCTCAGAAAGCTTCTTTCCAGTTTTGAACGGAAGATATTTCCTTTTTCACCATAGCCCTCTATGGGCTTCCAAATATCCCTTTGCCAATTCCACAAGAACAGCCTTAGCGAAAGGCTTCCTGAAAAGAAAGATGTAACTCTGTGAGATGAATTAACAGAACACAGAGCAGTTTCTCAGAAAGCTTCTTTCCAGTTTTGAACGGAAGATATTTCCTTTTTCGCCATAGCCCTCTATGGGCTTCCAAATATCCCTTTGCCAATTCCACAAGAACAGCCTTAGCGAAAGGCTTCTTGAAGGGAAAGATGTAACTCTGTGCGATGAATTAACAGAACACAGAGGAGTTTCTCAGAAAGCTTGTTTCCAGTTTTGAACGGAAGATATTTCCTTTTTCACCATAGCCCTCTATGGGCTTCCAAGTATCCCCTTGCCAATTCCACAAGAACAGCTTTATCGAAAGGTTTCTTGAAAGGGAAGATGTAACACTGTGAGACGAATTAACAGAACGCAGAGCAGTTTCTCAGAAAGCTTCTTTCCAGTTTTGAACGGAAGATATTTCCTTTTTCACCATAGCCCTCTATGGGCTTCCAAATATCCCTTTGCCAATTCCACAAGAACAGCCTTAGCGAAAGGCTTCTTGAAGGGAAAGATGTAACTCTGTGAGATGAATTAACAGAACACAGAGCAGTTTCTCAGAAAGGTTCTTTCCAGTTTTGAACGGAAGATATTTCCTTTTTCACCATAGCCCTCTATGGGCTTCCAAATATCCCTTTGCCAATTCCAAAAGAACAGCCTTAGCGAAAGGCTTCTTGAAGGGAAAGATGTAACTCTGTGAGATGAATTAACAGAACACAGAACAGTTTCTCAGAAACCTTCTTTCCAGTTTTGAACGGAAGATATTTCCTTTTTCACCATAGCCCTCTATGGGCTTCCAAATATCCCTTTGCCAATTCCACAAGAACAGCCTTAGCGAAAGGCTTCCTGAAGGGAAAGATGTAACTCTGTGAAATGAATTAACAGAACACAGAGCAGTTTCTCAGAAAGCTTCTTTCCAGTTTTGAACGGAAGATATTTCCTTTTTCACCCTAGCCCTCTATGGGCTTCCAAATATCCCTTTGCCAATTCCACAAGAACAGCCTTAGCGAAAGGCTTCCTGAAGGGAAAGATGTAACTCGGTGAGATGAATTAGCAGAACACAGAACAGTTTCTCAGAAAGCTTCTTTCCACTTTTGAACGGAAGATATTTCCTTTTTCACCATAGCCCTCTATGGGCTTTCAAATATCCTTTTGCCAATTCCACAAGAACAGCCTTAGCGAAAGGCTTCTTGAAGGGAAAGATGTAACTCTGTGAGATGAATTAACAGAACACAGAGCAGTTTCTCAGAAAGCTTCTTTCCAGTTTTGAACGGAAGATATTTCCTTTTTCACCATAGCCCTCTATGGGCTTCCAAATATCCCTTTGCCAATTCCAAAAGAACAGCCTTAGCGAAAGGCTTCTTGAAGGGAAAGATGTAACTCTGTGAGATGAATTAACAGAACACAGAACAGTTTCTCAGAAAGCTTCTTTCCAGTTTTGAACGGAAGATATTTCCTTTTTCACCATAGCCCTCTATGGGCTTCCAAATATCCCTTTGCCAATTCCACAAGAACAGCCTTAGCGAAAGGCTTCCTGAAGGGAAAGATGTAACTCTGTGAAATGAATTAACAGAACACAGAGCAGTTTCTCAGAAAGCTTCTTTCCAGTTTTGAACGGAAGATATTTCCTTTTTCACCATAGCCCTCTATGGGCTTCCAAATATCCCTTTGCCAATTCCACAAGAACAGCCTTAGCGAAAGGCTTCCTGAAGGGAAAGATGTAACTCGGTGAGATGAATTAGCAGAACACAGAACAGTTTCTCAGAAAGCTTCTTTCCAGTTTTGAACGGAAGATATTTCCTTTTTCACCATAGCCCTCTATGGGCTTTCAAATATCCCTTTGCCAATTCCACAAGAACAGCCTTAGCGAAAGGCTTCTTGAAGGGAAAGATGTAACTCTGTGAGATGAATTAACAGAACACAGAGCAGTTTCTCAGAAAGATTCTTTCCAGTTTTGAACGGAAGATATTTCCTTTTTCACCATAGCCCTCTATGGGCTTCCAAATATCCCTTTGCCAATTCCACAAGAACAGCCTTAGCGAAAGGCTTCCTGAAAAGAAAGATGTAACTCTGTGAGATGAATTAACAGAACACAGAGCAGTTTCTCAGAAAGCTTCTTTCCAGTTTTGAACGGAAGATATTTCCTTTTTCGCCATAGCCCTCTATGGGCTTCCAAATATCCCTTTGCCAATTCCACAAGAACAGCCTTAGCGAAAGGCTGCCTGAAGAGAAAGATGTAACTCTGTGAGATGAATTAACAGAACACAGAGGAGTTTCTCAGAAAGCTTCTTTCCAGTTTTGAACGGAAGATATTTCCTTTTTCACCATAGCCCTCTATGGGCTTCCAAGTATCCCCTTGCCAATTCCACAAGAACAGCTTTAGCGAAAGGTTTCTTGAAAGGGAAGATGTAACTCTGTGAGATGAATTAACAGAACACAGAGCAGTTTCTCATAAAGCTTCTTTCCAGTTTTGAACGGAAGATAATTCCTTTTTCAACATAGCCCTCTATGGACTTCGAAATATCCCTTTGCCCATTCCACAAGAACAGCCTTAGCGAAAGGCTTCTTGAAGGGAAAGATGTAACTCTGTGAGATGAATTAACAGAACACAGAGCAGTTTCTCAGAAAGCTTCTTTCCAGTTTTGAACGGAAGATATTTCCTTTTTCACCTCAGCCCTCTATGGGCTTCCAAATATCCCTTTGCCAATTCCACAAGAACAGCCTTAGCGAAAGGCTTCTTGAAGGGAAAGATGTAACTCTGTGAGATGAATTAACAGAACACAGAGCAGTTTCTCAGAAAGCTTCTTTCCAGTTTGGAACGGAGGATATTTCCTTTTTCACCGTAGCCCTCTATGGGCTTCCAAATATCCCTTTGCCAATTCCACAAGAACAGCCTTAACGAAAGGCTTCTGGTAGGGAAAGATGTAACTCTGTGAGATGAATTAACAGAACACAGAGCAGTTTCTCAGAATGCTTCTTTCCAGTTTTGAAAGGAAGATATTTCCTTTTTCACCATAGCCCTCTATGTGCTTCCAAATATCCCTTTGCCAAATTCACCAGAACAGCCTTAGCGAAAGGCTTCCTGAAAAGAAAGTTGAAACTCTGTGAGATGAATTAAGAGAACACAGAGCAGTTTCTCAGAAAGCTTCTTTCCAGTTTTGAACGGAAGATATTTCCTTTTTCACCATAGCCCTCAATGGTCTTCCAAATATCCCTTTGCCAATTCCACAAGAAGAGCCTTAGCGAAAGGCTTCCTGAAGGGAAAGATGTAACTCTGTGAGATGAATTAACAGAACACAGAGCAGTTTCTCAGAAAGCTTCTTTCCAGTTTTGAACGGAAGATATTTCCTTTTTCACCATAGCCCTCTATGGGCTTCCAAATATCCCTTTGCAAATTCCAAAAGAACAGCCTTAGCGAAAGGCTTCTTGAAGGGAAAGATGTAACTCTGTGAGATGAATTAACAGAACACAGAGCAGTTTCTCAGAAAGCTTCTTTCCAGTTTTGAACGGAAGATATTTCCTTTTTCACCATAGCCCTCTATGGGCTTCCAAATATCCCTTTGCCAATTCCACAAGAACAGCCTTAGCGAAAGGTTTCTTGAATGGAAAGATGTAACACTGTGAGACGAATTAACAGAACACAGAGCAGTTTCTCAGAAAGCTTCTTTCCAGTTTTGAACGGAAGATATTTCCTTTTTCACCATAGCCCTCTATGGGCTTCCAAATATCCCTTTGCCAATTCCACAAGAACAGCCTTAGCGAAAGGCTTCTTGAAGGGAAAGATGTAACTCTGTGAGATGAATTAACAGAACACAGAGCAGTTTCTCAGAAAGCTTCTTTCCGGTTTTGAACGGAAGATATTTCCTTTTTCACCATAGCCCTCTATGGGCTTCCAAATATCCCTTTGCCAATTCCACAAGAACAGCCTTAGCGAAAGGCTTCTTGAAGGGAAAGATGTAACTCTGTGAGATGAATTAACAGAACACAGAGCAGTTTCTCAGAAAGCTTCTTTCCAGTTTGGAAGGGAAGATATTTCCTTTTTCACCATAGCCCTCTATGGGCTTCCAAATATCCCTTTGCCAATTCCACAAGAACAGACTTAGCGAAAGGCTTCTTGAAGGTAAAGATGTAACTCGGTGAGATGAATAAACAGAACAAAGAGCAGTTTCTCAGAAAGCTTCTTTCCAGTTTTGAACGGAAGATATTTCCTTTTTCACCATAGCCCTCTATGGGCTTCCAAATATCCCTTTGCCAATTCCAAAAGAACAGCCTTAGCGAAAGGCTTCTGGAAGGGAAAGATGTAACTCCGTGAGATGAATTAACAGAACACAGAGCAGTTTCTCAGAATGCTTCTTTCCAGTTTTGAACGGAAGATATTTCCTTTTTCACCATACCCCTCTATGGGCTTCCAAATATCTCTTTGCCAATTCCACAAGAACAGCCTTAGCAAAAGGCTTCCTGAAAGGAAAGATGTAACTCTGTGAAATGAATTAACAGAACACAGAGCAGTTTCTCAGAAAGCCTCTTTCCAGTTTTGAACGGAAGATATTTCCTTTTTCACCATAGCCCTCTATGGGCTTCCAAATATCCCTTTGCCGATTCCACAAGAACAGCCTTAGCGAAAGGCTTCCTGAAGGGAAAGATGTAACTCTGTGAAATGAATTAGCAGAACACAGAGCAGTTTCTCAGAAAGCTTCTTTCCAGTTTTGAACGGAAGATATTTCCTTTTTCACCATAGCCCTCTATGGGCTTTCAAATATCCCTTTGCCAATTCCACAAGAACAGCCTTAGCGAAAGGCTTCTGGAAGGGAAAGATGTAACTCTGTGAGATGAATTAACAGAACACAGAGCAGTTTCTCAGAAAGCTTCTTTCCAGTTTTGAACGGAAGATATTTCCTTTTTCACCATAGCCCTCTATGGGCTTCCAAATATCCCTTTGCCAATTCCACAAGAACAGCCTTTGCGAAAGGCTTCTTGAAGGGAAAGATGTAACTCTGTGAGATGAATTAACAGAACACAGAGCAGTTTCTCAGAAAGCTTCTTTCCAGTTTTGAACGGAAGATATTTCCTTTTTCACCATAGCCCTGAATGGGCTTCCAAATATCCCTTTGCCAATTCCAGAAGAACAGCCTTAGCGAAAGGATTCTTGAAGGGAAAGATGTAACTCTGTGAGATGAATTAACAGAACCCAGAGCAGTTTCTCAGAAAGCTTCTTTCCGGTTTTGACCGGAAGATATTTCCTTTTTCACCATAGCCCTCTATGGGCTTCCAAATATCCCTTTGCCAATTCCACAAGAACAGCCTTAGCGAAAGGCTTCTTGAAGAGAAAGATGTAACTCTGTGAGATGAATTAACAGAACACAGAGGAGTTTCTCAGAAAGCTTGTTTCCAGTTTTGAACGGAAGATATTTCCTTTTTCACCATACCCCTCTATGGGCTTCCAAGTATCCCCTTGCCAATTCCACAAGAACAGCTTTATCGAAAGGTTTCTTGAAAGGGAAGATGTAACACTGTGAGACGAATTAACGGAACGCAGAGCAGTTTCTCAGAAAGCTTCTTTCCAGTTTTGAACGGAAGATATTTCCTTTTTCACCATAGCCCTCTATGGGCTTCCAAATATCCCTTTGCCAATTCCACAAGAACAGCCTTAGCGAAAGGCTTCTTGAAGGGAAAGATGTAACTCTGTGAGATCAATTAACAGAACACAGAGCAGTTTCTCAGAAAGCTTCTTTCCAGTTTTGAACGGAAGATATTTCCTTTTTCACCATAGCCCTCTATGGGCTTCCAAATATCCCTTTGCCAATTCCAAAAGAACAGCCTTAGCGAAAGGCTTCTTGAAGGGAAAGATGTAACTCTGTGAGATGAATTAACAGAACACAGAACAGTTTCTCAGAAAGCTTCTTTCCAGTTTTGAACGGAAGATATTTCCTTTTTCACCATAGCCCTCTATGGGCTTCCAAATATCCCTTTGCCAATTCCACAAGAACAGCCTTAGCGAAAGGCTTCCTGAAGGGAAAGATGTAACTCTGTGAAATGAATTAACAGAACACAGAGCAGTTTCTCAGAAAGCTTCTTTCCAGTTTTGAACGGAAGATATTTCCTTTTTCACCATAGCCCTCTATGGGCTTCCAAATATCCCTTTGCCAATTCCACAAGAACAGCCTTAGCGAAAGGCTTCCTGAAGGGAAAGATGTAACTCTGTGAGATGAATTAGCAGAACACAGAACAGTTTCTCAGAAAGCTTCTTTCCAGTTTTGAATGGAAGATATTTCATTTTTCACCATAGTCCTCTATGGGCTTTCAAATATCCCTTTGCCAATTCCACAAGAACAGCCTTAGCGAAAGGCTTCTTGAAGGGAAAGATGTAACTCTGTGAGATGAATTAACAGAACACAGACCAGTTTCTCAGAAAGCTTCTTTCCAGTTTTGAACGGAAGATATTTCCTTTTTCACCATAGCCCTCTATGGGCTTCCAAATATCCCTTTGCCAATTCCACAAGAACAGCCTTAGCGAAAGGCTTCCTGAAAAGAAAGATGTAACTCCGTGAGATGAATTAACAGAACACAGAGCCGTTTCTCAGAAAGCTTCTTTCCAGTTTTGAACGGAAGATATTTCCTTTTTCGCCATAGCCCTCTATGGGCTTCCAAATATCCCTTTGCCAATTCCACAAGAACAGCCTTAGCGAAAGGCTTCCTGAAGGGAAAGATGTAACTCTGTGAGATGAATTAACAGAACACAGAGCAGTTTCTCAGAAAGCTTCTTTCCAGTTTTCAACGGAAGATATTTCCTTTTTCACCATAGCCCTCTATGGGCTTCCAAATATCCCTTTGCCAATTCCACAAGAACAGCCTTAGCGAAAGGCTTCCTGAAGGGAAAGATGTAACTCTGTGAAATGAATTAACAGAACACAGAGCAGTTTCTCAGAAAGCTTCTTTCCAGTTTTGAACGGAAGATATTTCCTTTTTCACCGTAGCCCTCTATGGGCTTCCAAATATCCCTTTGCCAATTCCACAAGAACAGCCTTAGCGAAAGGCTTCCTGAAGGGAAAAGATGTAACTCTGTGAGATGAATTAGCAGAACACAGAACAGTTTCTCAGAAAGTTTCTTTCCAGTTTTGAACGGAAGATATTTCCTTTTTCACCATAGCCCTCTATGGGCTTTCAAATATCCCTTTGCCAATTCCACAAGAACAGCCTTAGCGAAAGGCTTCTTGAAGGGAAAGATGTAACTCTGTGAGATGAATTAACAGAACACAGAGCAGTTTCTCAGAAAGCTTCTTTCCAGTTTTGAACGGAAGATATTTCCTTTTTCACCATAGCCCTCTATGGGCTTCCAAATATCCCTTTGCCAATTCCACAAGAACAGCCTTAGCGAAAGGCTTCTTGAAGGGAAAGATGTAACTCTGTGAGATGAATTAACAGAACACAGAGCAGTTTCTCAGAAAGCTTCTTTCCGGTTTTGAACGGAAGATATTTCCTTTTTCACCATAGCCCTCTATGGGCTTCCAAATATCCCTTTGCCAATTCCACAAGAACAGCCTTAGCGAAAGGCTTCTTGAAGGGAAAGATGTAACTCTGTGCGATGAATTAACAGAACACAGAGCAGTTTCTCAGAAAGCTTCTTTCCAGTTTTGAACGGAAGATATTTCCTTTTTCACCTTAGCCCTCTATGGGCTTCCAAATATCCCTTTGCCAATTCCACAAGAACAGCCTTAGTGAAAGGCTTCCTGAAGGGAAAGAATTAACTCTGTGAGATGAATTAACAGAACACAGAGCATTTTCTCAGAAAGCTTCTTTCCAGTTTTGAACGGAAGATATTTCCTTTTTCACCATAGCCCTCTATGGGCTTCCAAATATCCCTTTGCCAATTCCACAAGAACAGCCTTAGCGAAAGGCTGCCTGAAGAGAAAGATGTAACTCTGTGAGATGAATTAACAGAACACAGAGGAGTTTCTCAGAAAGCTTCTTTCCAGTTTTGAACGGAAGATATTTCCTTTTTCACCATAGCCCTATATGGGCTTCCAAGTATCCCCTTGCCAATTCCACAAGAACAGCTTTAGCGAAAGGTCTTGAAAGGGAAGATGTAACTCTGTGACATGAATTAACAGAACACAGAGCAGTTTCTCAGAAAGCTTCTTTCCAGTTTTGAACGGAAGATATTTCCTTTTTCACCATAGCCCTCTATGGGCTTCCAAATATCCCTTTGCCAATTCCACAAGAACAGCCTTAGCGAAAGGCTTCTTGAAGGGAAAGATGTAACTCTGTGAGATGAATTAACAGAACACAGAGCAGTTTCTCAGAAAGCTTCTTTCCGGTTTTGAACGGAAGATATTTCCTTTTTCACCATAGCCCTCTATGGGCTTCCAAATATCCCTTTGCCAATTCCACAAGAACAGCCTTAGCGAAAGGCTTCTTGAAGGGAAAGATGTAACTCTGTGAGATGAATTAACAGAACACAGAGCAGTTTCTCAGAAAGCTTCTTTCCAGTTTTGAACGGAAGATATTTCCCTTTTCACCATAGCCCTCTATGGGCTTCCAAATATCCCTTTGCCAATTCCACAAGAACAGCCTTAGCGAAAGGCTTCTTGAAGGGAAAGATGTAACTCTGTGAGATGAATTAACAGAACACAGAGCAGTTTCTCAGAAAGCTTCTTTCCGGTTTTGAAGGGAAGATATTTCCTTTTTCACCGTAGCCCTCTATGGGCTTCCAAATATCCCTTTGCCAATTCCACAAGAACAGCCTTAGCGAAAGGCTTCTGGAAGGGAAAGATGTAACTCTGTGAGATCAATTAACAGAACACAGAGCAGTTTCTCAGAAAGCTTCTTTCCAGTTTTGAACGGAAGATATTTCCTTTTTCACCACAGCCCTCTATGGGCTTCCAAATATCCCTTTGCCAATTCCACATGAACAGCCTTAGCGAAAGTCTTCTTGAAGGGAAAGATGTAACTCAGTGAGATGAATTAACAGGACACAGAGCAGTTTCTCAGAAAGCTTCTTTCCAGTTTTGAACGGAAGATATTTCCTTTTTCACCATAGCCCTCTATGGGCTTCCAAATATCCCTTTTCCAATTCCACAAGAACAGCCTTAGCGAAAGGCTTCTTGAAGGGAAAGATGTAACTCTGTGAGATGAATTAACAGAACACAGAGCAGGTTCTCAAAAAGCTTCTTTCCAGTTTTGAACGGAAGATATTTCCTTTTTCAACATAGCCCTCTATTGGCTTCCAAATATCCCTTTGCCAATTCCACAAGAACAGCCTTAGCGAAAGGCTACCTGAAATGAAAGATGTAACTCTGTGAGATGAATTAACAGAACACAGAGCAGTTTCTCAGAAAGCTTCTTTCCTGTTTTGAACGGAAGATATTTCCTTTTTCACCTTAGCCCTCTATGGGCTTCCAAATATCCCTTTGCCAATTCCACAAGAACAGCCTTAGCGAAAGGCTTCTTGAAGGGAAAGATATAACTCCTTGAGATGAATTAACAGAACACAGAGCAGTTTCTCAGAAAGCTTCTTTCCAGTTTGGAACCGAAGATATTTCCTTTTTCACCATAGCCCTCTATGGGCTTCCAAATATCCCTTTGCCAATTCCACAAGAACAGTGTTAGCAAAAGGCTTCTTGAAGGGAAAGATGTAACTCTGTGAGATGAATTAACAGAACACAGAGCAGTTTCTCAGAAAGCTTCTTTCCGGTTTTGAACGGAAGATATTTCCTTTTTCACCATAGCCCTCTATGGGCTTCCAAATATCCCTTTGCCAATTCCACAAGAACAGCATTAGCGAAAGGCTTCCTGAAAAGAAAGATGTAACTCTGTGAGATGAATTAACAGAACACAGAGCAGTTTCTCAGAAAGCTTCTTCCCAGTTTTCAACGGAAGATATTTCCTTTTTCACCATAGCCCTCTATGGGCTTCCAAGTATCCCCTTGCCAATTCCACAAGAACAGCCTTAGCGAAAGGCTTCTTGAAGGGAAAGATGTAACTCTGTGAGATGAATTAACAGAACACAGAGCAGTTTCTCAGAAAGCTTCTTTCCAGTTTTGAACGGAAGATATTTCCTTTTTCACCATAGCCCTCTATGTGCTTCCAAATATCCCTTTGCCAATTCCACAAGAACAGCCTTAGCGAAAGGTTTCTTGAATGGAAAGATGTAACACTGTGAGACGAATTAACAGAACACAGAGCAGTTTCTCAGAAAGCTTCTTTCCAGTTTTGAACGGAAGATATTTCCTTTTTCACCATAGCCCTCTATGGGCTTCCAAATATCCCTTTGCCAATTCCACAAGAACAGCCTTAGCGAAAGGCTTCTTGAAGGGAAAGATGTAACTCTGTGAGATGAATTAACAGAACACAGAGCAGTTTCTCAGAAAGCTTCTTTCCAGTTTTGAACGGAAGATATTTCCTTTTTCACCATAGCCCTCTATGGGCTTCCAAATATCCCTTTGCCAATTCCACAAGAACAGCCTTAGCGAAAGGCTTCTTGAAGGGAAAGATGTAACTCTGTGAGATGAATTAACAGAACACAGAGCAGTTTCTCAGAAAGCTTCTTTCCAGTTTGGAACGGAAGATATTTCCTTTTTCACCATAGCCCTCTATGGGCTTCCAAATATCCCTTTGCCAATTCCACAAGAACAGCCTTAGCGAAAGGCTTCTTGAAGGTAAAGATGTAACTCGGTGAGATGAATAAACAGAACAAAGAGCAGTTTCTCAGAAAGCTTCTTTCCAGTTTTGAACGGAAGATATTTCCTTTTTCACCATAGCCCTCTATGGGCTTCCAAATATCCCTTTGCCAATTCCAAAAGAACAGCCTTAGCGAAAGGCTTCTGGAAGGGAAAGATGTAACTCTGTGAGATGAATTAAGAGAACACAGAGCAGTTTCTCAGAAAGCTTCTTTCCAGTTTTGAACGGAAGATATTTCCTTTTTCACCATAGCCCTCTATGGGCTTCCAAATATCCCTTTGCCAATTCCACAAGAACAGCCTTAGCGAAAGGCTTCCTGAAGGGAAAGATGTAACTCTGTGAGATGAATTAGCAGAACACAGAACAGTTTCTCAGAAAGCTTCTTTCCAGTTTTGAACGGAAGATATTTCCTTTTTCACCATAGCCCTCTATGGGCTTCCAAATATCCCTTTGCCAATTCCACAAGAACAGCCTTAGCGAAAGGCTTCTTGAAGGTAAAGATGTAACTCGGTGAGATGAATAAACAGAACAAAGAGCAGTTTCTCAGAAAGCTTCTTTCCAGTTTTGAACGGAAGATATTTCCTTTTTCACCATAGCCCTCTATGTGCTTCCAAATATCCCTTTGCCAATTCCAAAAGAACAGCCTTAGCGAAAGGCTTCTGGAAGGGAAAGATGTAACTCTGTGAGATGAATTAACAGAACACAGAGCAGTTTCTCAGAAAGCTTCTTTCCAGTTTTGAACGGAAGATATTTCCTTTTTCACCATAGCCCTCTATGGGCTTCCAAATATCCCTTTGCCAATTCCAAAAGAACAGCCTTAGCGAAAGGCTTCCTGAAGGGAAAGATGTAACTCTGTGAGATGAATTAACAGAACACAGAACAGTTTCTCAGAAAGCTTCTTTCCAGTTTAGAACGGCAGATATTTCCTTTTTCACCATAGCCCTCTATGGGCTTCCAAATATCCCTTGGCCAATTCCACAAGAACAGCCTTAGCGAAAGGCTTCCTGAAGGGAAAGATATAACTCTGTGAAATGAATTAACAGAACACAGAGCAGTTTCTCAGAAAGCTTCTTTCCAGTTTTGAACGGAAGATATTTCCTTTTTCACCATAGCCCTCTATGGGCTTCCAAATATCCCTTTGCCAATTCCACAAGAACAGCCTTAGCGAAAGGCTTCCTGAAGGGAAAGATGTAACTCTGTGAGATGAATTAGCAGAACACAGAACAGTTTCTCAGAAAGCTTCTTTCCAGTTTTGAACGGAAGATATTTCCTTTTTCACCATAGTCCTCTATGGGCTTTCAAATATCCCTTTGCCAATTCCACAAGAACAGCCTTAGCGAAAGGCTTCTTGAAGGGAAAGATGTAACTCTGTGAGATGAATTAACAGAACACAGACCAGTTTCTCAGAAAGCTTCTTTCCAGTTTTGAACGGAAGATATTTCCTTTTTCACCATAGCCCTCTATGGGCTTCCAAATATCCCTTTGCCAATTCCACAAGAACAGCCTTAGCGAAAGGCTTCCTGAAAAGAAAGATGTAACTCTGTGAGATGAATTAACAGAACACAGAGCAGTTTCTCAGAAAGCTTCTTTCCAGTTTTGAACGGAAGATATTTCCTTTTTCGCCATAGCCCTCTATGGGCTTCCAAATATCCCTTTGCCAATTCCACAAGAACAGCCTTAGCGAAAGGCTTCTTGAAGGGAAAGATGTAACTCTGTGCGATGAATTAACAGAACACAGAGGAGTTTCTCAGAAAGCTTGTTTCCAGTTTTCAACGGAAGATATTTCCTTTTTCACCATAGCCCTCTATGGGCTTCCAAGTATCCCCTTGCCAATTCCACAAGAACAGCTTTATCGAAAGATTTCTTGAAAGGGAAGATGTAACACTGTGAGACGAATTAACAGAACGCAGAGCAGTTTCTCAGAAAGCTTCTTTCCAGTTTTGAACGGAAGATATTTCCTTTTTCACCATAGCCCTCTATGGGCTTCCAAATATCCCTTTGCCAATTCCACAAGAACAGCCTTAGCGAAAGGCTTCTTGAAGGGAAAGATGTAACTCTGTGAGATGAATTAACAGAACACAGAGCAGTTTCTCAGAAAGCTTCTTTCCAGTTTTGAACGGAAGATATTTCCTTTTTCACCATAGCCCTCTATGGGCTTCCAAATATCCCTTTGCCAATTCCAAAAGAACAGCCTTAGCGAAAGGCTTCTTGAAGGGAAAGATGTAACTCTGTGAGATGAATTAACAGAACACAGAACAGTTTCTCAGAAAGCTTCTTTCCAGTTTTGAACGGAAGATATTTCCTTTTTCACCATAGCAATCTATGGGCTTCCAAATATCCCTTTGCCAATTCCACAAGAACAGCCTTAGCGAAAGGCTTCCTGAAGGGAAAGATGTAACTCTGTGAAATGAATTAACAGAACACAGAGCAGTTTCTCAGAAAGCTTCTTTCCAGTTTTGAACGGAAGATATTTCCTTTTTCACCATAGCCCTCTATGGGCTTCCAAATATCCCTTTGCCAATTCCACAAGAACAGCCTTAGCGAAAGGCTTCCTGAAGGGAAAGATGTAACTCGGTGAGATGAATTAGCAGAACACAGAACAGTTATTCAGAAAGCTTCTTTCCAGTTTTTAACGGAAGATATTTCCTTTTTCACCATAGCCCTCTATGGGCTTTCAAATATCCCTTTGCCAATTCCACAAGAACAGCCTTAGCGAAAGGCTTCTTGAAGGGAAAGATGTAACTCTGTGAGATGAATTAACAGAACACAGAGCAGTTTCTCAGAAAGCTTCTTTCCAGTTTTGAACGGAAGATATTTCCTTTTTCACCATAGCCCTCTATGGGCTTCAAATATCCCTTTGCCAATTCCACAAGAACAGCCTTAGCGAAAGGCTTCCTGAAAAGAAAGATGTAACTCTGTGAGATGAATTAACAGAACACAGAGCAGTTTCTCAGAAAGCTTCTTTCTAGTTTTGAACGGAAGATATTTCCTTTTTCGCCATAGCCCTCTATGGGCTTCCAAATATCCCTTTGCCAATTCCACAAGAACAGCCTTAGCGAAAGGCTTCTTGAAGGGAAAGATGTAACTCTGTGCGATGAATTAACAGAACACAGAGCAGTTTCTCAGAAAGCTTCTTTCCAGTTTTGAACGGAAGATATTTCCTTTTTCACCTTAGCCCTCTATGGGCTTCCAAATATCCCTTTGCCAATTCCACAAGAACAGCCTTAGCGAAAGGCTTCCTGAAGGGAAAGATGTAACTCTGTGAAATGAATTAACAGAACACAGAGCAGTTTCTCAGAAAGCTTCTTTCCAGTTTTGAACGGAAGATATTTCCTTTTTCACCGTAGCCCTCTATGGGCTTCCAAATATCCCTTTGCCAATTCCACAAGAACAGCCTTAGCGAAAGGCTTCCTGAAGGGAAAAGATGTAACTCTGTGAGATGAATTAGCAGAACACAGAACAGTTTCTCAGAAAGTTTCTTTCCAGTTTTGAACGGAAGATATTTCCTTTTTCACCATAGCCCTCTATGGGCTTTCAAATATCCCTTTGCCAATTCCACAAGAACAGCCTTAGCGAAAGGCTTCTTGAAGGGAAAGATGTAACTCTGTGAGATGAATTAACAGAACACAGAGCAGTTTCTCAGAAAGCTTCTTTCCAGTTTTGAACGGAAGATATTTCCTTTTTCACCATAGCCCTCTATGGGCTTCCAAATATCCCTTTGCCAATTCCACAAGAACAGCCTTAGCGAAAGGCTTCTTGAAGGGAAAGATGTAACTCTGTGAGATGAATTAACAGAACACAGAGCAGTTTCTCAGAAAGCTTCTTTCCGGTTTTGAACGGAAGATATTTCCTTTTTCACCATAGCCCTCTATGGGCTTCCAAATATCCCTTTGCCAATTCCACAAGAACAGCCTTAGCGAAAGGCTTCTTGAAGGGAAAGATGTAACTCTGTGCGATGAATTAACAGAACACAGAGCAGTTTCTCAGAAAGCTTCTTTCCAGTTTTGAACGGAAGATATTTCCTTTTTCACCTTAGCCCTCTATGGGCTTCCAAATATCCCTTTGCCAATTCCACAAGAACAGCCTTAGTGAAAGGCTTCCTGAAGGGAAAGAATTAACTCTGTGAGATGAATTAACAGAACACAGAGCATTTTCTCAGAAAGCTTCTTTCCAGTTTTGAACGGAAGATATTTCCTTTTTCACCATAGCCCTCTATGGGCTTCCAAATATCCCTTTGCCAATTCCACAAGAACAGCCTTAGCGAAAGGCTGCCTGAAGAGAAAGATGTAACTCTGTGAGATGAATTAACAGAACACAGAGGAGTTTCTCAGAAAGCTTCTTTCCAGTTTTGAACGGAAGATATTTCCTTTTTCACCATAGCCCTATATGGGCTTCCAAGTATCCCCTTGCCAATTCCACAAGAACAGCTTTAGCGAAAGGTCTTGAAAGGGAAGATGTAACTCTGTGACATGAATTAACAGAACACAGAGCAGTTTCTCAGAAAGCTTCTTTCCAGTTTTGAACGGAAGATATTTCCTTTTTCACCATAGCCCTCTATGGGCTTCCAAATATCCCTTTGCCAATTCCACAAGAACAGCCTTAGCGAAAGGCTTCTTGAAGGGAAAGATGTTACTCTGTGAGATGAATTAACAGAACACAGAGCAGTTTCTCAGAAAGCTTCTTTCCGGTTTTGAACGGAAGATATTTCCTTTTTCACCATAGCCCTCTATGGGCTTCCAAATATCCCTTTGCCAATTCCACAAGAACAGCCTTAGCGAAAGGCTTCTTGAAGGGAAAGATGTAACTCTGTGAGATGAATTAACAGAACACAGAGCAGTTTCTCAGAAAGCTTCTTTCCAGTTTTGAACGGAAGATATTTCCCTTTTCACCATAGCCCTCTATGGGCTTCCAAATATCCCTTTGCCAATTCCACAAGAACAGCCTTAGCGAAAGGCTTCTTGAAGGGAAAGATGTAACTCTGTGAGATGAATTAACAGAACACAGAGCAGTTTCTCAGAAAGCTTCTTTCCGGTTTTGAACGGAAGATATTTCCTTTTTCACCGTAGCCCTCTATGGGCTTCCAAATATCCCTTTGCCAATTCCACAAGAACAGCCTTAGCGAAAGGCTTCTGGAAGGGAAAGATGTAACTCTGTGAGATCAATTAACAGAACACAGAGCAGTTTCTCAGAAAGCTTCTTTCCAGTTTTGAACGGAAGATATTTCCTTTTTCACCACAGCCCTCTATGGGCTTCCAAATATCCCTTTGCCAATTCCACAAGAACAGCCTTAGCGAAAGTCTTCTTGAAGGGAAAGATGTAACTCAGTGAGATGAATTAACAGAACACAGAGCAGTTTCTCAGAAAGCTTCTTTCCAGTTTTGAACGGAAGATATTTCCTTTTTCACCATAGCCCTCTATGGGCTTCCAAATATCCCTTTTTCCAATTCCACAAGAACAGCCTTAGCGAAAGGCTTCTTGAAGGGAAAGATGTAACTCTGTGAGATGAATTAACAGAACACAGAGCAGTTTCTCAAAAAGCTTCTTTCCAGTTTTGAACGGAAGATATTTCCTTTCTCAACATAGCCCTCTATGGGCTTCCAAATATCCCTTTGCCAATTCCACAAGAACAGCCTTAGCGAAAGGCTACCTGAAATGAAAGATGTAACTCTGTGAGATGAATTAACAGAACACAGAGCAGTTTCTCAGAAAGCTTCTTTCCTGTTTTGAACGGAAGATATTTCCTTTTTCACCTTAGCCCTCTATGGGCTTCCAAATATCCCTTTGCCAATTCCACAAGAACAGCCTTAGCGAAAGGCTTCTTGAAGGGAAAGATATAACTCCTTGAGATGAATTAACAGAACACAGAGCAGTTTCTCAGAAAGCTTCTTTCCAGTTTGGAACCGAAGATATTTCCTTTTTCACCATAGCCCTCTATGGGCTTCCAAATATCCCTTTGCCAATTCCACAAGAACAGTGTTAGCAAAAGGCTTCTTGAAGGGAAAGATGTAACTCTGTGAGATGAATTAACAGAACACAGAGCAGTTTCTCAGAAAGCTTCTTTCCGGTTTTGAACGGAAGATATTTCCTTTTTCACCATAGCCCTCTATGGGCTTCCAAATATCCCTTTGCCAATTCCACAAGAACAGCATTAGCGAAAGGCTTCCTGAAAAGAAAGATGTAACTCTGTGAGATGAATTAACAGAACACAGAGCAGTTTCTCAGAAAGCTTCTTCCCAGTTTTCAACGGAAGATATTTCCTTTTTCACCATAGCCCTCTATGGGCTTCCAAGTATCCCCTTGCCAATTCCACAAGAACAGCCTTAGCGAAAGGCTTCTTGAAGGGAAAGATGTAACTCTGTGAGATGAAGTAACAGAACACAGAGCAGTTTCTCAGAAAGCTTCTTTCCAGTTTTGAACGGAAGATATTTCCTTTTTCACCATAGCCCTCTATGGGCTTCCAAATATCCCTTTGCCAATTCCACAAGAACAGCCTTAGCGAAAGGTTTCTTGAATGGAAAGATGTAACACTGTGAGACGAATTAACAGAACACAGAGCAGTTTCTCAGAAAGCTTCTTTCCAGTTTTGAACGGAAGATATTTCCTTTTTCACCATAGCCCTCTATGGGCTTCCAAATATCCCTTTGCCAATTCCACAAGAACAGCCTGAGCGAAAGGCTTCTTGAAGGGAAAGATGTAACTCTGTGAGATGAATTAACAGAACACAGAGCAGTTTCTCAGAAAGCTTCTTTCCAGTTTTGAACGGAAGATATTTCCTTTTTCACCATAGCCCTCTATGGGCTTCCAAATATCCCTTTGCCAATTCCACAAGAACAGCCTTAGCGAAAGGCTTCTTGAAGGGAAAGATGTAACTCTGTGAGATGAATTAACAGAACACAGAGCAGTTTCTCAGAAAGCTTCTTTCCAGTTTGGAACGGAAGATATTTCCTTTTTCACCATAGCCCTCTATGGGCTTCCAAATATCCCTTTGCCAATTCCACAAGAACAGCCTTAGCGAAAGGCTTCTTGAAGGTAAAGATGTAACTCGGTGAGATGAATAAACAGAACAAAGAGCAGTTTCTCAGAAAGCTTCTTTCCAGTTTTGAACGGAAGATATTTCCTTTTTCACCATAGCCCTCTATGGGCTTCCAAATATCCCTTTGCCAATTCCAAAAGAACAGCCTTAGCGAAAGGCTTCTGGAAGGGAAAGATGTAACTCTGTGAGATGAATTAACAGAACACAGAGCAGTTTCTCAGAAAGCTTCTTTCCAGTTTTGAACGGAAGATATTTCCTTTTTCACCATAGCCCTCTAGGGCTTCCAAATATCCCTTTGCCAATTCCAAAAGAACAGCCTTAGCGAAAGGCTTCCTGAAGGGAAAGATGTAACTCTGTGAGATGAATTAACAGAACACAGAACAGTTTCTCAGAAAGCTTCTTTCCAGTTTAGAACGGAAGATATTTCCTTTTTCACCATAGCCCTCTATTGGCTTCCAAATATCCCTTTGCCAATTCCACAAGAACAGCCTTAGCGAAAGGCTTCCTGAAGGGAAAGATATAACTCTGTGAAATGAATTAACAGAACACAGAGCAGTTTCTCAGAAAGCTTCTTTCCAGTTTTGAACGGAAGATATTTCCTTTTTCACCATAGCCCTCTATGGGCTTCCAAATATCCCTTTGCCAATTCCACAAGAACAGCCTTAGCGAAAGGCTTCCTGAAGGGAAAGATGTAACTCTGTGAGATGAATTAGCAGAACACAGAACAGTTTCTCAGAAAGCTTCTTTCCAGTTTTGAACGGAAGATATTTCCTTTTTCACCATAGTCCTCTATGGGCTTTCAAATATCCCTTTGCCAATTCCACGAGAACAGCCTTAGCGAAAGGCTTCTTGAAGGGAAAGATGTAACTCTGTGAGATGAATTAACAGAACACAGACCAGTTTCTCAGAAAGCTTCTTTCCAGTTTTGAACGGAAGATATTTCCTTTTTCACCATAGCCCTCTATGGGCTTCCAAATATCCCTTTGCCAATTCCACAAGAACAGCCGTAGCGAAAGGCTTCCTGAAAAGAAAGATGTAACTCTGTGAGATGAATTAACAGAACACAGAGCAGTTTCTCAGAAAGCTTCTTTCCAGTTTTGAACGGAAGATATTTCCTTTTTCGCCATAGCCCTCTATGGGCTTCCAAATATCCCTTTGCCAATTCCACAAGAACAGCCTTAGCGAAAGGCTTCTTGAAGGGAAAGATGTAACTCTGTGCGATGAATTAACAGAACACAGAGGAGTTTCTCAGAAAGCTTGTTTCCAGTTTTGAACGGAAGATATTTCCTTTTTCACCATAGCCCTCTATGGGCTTCCAAGTATCCCCTTGCCAATTCCACAAGAACAGCTTTATCGAAAGGTTTCTTGAAAGGGAAGATGTAACACTGTGAGACGAATTAACAGAACGCAGAGCAGTTTCTCAGAAAGCTTCTTTCCAGTTTTGAACGGAAGATATTTCCTTTTTCACCATAGCCCTCTATGGGCTTCCAAATATCCCTTTGCCAATTCCACAAGAACAGCCTTAGCGAAAGGCTTCCTGAAGGGAAAGATGTAACTCTGTGAAATCAATTAACAGAACACAGAGCAGTTTCTCAGAAAGCTTCTTTCCAGTTTGGAACGGAAGATATTTCCTTTTTCACCATAGCACTCTATGGGCTTCCAAATATCCCTTTGCCAATTCCACAAGAACAGCCTTAGCGAAAGGCTTCTTGAAGGTAAAGATGTAACTCGGTGAGATGAATAAACAGAACAAAGAGCAGTTTCTCAGAAAGCTTCTTTCCAGTTTTGAACGGAAGATATTTCCTTTTTCACCAAAGCCCTCTATGTGCTTCCAAATATCCCTTTGCCAATTCCAAAAGAACAGCCTTAGCGAAAGGCTTCTGGAAGGGAAAGATGTAACTCTGTGAGATGAATTAACAGAACACAGAGCAGTTTCTCAGAAAGCTTCTTTCCAGTTTTGAACGGAAGATATTTCCTTTTTCACCATAGCCCTCTATGGGCTTCCAAATATCCCTTTGCCAATTCCAAAAGAACAGCCTTAGCGAAAGGCTTCCTGAAGGGAAAGATGTAACTCTGTGAGATGAATTAACAGAACACAGAACAGTTTCTCAGAAAGCTTCTTTCCAGTTTAGAACGGAAGATATTTCCTTTTTCACCATAGCCCTCTATGGGCTTCCAAATATCACTTTGCCAATTCCACAAGAACAGCCTTAGCGAAAGGCTTCCTGAAGGGAAAGATATAACTCTGTGAAATGAATTAACAGAACACAGAGCAGTTTCTCAGAAAGCTTCTTTCCAGTTTTGAACGGAAGATATTTCCTTTTTCACCATAGCCCTCTATGGGCTTCCAAATATCCCTTTGCCAATTCCACAAGAACAGCCTTAGCGAAAGGCTTCCTGAAGGGAAAGATGTAACTCTGTGAGATGAATTAGCAGAACACAGAGCAGTTTCTCAGAAAGCTTCTTTCCAGTTTGGAACCGAAGATATTTCCTTTTTCACCATAGCCCTCTATGGGCTTCCAAATATCCCTTTGCCAATTCCACAAGAACAGTGTTAGCAAAAGGCTTCTTGAAGGGAAAGATGTAACTCTGTGAGATGAATTAACAGAACACAGAGCAGTTTCTCAGAAAGCTTCTTTCCGGTTTTGAACGGAAGATATTTCCTTTTTCACCATAGCCCTCTATGGGCTTCCAAATATCCCTTTGCCAATTCCACAAGAACAGCATTAGCGAAAGGCTTCCTGAAAAGAAAGATGTAACTCTGTGAGATGAATTAACAGAACACAGAGCAGTTTATCAGAAAGCTTCTTCCCAGTTTTCAACGGAAGATATTTCCTTTTTCACCATAGCCCTCTATGGGCTTCCAAGTATCCCCTTGCCAATTCCACAAGAACAGCCTTAGCGAAAGGTTTCTTGAATGGAAAGATGTAACACTGTGAGACGAATTAACAGAACACAGAGCAGTTTCTCAGAAAGCTTCTTTCCAGTTTTGAACGGAAGATATTTCCTTTTTCACCATAGCCCTCTATGGGCTTCCAAATATCCCTTTGCCAATTCCACAAGAACAGCCTGAGCGAAAGGCTTCTTGAAGGGAAAGATGTAACTCTGTGAGATGAATTAACAGAACACAGAGCAGTTTCTCAGAAAGCTTCTTTCCAGTTTTGAACGGAAGATATTTCCTTTTTCACCATAGCCCTCTATGGGCTTCCAAATATCCCTTTGCCAATTCCACAAGAACAGCCTTAGCGAAAGGCTTCTTGAAGGGAAAGATGTAACTCTGTGAGATGAATTAACAGAACACAGAGCAGTTTCTCAGAAAGCTTCTTTCCAGTTTGGAACGGAAGATATTTCCTTTTTCACCATAGCCCTCTATGGGCTTCCAAATATCCCTTTGCCAATTCCACAAGAACAGCCTTAGCGAAAGGCTTCTTGAAGGTAAAGATGTAACTCGGTGAGATGAATAAACAGAACAAAGAGCAGTTTCTCAGAAAGCTTCTTTCCAGTTTTGAACGGAAGATATTTCCTTTTTCACCATAGCCCTCTATGGGCTTCCAAATATCCCTTTGCCAATTCCAAAAGAACAGCCTTAGCGAAAGGCTTCTGGAAGGGAAAGATGTAACTCTGTGAGATGAATTAACAGAACACAGAGCAGTTTCTCAGAAAGCTTCTTTCCAGTTTTGAACGGAAGATATTTCCTTTTTCACCATAGCCCTCTATGGGCTTCCAAATATCCCTTTGCCAATTCCAAAAGAACAGCCTTAGCGAAAGGCTTCCTGAAGGGAAAGATGTAACTCTGTGAGATGAATTAACAGAACACAGAACAGTTTCTCAGAAAGCTTCTTTCCAGTTTAGAACGGAAGATATTTCCTTTTTCACCATAGCCCTCTATTGGCTTCCAAATATCCCTTTGCCAATTCCACAAGAACAGCCTTAGCGAAAGGCTTCCTGAAGGGAAAGATATAACTCTGTGAAATGAATTAACAGAACACAGAGCAGTTTCTCAGAAAGCTTCTTTCCAGTTTTGAACGGAAGATATTTCCTTTTTCACCATAGCCCTCTATGGGCTTCCAAATATCCCTTTGCCAATTCCACAAGAACAGCCTTAGCGAAAGGCTTCCTGAAGGGAAAGATGTAACTCTGTGAGATGAATTAGCAGAACACAGAACAGTTTCTCAGAAAGCTTCTTTCCAGTTTTGAACGGAAGATATTTCCTTTTTCACCATAGTCCTCTATGGGCTTTCAAATATCCCTTTGCCAATTCCACGAGAACAGCCTTAGCGAAAGGCTTCTTGAAGGGAAAGATGTAACTCTGTGAGATGAATTAACAGAACACAGACCAGTTTCTCAGAAAGCTTCTTTCCAGTTTTGAACGGAAGATATTTCCTTTTTCACCATAGCCCTCTATGGGCTTCCAAATATCCCTTTGCCAATTCCACAAGAACAGCCTTAGCGAAAGGCTTCCTGAAAAGAAAGATGTAACTCTGTGAGATGAATTAACAGAACACAGAGCAGTTTCTCAGAAAGCTTCTTTCCAGTTTTGAACGGAAGATATTTCCTTTTTCGCCATAGCCCTCTATGGGCTTCCAAATATCCCTTTGCCAATTCCACAAGAACAGTGTTAGCAAAAGGCTTCTTGAAGGGAAAGATGTAACTCTGTGAGATGAATTAACAGAACACAGAGCAGTTTCTCAGAAAGCTTCTTTCCAGTTTTGAACGGAAGATATTTCCTTTTTCACCATAGCCCTCTATGGCCTTCCTAATATCCCTTTGCCAATTCCACAAGAACAGCCTTAGCGAAACGCTTCTTGAAGGGAAAGATGTAACTCTGTGAGACGAATTAACAGAACACAGAGCAGTTTCTCAGAAAGCTTCTTTCCAGTTTTGAACGGAAGATATTTCCTTTTTCACCACAGCCTTCTATGGGCTTCCAAATATCCCTTTGCCAATTCCACAAGAACAGCCTTAGCGAAAGGCTTCTTGAAGGGAAAGATGTAACTCTGTGAGATGAATTAACAGAACACAGAGCAGTTTCTCAGAAAGCTTCTTTCCAGTTTTGAACGGAAGATATTTCCTTTTTCACCACAGCCTTCTATGGGCTTCCAAATATCCCTTTGCCAATTCCACAAGAACAGCGTTAGCGAAAGGCTTCCTGAAAAGAAAGATGTAACTCTGTGAGATGAATTAACAGAACACAGAGCAGTTTCTCAGAAAGCTTCTTTCCAGTTTTGAACGGAAGATATTTCCTTTTTCACCATAGCCCTCTATGGGCTTCCAAATATCCCTTTGCCAATTCCACAAGAACAGCCTTAGCGAAAGGCTTCTTGAAGGGAAAGATGTAACTCTGTGCGATGAATTAACAGAACACAGAGGAGTTTCTCAGAAAGCTTGTTTCCAGTTTTGAACGGAAGATATTTCCTTTTTCACCATAGCCCTCTATGGGCTTCCAAGTATCCCCTTGCCAATTCCACAAGAACAGCTTTATCGAAAGGTTTCTTGAAAGGGAAGATGTAACACTGTGAGACGAATTAACAGAACGCAGAGCAGTTTCTCAGAAAGCTTCTTTCCAGTTTTGAACGGAAGATATTTCCTTTTTCACCATAGCCCTCTATGGGCTTCCAAATATCCCTTTGCCAATTCCAAAAGAACAGCCTTAGCGAAAGGCTTCCTGAAGGGAAAGATGTAACTCTGTGAAATCAATTAACAGAACACAGAGCAGTTTCTCAGAAAGCTTCTTTCCAGTTTGGAACGGAAGATATTTCCTTTTTCACCATAGCCCTCTATGGGCTTCCAAATATCCCTTTGCCAATTCCACAAGAACAGCCTTAGCGAAAGGCTTCTTGAAGGTAAAGATGTAACTCGGTGAGATGAATAAACAGAACAAAGAGCAGTTTCTCAGAAAGCTTCTTTCCAGTTTTGAACGGAAGATATTTCCTTTTTCACCATAGCCCTCTATGTGCTTCCAAATATCCCTTTGCCAATTCCAAAAGAACAGCCTTAGCGAAAGGCTTCTGGAAGGGAAAGATGTAACTCTGTGAGATGAATTAACAGAACACAGAGCAGTTTCTCAGAAAGCTTCTTTCCAGTTTTGAACGGAAGATATTTCCTTTTTCACCATAGCCCTCTATGGGCTTCCAAATATCCCTTTGCCAATTCCAAAAGAACAGCCTTAGCGAAAGGCTTCCTGAAGGGAAAGATGTAACTCTGTGAGATGAATTAACAGAACACAGAACAGTTTCTCAGAAAGCTTCTTTCCAGTTTAGAACGGAAGATATTTCCTTTTTCACCATAGCCCTCTATGGGCTTCCAAATATCACTTTGCCAATTCCACAAGAACAGCCTTAGCGAAAGGCTTCCTGAAGGGAAAGATATAACTCTGTGAAATGAATTAACAGAACACAGAGCAGTTTCTCAGAAAGCTTCTTTCCAGTTTTGAACGGAAGATATTTCCTTTTTCACCATAGCCCTCTATGGGCTTCCAAATATCCCTTTGCCAATTCCACAAGAACAGCCTTAGCGAAAGGCTTCCTGAAGGGAAAGATGTAACTCTGTGAGATGAATTAGCAGAACACAGAACAGTTTCTCAGAAAGCTTCTTTCCAGTTTTGAACGGAAGATATTTCCTTTTTCACCATAGTCCTCTATGGGCTTTCAAATATCCCTTTGCCAATTCCACAAAAACAGCCTTAGCGAAAGGCTTCTTGAAGGGAAAGATGTAACTCTGTGAGATGAATTAACAGAACACAGACCAGTTTCTCAGAAAGCTTCTTTCCAGTTTTGAACGGAAGATATTTCCTTTTTCACCATAGCCCTCTATGGGCTTCCAAATATCCCTTTGCCAATTCCACAAGAACAGCCTTAGCGAAAGGCTTCCTGAAAAGAAAGATGTAACTCTGTGAGATGAATTAACAGAACACAGAGCAGTTTCTCAGAAAGCTTCTTTCCAGTTTTGAACGGAAGATATTTCCTTTTTCGCCATAGCCCTCTATGGGCTTCCAAATATCCCTTTGCCAATTCCACAAGAACAGCCTTAGCGAAAGGCTTCTTGAAGGGAAAGATGTAACTCTGTGCGATGAATTAACAGAACACAGAGGAGTTTCTCAGAAAGCTTGTTTCCAGTTTTCAACGGAAGATATTTCCTTTTTCACCATAGCCCTCTATGGGCTTCCAAGTATCCCCTTGCCAATTCCACAAGAACAGCTTTATCGAAAGATTTCTTGAAAGGGAAGATGTAACACTGTGAGACGAATAAACAGAACGCAGAGCAGTTTCTCAGAAAGCTTCTTTCCAGTTTTGAACGGAAGATATTTCCTTTTTCACCATAGCCCTCTATGGGCTTCCAAATATCCCTTTGCCAATTCCACAAGAACAGCCTTAGCGAAAGGCTTCTTGAAGGGAAAGATGTAACTCTGAGAGATGAATTAACAGAACACAGAGCAGTTTCTCAGAAAGCTTCTTTCCAGTTTTGAACGGAAGATATTTCCTTTTTCACCATAGCCCTCTATGGGCTTCCAAATATCCCTTTGCCAATTCCAAAAGAACAGCCTTAGCGAAAGGCTTCTTGAAGGGAAAGATGTAACTCTGTGAGATGAATTAACAGAACACAGAACAATTTCTCAGAAAGCTTCTTTCCAGTTTTGAACGGAAGATATTTCCTTTTTCACCATAGCCCTCTATGGGCTTCCAAATATCCCTTTGCCAATTCCACAAGAACAGCCTTAGCGAAAGGCTTCCTGAAGGGAAAGATGTAACTCTGTGAAATGAATTAACAGAACACAGAGCAGTTTCTCAGAAAGCTTCTTTCCAGTTTTGAACGGAAGATATTTCCTTTTTCACCATAGCCCTCTATGGGCTTCCAAATATCCCTTTGCCAATTCCACAAGAACAGCCTTAGCGAAAGGCTTCCTGAAGGGAAAGATGTAACTCGGTGAGATGAATTAGCAGAACACAGAACAGTTATTCAGAAAGCTTCTTTCCAGTTTTGAACGGAAGATATTTCCTTTTTCACCATAGCCCTCTATGGGCTTTCAAATATCCCTTTGCCAATTCCACAAGAACAGCCTTAGCGAAAGGCTTCTTGAAGGGAAAGATGTAACTCTGTGAGATGAATTAACAGAACACAGAGCAGTTTCTCAGAAAGCTTCTTTCCAGTTTTGAACGGAAGATATTTCCTTTTTCACCATAGCCCTCTATGGGCTTCCAAATATCCCTTTGCCAGTTCCACAAGAACAGCCTTAGCGAAAGGCTTCCTGAAAAGAAAGATGTAACTCTGTGAGATGAATTAACAGAACACAGAGCAGTTTCTCAGAAAGCTTCTTTCTAGTTTTGAACGGAAGATATTTCCTTTTTCGCCATAGCCCTCTATGGGCTTCCAAATATCCCTTTGCCAATTCCACAAGAACAGCCTTAGCGAAAGGCTTCTTGAAGGGAAAGATGTAACTCTGTGCGATGAATTAACAGAACACAGAGCAGTTTCTCAGAAAGCTTCTTTCCAGTTTTGAACGGAAGATATTTCCCTTTTCACCTTAGCCCTCTATGGGCTTCCAAATATCCCTTTGCCAATTCCACAAGAACAGCCTTAGTGAAAGGCTTCCTGAAGGGAAAGATGTAACTCTGTGAGATGAATTAACAGAACACAGAGCAGTTTCTCAGAAAGCTTCTTTCCAGTTTTGAACGGAAGATATTTCCTTTTTCACCATAGCCCTCTATGGGCTTCCAAATATCCCTTTGCCAATTCCACAAGAACAGCTTTAGCGAAAGGCTTCCTGAAGGGAAAGATGTAACTCTGTGAGATGAATTAGCAGAACACAGAACAGTTTCTCAGAAAGCTTCTTTCCAGTTTTGAACGGAAGATATTTCCTTTTTCACCATAGCCCTCTATGGGCTTTCAAATATCCCTTTGCCAATTCCACAAGAACAGCCTTAGCGAAAGGCTTCTTGAAGGGAAATATGTAACTCTGTGAGATGAATTAACAGAACACAGAGCAGTTTCTCAGAAAGCTTCTTTCCAGTTTTGAACGGAAGATATTTCCTTTTTCACCATAGCCCTCTATGGGCTTCCAAATATCCCTTTGCCAATTCCACAAGAACATCCTTAGCGAAAGGCTTCCTGAAAAGAAAGATGTAACTCTGTGAGATGAATTAACAGAACACAGAGCAGTTTCTCAGAAAGCTTCTTTCCAGTTTTGAACGGAAGATATTTCCTTTTTCGCCATAGCCCTCTATGGGCTTCCAAATATCCCTTTGCCAATTCCACAAGAACAGCCTTAGCGAAAGGCTGCCTGAAGAGAAAGATGTAACTCTGTGAGATGAATTAACAGAACACAGAGGAGTTTCTCAGAAAGCTTCTTTCCAGTTTTGAACGGAAGATATTTCCTTTTTCACCATAGCCCTCTATGGGCTTCCAAGTATCCCCTTGCCAATTCCACAAGAACAGCTTTAGCGAAAGGTTTCTTGAAACGGAAGATGTAACTCTGTGAGATGAATTAACAGAACACAGAGCAGTTTCTCAGAAAGCTTCTTTCCAGTTTTGAACGGAAGATATTTCCTTTTTCACCATAGCCCTCTATGGGCTTCCAAATATCCCTTTGCCAATTCCACAAGAACAGCCTTAGCGAAAGGCTTCTTGAAGGGAAAGATGTAACTCTGTGAGATGAATTAACAGAACACAGAGCAGTTTCTCAGAAAGCTTCTTTCCAGTTTTGAACGGAAGATATTTCCTTTTTCACCATAGCCCTCTATGGGCTTCCAAATACCCCTTTGCCAATTCCACAAGAACAGCCTTAGCGAAAGGCTTCTTGAAGGGAAAGATGTAACTCTGTGAGATGAATTAACAGAACACAGAGCAGTTTCTCATAAAGCTTCTTTCCAGTTTTGAACGGAAGATATTTCCTTTTTCACCATAGCCCTCTATGGGCATCCAAATATCCCTTTGCCAATTCCACAAGAACAGCCTTAGCGAAAGGCTTCCTGAAATGAAAGATGTAACTCTGTGAGATGAATTAACAGAACACAGAGCAGTTTCTCAGAAAGCTTCTTTCCTGTTTTGAACGGAAGATATTTCCTTTTTGACCTTAGCCCTCTATGGGGTTCCAAATATCCCTTTGCCAATTCCACAAGAACAGCCTTAGCGAAAGGCTTCTTGAAGGGAAAGATATAACTCCTTGAGATGAATTAACAGAACACAGAGCAGTTTCTCAGAAAGCTTCTTTCCAGTTTGGAACCGAAGATATTTCCTTTTTCACCATAGCCCTCTATGGGCTTCCAAATATCCCTTTGCCAATTCAACAAGAACAGAGTTAGCAAAAGGCTTCTTGAAGGGAAAGATGTAACTCTGTGAGATGAATTAACGGAACACAGAGCAGTTTCTCAGAAAGCTTCTTTCCGGTTTTGAACGGAAGATATTTCCTTTTTCACCATAGCCTTCTATGGGCTTCCAAATATCCCTTTGCCAATTCCACAAGAACAGCATTAGCGAAAGGCTTCCTGAAAAGAAAGATGTAACTCTGTGAGATGAATTAACAGAACACAGAGCAGTTTCTCAGAAAGCTTCTTCCCAGTTTTCAACGGAAGATATTTCCTTTTTCACCATAGCCCTCTATGGGCTTCCAAGTATCCCCTTGCCAATTCCACAAGAACTGCTTTAGCGAAAGGTTTCTTGAAAGGGAAGATGTAACACTGTGAGACGAATTAACAGAACACAGAGCAGTTTCTCAGAAAGCTTCTTTCCAGTTTGGAACGGAAGATATTTCCTTTTTCACCATAGAACTCTATGGGCTTCCAAATATCCCTTTGCCAATTACACAAGAACAGACTTAGCGAAAGGCTTCTTGCAGGGAAAGATGTAACTCTATGATATGAATTAACAGAACACAGAGCAGTTTCTCAGAAAGCTTCTTTCCAGTTTTGAACGTAAGATATTTCCTTTTTCACCATAGCCCTCTATGGGCTTCCAAATATCCCTTTGCCAATTCCAAAAGAACAGCCTTAGCGAAGGGCTTCTTGAAGGGAAAGATGTAACTCTGTGAGATGAATTAACAGAACACAGCAGTTTCTCAGAAAGCTTCTTTCCAGTTTTGAACGGAAGATATTTCCTTTTTCACCATAGCCCTCTATGGGCTTCCAAATATCCCTTTGCCAATTCCACAAGAACAGCCTTAGCGAAAGGCTTCCTGAAGGGAAAGATGTAACTCTGTGAGATGAATTAACAGAACACAGAGCAGTTTCTCAGAAAGCTTCTTTCCAGTTTTGAACGGAAGATATTTCCTTTTTCACCATAGCCCTCTATGGGCTTCCAAATATCCCTTTGCCAATTCCACAAGAACAGCCTTAGCGAAAGGCTTCTTCAAGGGAAAGATGTAACTCTGTGAGATGAATTAACAGAACACAGAGCAGTTTCTCAGAAAGCTTCTTTCCAATTTTGAACGGAAGATATTTCCTTTTTCACCATAGCCCTCTATGGGCTTCCAAATATCCCTTTGCCAATTCCACAAGAACAGCCTTAGCGAAAGGCTTCTTGAAGGGAAAGATGTAACTCTGTGCGATGAATTAACAGAACACAGAGCAGTTTCTCAGAAAGCTTCTTTCCAGTTTTGAACGGAAGATATTTCCTTTTTCACCTTAGCCCTCTATGGGCTTCCAAATATCCCTTTGCCAATTCCACAAGAACAGCCTTAGTGAAAGGCTTCCTGAAGGGAAAGAATTAACTCTGTGAGATGAATTAACAGAACACAGAGCATTTTCTCAGAAAGCTTCTTTCCAGTTTTGAACGGAAGATATTTCCTTTTTCACCATAGCCCTCTATGGGCTTCCAAATATCCCTTTGCCAATTCCACAAGAACAGCCTTAGCGAAAGGCTGCCTGAAGAGAAAGATGTAACTCTGTGAGATGAATTAACAGAACACAGAGGAGTTTCTCAGAAAGCTTCTTTCCAGTTTTGAACGGAAGATATTTCCTTTTTCACCATAGCCCTATATGGGCTTCCAAGTATCCCCTTGCCAATTCCACAAGAACAGCTTTAGCGAAAGGTCTTGAAAGGGAAGATGTAACTCTGTGACATGAATTAACAGAACACAGAGCAGTTTCTCAGAAAGCTTCTTTCCAGTTTTGAACGGAAGATATTTCCTTTTTCACCATAGCCCTCTATGGGCTTCCAAATATCCCTTTGCCAATTCCACAAGAACAGCCTTAGCGAAAGGCTTCTTGAAGGGAAAGATGTAACTCTGTGAGATGAATTAACAGAACACAGAGCAGTTTCTCAGAAAGCTTCTTTCCGGTTTTGAACGGAAGATATTTCCTTTTTCACCATAGCCCTCTATGGGCTTCCAAATATCCCTTTGCCAATTCCACAAGAACAGCCTTAGCGAAAGGCTTCTTGAAGGGAAAGATGTAACTCTGTGAGATGAATTAACAGAACACAGAGCAGTTTCTCAGAAAGCTTCTTTCCAGTTTTGAACGGAAGATATTTCCCTTTTCACCATAGCCCTCTATGGGCTTCCAAATATCCCTTTGCCAATTCCACAAGAACAGCCTTAGCGAAAGGCTTCTTGAAGGGAAAGATGTAACTCTGTGAGATGAATTAACAGAACACAGAGCAGTTTCTCAGAAAGCTTCTTTCCGGTTTTGAACGGAAGATATTTCCTTTTTCACCGTAGCCCTCTATGGGCTTCCAAATATCCCTTTGCCAATTCCACAAGAACAGCCTTAGCGAAAGGCTTCTGGAAGGGAAAGATGTAACTCTGTGAGATCAATTAACAGAACACAGAGCAGTTTCTCAGAAAGCTTCTTTCCAGTTTTGAACGGAAGATATTTCCTTTTTCACCACAGCCCTCTATGGGCTTCCAAATATCCCTTTGCCAATTCCACAAGAACAGCCTTAGCGAAAGTCTTCTTGAAGGGAAAGATGTAACTCAGTGAGATGAATTAACAGAACACAGAGCAGTTTCTCAGAAAGCTTCTTTCCAGTTTTGAACGGAAGATATTTCCTTTTTCACCATAGCCCTCTATGGGCTTCCAAATATCCCTTTTCCAATTCCACAAGAACAGCCTTAGCGAAAGGCTTCTTGAAGGGAAAGATGTAACTCTGTGAGATGAATTAACAGAACACAGAGCAGTTTCTCAAAAAGCTTCTTTCCAGTTTTGAACGGAAGATATTTCCTTTCTCAACATAGCCCTCTATGGGCTTCCAAATATCCCTTTGCCAATTCCACAAGAACAGCCTTAGCGAAAGGCTACCTGAAATGAAAGATGTAACTCTGTGAGATGAATTAACAGAACACAGAGCAGTTTCTCAGAAAGCTTCTTTCCAGTTTTGAACGGAAGATATTTCCTTTTTCACCTTAGCCCTCTATGGGCTTCCAAATATCCCTTTGCCAATTCCACAAGAACAGCCTTAGCGAAAGGCTTCTTGAAGGGAAAGATATAACTCCTTGAGATGAATTAACAGAACACAGAGCAGTTTCTCAGAAAGCTTCTTTCCAGTTTGGAACCGAAGATATTTCCTTTTTCACCATAGCCCTCTATGGGCTTCCAAATATCCCTTTGCCAATTCCACAAGAACAGTGTTAGCAAAAGGCTTCTTGAAGGGAAAGATGTAACTCTGTGAGATGAATTAACAGAACACAGAGCAGTTTCTCAGAAAGCTTCTTTCCGGTTTTGAACGGAAGATATTTCCTTTTTCACCATAGCCCTCTATGGGCTTCCAAATATCCCTTTGCCAATTCCACAAGAACAGCATTAGCGAAAGGCTTCCTGAAAAGAAAGATGTAACTCTGTGAGATGAATTAACAGAACACAGAGCAGTTTCTCAGAAAGCTTCTTCCCAGTTTTCAACGGAAGATATTTCCTTTTTCACCATAGCCCTCTATGGGCTTCCAAGTATCCCCTTGCCAATTCCACAAGAACAGCCTTAGCGAAAGGCTTCTTGAAGGGAAAGATGTAACTCTGTGAGATGAATTAACAGAACACAGAGCAGTTTCTCAGAAAGCTTCTTTCCAGTTTTGAACGGAAGATATTTCCTTTTTCACCATAGCCCTCTATGGGCTTCCAAATATCCCTTTGCCAATTCCACAAGAACAGCCTTAGCGAAAGGTTTCTTGAATGGAAAGATGTAACACTGTGAGACGAATTAACAGAACACAGAGCAGTTTCTCAGAAAGCTTCTTTCCAGTTTTGAACGGAAGATATTTCCTTTTTCACCATAGCCCTCTATGGGCTTCCAAATATCCCTTTGCCAATTCCACAAGAACAGCCTTAGCGAAAGGCTTCTTGAAGGGAAAGATGTAACTCTGTGAGATGAATTAACAGAACACAGAGCAGTTTCTCAGAAAGCTTCTTTCCAGTTTTGAACGGAAGATATTTCCTTTTTCACCATAGCCCTCTATGGGCTTCCAAATATCCCTTTGCCAATTCCACAAGAACAGCCTTAGCGAAAGGCTTCTTGAAGGGAAAGATGTAACTCTGTGAGATGAATTAACAGAACACAGAGCAGTTTCTCAGAAAGCTTCTTTCCAGTTTGGAACGGAAGATATTTCCTTTTTCACCATAGCCCTCTATGGGCTTCCAAATATCCCTTTGCCAATTCCACAAGAACAGCCTTAGCGAAAGGCTTCTTGAAGGTAAAGATGTAACTCGGTGAGATGAATAAACAGAACAAAGAGCAGTTTCTCAGAAAGCTTCTTTCCAGTTTTGAACGGAAGATATTTCCTTTTTCACCATAGCCCTCTATGGGCTTCCAAATATCCCTTTGCCAATTCCAAAAGAACAGCCTTAGCGAAAGGCTTCTGGAAGGGAAAGATGTAACTCTGTGAGATGAATTAACAGAACACAGAGCAGTTTCTCAGAAAGCTTCTTTCCAGTTTTGAACGGAAGATATTTCCTTTTTCACCATAGCCCTCTATGGGCTTCCAAATATCCCTTTGCCAATTCCAAAAGAACAGCCTTAGCGAAAGGCTTCCTGAAGGGAAAGATGTAACTCTGTGAGATGAATTAACAGAACACAGAACAGTTTCTCAGAAAGCTTCTTTCCAGTTTAGAACGGAAGATATTTCCTTTTTCACCATAGCCCTCTATGGGCTTCCAAATATCCCTTTGCCAATTCCACAAGAACAGCCTTAGCGAAAGGCTTCCTGAAGGGAAAGATATAACTCTGTGAAATGAATTAACAGAACACAGAGCAGTTTCTCAGAAAGCTTCTTTCCAGTTTTGAACGGAAGATATTTCCTTTTTCACCATAGCCCTCTATTGGCTTCCAAATATCCCTTTGCCAATTCCACAAGAACAGCCTTAGCGAAAGGCTTCCTGAAGGGAAAGATGTAACTCTGTGAGATGAATTAGCAGAACACAGAACAGTTTCTCAGAAAGCTTCTTTCCAGTTTTGAACGGAAGATATTTCCTTTTTCACCATAGTCCTCTATGGGCTTTCAAATATCCCTTTGCCAATTCCACGAGAACAGCCTTAGCGAAAGGCTTCTTGAAGGGAAAGATGTAACTCTGTGAGATGAATTAACAGAACACAGACCAGTTTCTCAGAAAGCTTCTTTCCAGTTTTGAACGGAAGATATTTCCTTTTTCACCATAGCCCTCTATGGGCTTCCAAATATCCCTGTGCCAATTCCACAAGAACAGCCTTAGCGAAAGGCTTCCTGAAAAGAAAGATGTAACTCTGTGAGATGAATTAACAGAACACAGAGCAGTTTCTCAGAAAGCTTCTTTCCAGTTTTGAACGGAAGATATTTCCTTTTTCGCCATAGCCCTCTATGGGCTTCCAAATATCCCTTTGCCAATTCCACAAGAACAGCCTTAGCGAAAGGCTTCTTGAAGGGAAAGATGTAACTCTGTGCGATGAATTAACAGAACACAGAGGAGTTTCTCAGAAAGCTTGTTTCCAGTTTTGAACGGAAGATATTTCCTTTTTCACCATAGCCCTCTATGGGCTTCCAAGTATCCCCTTGCCAATTCCACAAGAACAGCTTTATCGAAAGGTTTCTTGAAAGGGAAGATGTAACACTGTGAGACGAATTAACAGAACGCAGAGCAGTTTCTCAGAAAGCTTCTTTCCAGTTTTGAACGGAAGATATTTCCTTTTTCACCATAGCCCTCTATGGGCTTCCAAATATCCCTTTGCCAATTCCACAAGAACAGCCTTAGCGAAAGGCTTCTTGAAGGGAAAGATGTAACTCTGTGAGATGAATTAACAGAACACAGAGCAGTTTCTCAGAAAGCTTCTTTCCAGTTTTGAACGGAAGATATTTCCTTTTTCACCATAGCCCTCTATGGGCTTCCAAATATCCCTTTGCCAATTCCAAAAGAACAGCCTTAGCGAAAGGCTTCTTGAAGGGAAAGATGTAACTCTGTGAGATGAATTAACAGAACACAGAACAGTTTCTCAGAAAGCTTTTTTCCAGTTTTGAACGGAAGATATTTCCTTTTTCACCATAGCCCTCTTTGGGCTTCCAAATATCCCTTTGCCAATTCCACAAGAACAGCCTTAGCGAAAGGCTTCCTGAAGGGAAAGATGTAACTCTGTGAAATGAATTAACAGAACACAGAGCAGTTTCTCAGAAAGCTTCTTTCCAGTTTGGAACGGAAGATATTTCCTTTTTCACCATAGCCCTCTATGGGCTTCCAAATATCCCTTTGCCAATTCCACAAGAACAGCCTTAGCGAAAGGCTTCTTGAAGGTAAAGATGTAACTCGGTGAGATGAATAAACAGAACAAAGAGCAGTTTCTCAGAAAGCTTCTTTCCAGTTTTGAACGGAAGATATTTCCTTTTTCACCATAGCCCTCTATGTGCTTCCAAATATCCCTTTGCCAATTCCAAAAGAACAGCCTTAGCGAAAGGCTTCTGGAAGGGAAAGATGTAACTCTGTGAGATGAATTAACAGAACACAGAGCAGTTTCTCAGAAAGCTTCTTTCCAGTTTTGAACGGAAGATATTTCCTTTTTCACCATAGCCCTCTATGGGCTTCCAAATATCCCTTTGCCAATTCCAAAAGAACAGCCTTAGCGAAAGGCTTCCTGAAGGGAAAGATGTAACTCTGTGAGATGAATTAACAGAACACAGAACAGTTTCTCAGAAAGCTTCTTTCCAGTTTAGAACGGAAGATATTTCCTTTTTCACCATAGCCCTCTATGGGCTTCCAAATATCACTTTGCCAATTCCACAAGAACAGCCTTAGCGAAAGGCTTCCTGAAGGGAAAGATATAACTCTGTGAAATGAATTAACAGAACACAGAGCAGTTTCTCAGAAAGCTTCTTTCCAGTTTTGAACGGAAGATATTTCCTTTTTCACCATAGCCCTCTATGGGCTTCCAAATATCCCTTTGCCAATTCCACAAGAACAGCCTTAGCGAAAGGCTTCCTGAAGGGAAAGATGTAACTCTGTGAGATGAATTAGCAGAACACAGAACAGTTTCTCAGAAAGCTTCTTTCCAGTTTTGAACGGAAGATATTTCCTTTTTCACCATAGTCCTCTATGGGCTTTCAAATATCCCTTTGCCAATTCCACAAGAACAGCCTTAGCGAAAGGCTTCTTGAAGGGAAAGATGTAACTCTGTGAGATGAATTAACAGAACACAGACCAGTTTCTCAGAAAGCTTCTTTCCAGTTTTGAACGGAAGATATTTCCTTTTTCACCATAGCCCTCTATGGGCTTCCAAATATCCCTTTGCCAATTCCACAAGAACAGCCTTAGCGAAAGGCTTCCTGAAAAGAAAGATGTAACTCTGTGAGATGAATTAACAGAACACAGAGCAGTTTCTCAGAAAGCTTCTTTCCAGTTTTGAACGGAAGATATTTCCTTTTTCGCCATAGCCCTCTATGGGCTTCCAAATATCCCTTTGCCAATTCCACAAGAACAGCCTTAGCGAAAGGCTTCTTGAAGGGAAAGATGTAACTCTGTGCGATGAATTAACAGAACACAGAGGAGTTTCTCAGAAAGCTTGTTTCCAGTTTTCAACGGAAGATATTTCCTTTTTCACCATAGCCCTCTATGGGCTTCCAAGTATCCCCTTGCCAATTCCACAAGAACAGCTTTATCGAAAGATTTCTTGAAAGGGAAGATGTAACACTGTGAGACGAATAAACAGAACGCAGAGCAGTTTCTCAGAAAGCTTCTTTCCAGTTTTGAACGGAAGATATTTCCTTTTTCACCATAGCCCTCTATGGGCTTCCAAATATCCCTTTGCCAATTCCACAAGAACAGCCTTAGCGAAAGGCTTCTTGAAGGGAAAGATGTAACTCTGTGAGATGAATTAACAGAACACAGAGCAGTTTCTCAGAAAGCTTCTTTCCAGTTTTGAACGGAAGATATTTCCTTTTTCACCATAGCCCTCTATGGGCTTCCAAATATCCCTTTGCCAATTCCAAAAGAACAGCCTTAGCGAAAGGCTTCTTGAAGGGAAAGATGTAACTCTGTGAGATGAATTAACAGAACACAGAACAGTTTCTCAGAAAGCTTCTTTCCAGTTTTGAACGGAAGATATTTCCTTTTTCACCATAGCCCTCTATGGGCTTCCAAATATCCCTTTGCCAATTCCACAAGAACAGCCTTAGCGAAAGGCTTCCTGAAGGGAAAGATGTAACTCTGTGAAATGAATTAACAGAACACAGAGCAGTTTCTCAGAAAGCTTCTTTCCAGTTTTGAACGGAAGATATTTCCTTTTTCACCATAGCCCTCTATGGGCTTCCAAATATCCCTTTGCCAATTCCACAAGAACAGCCTTAGCGAAAGGCTTCCTGAAGGGAAAGATGTAACTCGGTGAGATGAATTAGCAGAACACAGAACAGTTATTCAGAAAGCTTCTTTCCAGTTTTGAACGGAAGATATTTCCTTTTTCACCATAGCCCTCTATGGGCTTTCAAATATCCCTTTGCCAATTCCACAAGAACAGCCTTAGCGAAAGGCTTCTTGAAGGGAATGATGTAACTCTGTGAGATGAATTAACAGAACACAGAGCAGTTTCTCAGAAAGCTTCTTTCCAGTTTTGAACGGAAGATATTTCCTTTTTCACCATAGCCCTCTATGGGCTTCCAAATATCCCTTTGCCAATTCCACAAGAACAGCCTTAGCGAAAGGCTTCCTGAAAAGAAAGATGTAACTCTGTGAGATGAATTAACAGAACACAGAGCAGTTTCTCAGAAAGCTTCTTTCTAGTTTTGAACGGAAGATATTTCCTTTTTCGCCATAGCCCTCTATGGGCTTCCAAATATCCCTTTGCCAATTCCACAAGAACAGCCTTAGCGAAAGGCTTCTTGAAGGGAAAGATGTAACTCTGTGCGATGAATTAACAGAACACAGAGCAGTTTCTCAGAAAGCTTCTTTCCAGTTTTGAACGGAAGATATTTCCTTTTTCACCTTAGCCCTCTATGGGCTTCCAAATATCCCTTTGCCAATTCCACAAGAACAGCCTTAGTGAAAGGCTTCCTGAAGGGAAAGATGTAACTCTGTGAGATGAATTAACAGAACACAGAGCAGTTTCTCAGAAAGCTTCTTTCCAGTTTTGAACGGAAGATATTTCCTTTTTCACCATAGCCCTCTATGGGCTTCCAAATATCCCTTTGCCAATTCCACAAGAACAGCTTTAGCGAAAGGCTTCCTGAAAGGAAAGATGTAACTCTGTGAGATGAATTAGCAGAACACAGAACAGTTTCTCAGAAAGCTTCTTTCCAGTTTTGAACGGAAGATATTTCCTTTTTCACCATAGCCCTCTATGGGCTTTCAAATATCCCTTTGCCAATTCCACAAGAACAGCCTTAGCGAAAGGCTTCTTGAAGGGAAAGATGTAACTCTGTGAGATGAATTAACAGAACACAGAGCAGTTTCTCAGAAAGCTTCTTTCCAGTTTTGAACGGAAGATATTTCCTTTTTCACCATAGCCCTCTATGGGCTTCCAAATATCCCTTTGCCAATTCCACAAGAACAGCCTTAGCGAAAGGCTTCCTGAAAAGAAAGATGTAACTCTGTGAGATGAATTAACAGAACACAGAGCAGTTTCTCAGAAAGCTTCTTTCCAGTTTTGAACGGAAGATATTTCCTTTTTCGCCATAGCCCTCTATGGGCTTCCAAATATCCCTTTGCCAATTCCACAAGAACAGCCTTAGCGAAAGGCTGCCTGAAGAGAAAGATGTAACTCTGTGAGATGAATTAACAGAACACAGAGGAGTTTCTCAGAAAGCTTCTTTCCAGTTTTGAACGGAAGATATTTCCTTTTTCACCATAGCCCTCTATGGGCTTCCAAGTATCCCCTTGCCAATTCCACAAGAACAGCCTTAGCGAAAGGCTTCTTGAAGGGAAAGATGTAACTCTGTGAGATGAATTAACAGAACACAGAGCAGTTTCTCAGAAAGCTTCTTTCCAGTTTTGAACGGAAGATATTTCCTTTTTCACCATAGCCCTCTATGGGCTTCCAAATACCCCTTTGCCAATTCCACAAGAACAGCCTTAGCGAAAGGCTTCTTGAAGGGAAAGATGTAACTCTGTGAGATGAATTAACAGAACACAGAGCAGTTTCTCATAAAGCTTCTTTCCAGTTTTGAACGGAAGATATTTCCTTTTTCACCATAGCCCTCTATGGGCTTCCAAATATCCCTTTGCCAATTCCACAAGAACAGCCTTAGCGAAAGGCTTCCTGAAATGAAAGATGTAACTCTGTGAGATGAATTAACAGAACACAGAGCAGTTTCTCAGAAAGCTTCTTTCCTGTTTTGAACGGAAGATATTTCCTTTTTCACCTTAGCCCTCTATGGGGTTCCAAATATCCCTTTGCCAATTCCACAAGAACAGCCTTAGCGAAAGGCTTCTTGAAGGGAAAGATATAACTCCTTGAGATGAATTAACAGAACACAGAGCAGTTTCTCAGAAAGCTTCTTTCCAGTTTGGAACCGAAGATATTTCCTTTTTCACCATAGCCCTCTATGGGCTTCCAAATATCCCTTTGCCAATTCAACAAGAACAGAGTTAGCAAAAGGCTTCTTGAAGGGAAAGATGTAACTCTGTGAGATGAATTAACGGAACACAGAGCAGTTTCTCAGAAAGCTTCTTTCCGGTTTTGAACGGAAGATATTTCCTTTTTCACCATAGCCCTCTATGGGCTTCCAAATATCCCTTTGCCAATTCCACAAGAACAGCATTAGCGAAAGGCTTCCTGAAAAGAAAGATGTAACTCTGTGAGATGAATTAACAGAACACAGAGCAGTTTCTCAGAAAGCTTCTTCCCAGTTTTCAACGGAAGATATTTCCTTTTTCACCATAGCCCTCTATGGGCTTCCAAGTATCCCTTTGCCAATTCCACAAGAACTGCTTTAGCGAAAGGTTTCTTGAAAGGGAAGATGTAACACTGTGAGACGAATTAACAGAACACAGAGCAGTTTCTCAGAAAGCTTCTTTCCAGTTTGGAACGGAAGATATTTCCTTTTTCACCATAGAACTCTATGGGCTTCCAAATATCCCTTTGCCAATTACACAAGAACAGACTTAGCGAAAGGCTTCTTGAAGGGAAAGATGTAACTCTATGATATGAATTAACAGAACACAGAGCAGTTTCTCAGAAAGCTTCTTTCCAGTTTTGAACGTAAGATATTTCCTTTTTCACCATAGCCCTCTATGGGCTTCCAAATATCCCTTTGCCAATTCCAAAAGAACAGCCTTAGCGAAAGGCTTCTTGAAGGGAAAGATGTAACTCTGTGAGATGAATTAACAGAACACAGCAGTTTCTCAGAAAGCTTCTTTCCAGTTTTGAACGGAAGATATTTCCTTTTTCACCATAGCCCTCTATGGGCTTCCAAATATCCCTTTGCCAATTCCACAAGAACAGCCTTAGCGAAAGGCTTCCTGAAGGGAAAGATGTAACTCTGTGAGATGAATTAACAGAACACAGAGCAGTTTCTCAGAAAGCTTCTTTCCAGTTTTGAACGGAAGATATTTCCATTTTCACCATAGCCCTCTATGGGCTTCCAAATATCCCTTTGCCAATTCCACAAGAACAGCCTTAGCGAAAGGCTTCTTCAAGGGAAAGATGTAACTCTGTGAGATGAATTAACAGAACACAGAGCAGTTTCTCAGAAAGCTTCTTTCCAATTTTGAACGGAAGATATTTCCTTTTTCACCATAGCCCTCTATGGGCTTCCAAATATCCCTTTGCCAATTCCACAAGAACAGGCTTAGCGAAAGGCTTCCTGAAGAGAAAGATGTAACTCTGTGAGATGAATTAACAGAACACAGAGCAGTTTCTCAGAAACCTTCTTTCCAGTTTTGAACGGAAGTTATTTCCTTTTTCACCATAGCCCTCTATGGGCTTCCAAGTATGCCCTTGCCAATTCCACAAGAACAGCTTTAGCGAAAGGTTTCTTGAAAGGGAAGATGTAACACTGTGAGACGAATTAACAGAACACAGAGCAGTTTCTCAGAAAGCTTCTTTCCAGTTTTGAACGGAAGATATTTCCTTTTTCACCATAGCCCTCTATGGGCTTCCAAATATCCCTTTGCCAATTCCACAAGAACAGCCTTAGCGAAAAGCTTCTTGAAGGGAAAGATGTAACTCTGTGAGATGAATTAACAGAACACAGAGGAGTTTCTCAGAAAGCTTCTTTAAAGTTTGAACGGAAGATATTTCCTTTTTCACCACAGCAATCTATGGGCTTCCAAATATCCCTTTGCCAATTCCACAAGAACAGCCTTAGCGAAAGGCTTCTGGAAGGGAAAGATGTAACTCTGTGAGATGAATTAACAAAAAACAGAGCAGTTTCTCAGAAAGCTTCTTTCCAGTTTTGAACGGAAGATATTTCCTTTTTCACCACAGCCCTCTATGGGCTTCCAAATATCCCTTTGCCAATTCCACAAGAACAGCCTTAGCGAAAGGCTTCTTGAAGGGAAAGATGTAACTCAGTGAGATGAATTAACAGAACACAGAGCAGTTTCTCAGAAAGCTTCTTTCCAGTTTTGAACGGAAGATATTTCCTTTTTCACCATAGCCCTCTATGGGCTTCCAAATATCCCTTTGCCAATTCCACAAGAACAGCCTTAGCGAAAGGCTTCCTGAAAAGAAAGATGTAACTCTGTGAGATGAATTAACAGAACACAGAGCAGTTTCTCAGAAAGCTTCTTTCCAGTTTTGAACGGAAGATATTTCCTTTTTCACCTTAGCCCTCTATGGGCTTCCAAATATCCCTTTGCCAATTCCACAAGAACAGCCTTAGCGAAAGGCTTTCTGAAAAGAAAGATGAAACTCTGTGAGATGAATTAAGAGAACAGAGAACAGTTTCTCAGAAAGCTTCTTTCCAGTTTTGAACGGAAGATATTTCCTTTTTCACCATAGCCCTCTATGGGCTTCCAAATACCCCTTTGCCAATTCCACAAGAACAGCCTTAGCGAAAGGCTTCTGGAATGGAAAGATGTAGCTCTGTGAGATGAATTAACAGAACACAGAGCAGTTTCTCAGAAAGCTGCTTTCCAGTTTTGAACGGAAGATATTTCCTTTTTCACCATAGCCCTCTTTGGGCTTCCAAATATCCCTTTGCCAATTCCACAAGAACAGCCTTAGCGAAAGGCTTCCTGAAAAGAAAGATGTAACTCTGTGAGATGAATTAACAGAACACAGAGCAGTTTCTCAGAAAGCTTCTTTCCAGTTTTGAACGGAAGATATTTCCTTTTTCGCTATAGCCCTCTATGGGCTTCCAAATATCCCTTTGCCAATTCCACAAGAACAGCCTTAGCGAAAGGCTTCTTGAAGGGAAAGATGTAACTCTGTGCGATGAATTAACAGAACACAGAGCAGTTTCTCAGAAAGCTTCTTTCCAGTTTTGAACGGAAGATATTTCCTTTTTCACCTTAGCCCACTATGGGCTTCCAAATATCCCTTTGCCAATTCCACAAGAACAGCCTTAGTGAAAGGCTTCCTGAAGGGAAAGATGTAACTCTGTGAGATGAATTAACAGAACACAGAGCAGTTTCTCAGAAAGCTTCTTTCCAGTTTTGAACGGAAGATATTTCCTTTTTCACCATAGCCCTCTATGGGCTTCCAAATATCCCTTTGCCAATTCCACAAGAACAGCTTTAGCGAAAGGCTTCCTGAAGGGAAAGATGTAACTCTGTGAGATGAATTAGCAGAACACAGAACAGTTTCTCAGAAAGCTTCTTTCCAGTTTTGAACGGAAGATATTTCCTTTTTCACCATAGCCCTCTATGGGCTTTCAAATATCCCTTTGCCAATTCCACAAGAACAGCCTTAGCGAAAGGCTTCTTGAAGGGAAAGATGTAACTCTGTGAGATGAATTAACAGAACACAGAGGAGTTTCTCAGAAAGCTTCTTTCCAGTTTTGAACGGAAGATATTTCCTTTTTCACCATAGCCCTCTATGGGCTTCCAAGTATCCCCTTGCCAATTCCACAAGAACAGCTTTAGCGAAAGGTTTCTTGAAAGGTAAGATGTAACTCTGTGAGATGAATTAACAGAACACAGAGCAGTTTCTCAGAAAGCTTCTTTCCAGTTTTGAACGGAAGATATTTCCTTTTTCACCATAGCCCTCTATGGGCTTCCAAATATCGCTTTGCCAATTCCACAAGAACAGCCTTAGCGAAAGGCTTCTTGAAGGGAAAGATGTAACTCTGTGAGATGAATTAACAGAACACAGAGCAGTTTCTCAGAAAGCTTCTTTCCAGTTTTGAACGGAAGATATTTCCTTTTTCACCATAGCCCTCTATGGGCTTCCAAATACCCCTTTGCCAATTCCACAAGAACAGCCTTAGCGAAAGGCTTCTTGAAGGGAAAGATGTAACTCTGTGAGATGAATTAACAGAACACAGAGCAGTTTCTCATAAAGCTTCTTTCCAGTTTTGAACGGAAGATATTTCCTTTTTCACCATAGCCCTCTATGGGCTTCCAAATATCCCTTTGCCAATTCCACAAGAACAGCCTTATCGAAAGGCTTCCTGAAATGAAAGATGTAACTCTGTGAGATGAATTAACAGAACACAGAGCAGTTTCTCAGAAAGCTTCTTTCCTGTTTTGAACGGAAGATATTTCCTTTTTCACCTTAGCCCTCTATGGGCTTCCAAATATCCCTTTGCCAATTCCACAAGAACAGCCTTAGCGAAAGGCTTCTTGAAGGGAAAGATATAACTCCTTGAGATGAATTAACAGAACACAGAGCAGTTTCTCAGAAAGCTTCTTTCCAGTTTGGAACCGAAGATATTTCCTTTTTCACCATAGCCCTCTATGGGCTTCCAAATATCCCTTTGCCAATTCAACAAGAACAGAGTTAGCAAAAGGCTTCTTGAAGGGAAAGATGTAACTCTGTGAGATGAATTAACAGAACACAGAGCAGTTTCTCAGAAAGCTTCTTTCCGGTTTTGAACGGAAGATATTTCCTTTTTCACCATAGCCCTCTATGGGCTTCCAAATATCCCTTTGCCAATTCCACAAGAACAGACTTAGCGAAAGGCTTCCTGAAAAGAAAGATGTAACTCTGTGAGATGAATTAACAGAACACAGAGCAGTTTCTCAGAAAGCTTCTTCCCAGTTTTCAACGGAAGATATTTCCTTTTTCACCATAGCCCTCTATGGGCTTCCAAGTATCCCCTTGCCAATTCCACAAGAACTGCTTTAGCGAAAGGTTTCTTGAAAGGGAAGATGTAACACTGTGAGACGAATTAACAGAACACAGAGCAGTTTCTCAGAAAGCTTCTTTCCAGTTTGGAACGGAAGATATTTCCTTTTTCACCATAGCCCTCTATGGGCTTCCAAATATCCCTTTGCCAATTACACAAGAACAGACTTAGCGAAAGGCTTCTTGAAGGGAAAGATGTAACTCTATGATATGAATTAACAGAACACAGAGCAGTTTCTCAGAAAGCTTCTTTCCAGTTTTGAACGGAAGATATTTCCTTTTTCACCATAGCCCTCTATGGGCTTCCAAATATCCCTTTGCCAATTCCAAAAGAACAGCCTTAGCGAAAGGCTTCTTGAAGGGAAAGATGTAACTCTGTGAGATGAATTAACAGAACACAGCAGTTTCTCAGAAAGCTTCTTTCCAGTTTTGAACGGAAGATATTTCCTTTTTCACCATAGCCCTCTATGGGCTTCCAAATATCCCTTTGCCAATTCCACAAGAACAGCCTTAGCGAAAGGCTTCCTGAAGGGAAAGATGTAACTCTGTGAGATGAATTAACAGAACACAGAGCAGTTTCTCAGAAAGCTTCTTTCCAGTTTTGAACGGAAGATATTTCCTTTTTCACCATAGCCCTCTATGGGCTTCCAAATATCCCTTTGCCAATTCCACAAGAACAGCCTTAGCGAAAGGCTTCTTCAAGGGAAAGATGTAACTCTGTGAGATGAATTAACAGAACACAGAGCAGTTTCTCAGAAAGCTTCTTTCCAATTTTGAACGGAAGATATTTCCTTTTTCACCATAGCCCTCTATGGGCTTCCAAATATCCCTTTGCCAATTCCACAAGAACAGGCTTAGCGAAAGGCTTCCTGAAGAGAAAGATGTAACTCTGTGAGATGAATTAACAGAACACAGAGCAGTTTCTCAGAAACCTTCTTTCCAGTTTTGAACGGAAGTTATTTCCTTTTTCACCATAGCCCTCTATGGGCTTCCAAGTATGCCCTTGCCAATTCCACAAGAACAGTTTTAGCGAAAGGTTTCTTGAAAGGGAAGATGTAACACTGTGAGACGAATTAACAGAACACAGAGCAGTTTCTCAGAAAGCTTCTTTCCAGTTTTGAACGGAAGATATTTCCTTTTTCACCATAGCCCTCTATGGGCTTCCAAATATCCCTTTGCCAATTCCACAAGAACAGCCTTAGCGAAAAGCTTCTTGAAGGGAAAGATGTAACTCTGTGAGATGAATTAACAGAACACAGAGGAGTTTCTCAGAAAGCTTCTTTAAAGTTTGAACGGAAGATATTTCCTTTTTCACCACAGCAATCTATGGGCTTCCAAATATCCCTTTGCCAATTCCACAAGAACAGCCTTAGCGAAAGGCTTCTGGAAGGGAAAGATGTAACTCTGTGAGATGAATTAACAAAAAACAGAGCAGTTTCTCAGAAAGCTTCTTTCCAGTTTTGAACGGAAGATATTTCCTTTTTCACCACAGCCCTCTATGGGCTTCCAAATATCCCTTTGCCAATTACACAAGAACAGCCTTAGCGAAAGGCTTCTTGAAGGGAAAGATGTAACTCAGTGAGATGAATTAACAGAACACAGAGCAGTTTCTCAGAAAGCTTCTTTCCAGTTTTGAACGGAAGATATTTCCTTTTTCACCATAGCCCTCTATGGGCTTCCAAATATCCCTTTGCCAATTCCACAAGAACAGCCTTAGCGAAAGGCTTCCTGAAAAGAAAGATGTAACTCTGTGAGATGAATTAACAGAACACAGAGCAGTTTCTCAGAAAGCTTCTTTCCAGTTTTGAACGGAAGATATTTCCTTTTTCACCTTAGCCCTCTATGGGCTTCCAAATATCCCTTTGCCAATTCCACAAGAACAGCCTTAGCGAAAGGCTTCCTGAAAAGAAAGATGAAACTCTGTGAGATGAATTAAGAGAACAGAGAACAGTTTCTCAGAAAGCTTCTTTCCAGTTTTGAACGGAAGATATTTCCTTTTTCACCATAGCCCTCTATGGGCTTCCAAATACCCCTTTGCCAATTCCACAAGAACAGCCTTAGCGAAAGGCTTCTGGAATGGAAAGATGTAGCTCTGTGAGATGAATTAACAGAACACAGAGCAGTTTCTCAGAAAGCTGCTTTCCAGTTTTGAACGGAAGATATTTCCTTTTTCACCATAGCCCTCTTTGGGCTTCCAAATATCCCTTTGCCAATTCCACAAGAACAGCCTTAGCGAAAGGCTTCCTGAAAAGAAAGATGTAACTCTGTGAGATGAATTAACAGAACACAGAGCAGTTTCTCAGAAAGCTTCTTTCCAGTTTTGAACGGAAGATATTTCCTTTTTCACCTTAGCCCTCTATGGGCTTCCAAATATCCCTTTGCCAATTCCAGAAGAACAGCCTTAGCGAAAGGCTTCTTGAAGGGAAAGATATAACTCCTTGAGATGAAATAACAGAACACAGAGCAGTTTCTCAGAAAGCTTCTTTCCAGTTTGGAACGGAAGATATTTCCTTTTTCACCATAGCCCTCTATGGGCTTCCAAATATCCCTTTGCCAATTCCACAAGAACAGCGTTAGCAAAATGCTTCTTGAAGGGAAAGATGTAACTCTGTGAGATGAATTAACAGAACACAGAGCAGTTTCTCAGAAAGCTTCTTTCCGGTTTTGAACGGAAGATATTTCCTTTTTCACCATAGCCCTCTATGGGCTTCCAAATATCCCTTTGCCAGTTACACAAGAACAGACTTAGCGAAAGGCTTCTTGAAGGGAAAGATGTAACTCTGTGAGATGAATTAACAGAACACAGAGCAGTTTCTCAGAAAGCTTCTTTCCAGTTTTGAACGGAAGATATTTCCTTTTTCAACATAGCCCTCTATGGGCTTCCAAATATCCCTTTGCCAATTCCACAAGAACAGCCTTAGCGAAAGGCTTCCTGAAAAGAAAGATGTAACTCTGTGAGATGAATTAACAGAACACAGAGCAGTTTCTCAGAAAGCTTCTTTCCTGTTTTGAACGGAAGATATTTCCTTTTTCACCATAGCCCTTTATGGGCTTCCAAATATCCCTTTGCCAATTCCACAAGAACGGCCTTAGCGAAAGGCTTCTTGAAGGGAAAGATATAACTTCTTGAGATGAATTAACAGAACACAGAGCAGTTTCTCAGAAAGCTTCTTTCCAGTTTTGAACGGAAGATATTTCCTTTTTCACCATAGCCCTCTATGGGCTTCCAAATATCCCTTTGCCAATTCCACAAGAACAGCGTTAGCAAAAGGCTTCTTGAAGGGAAAGATGTAACTCTGTGAGATGAATTAACAGAACACAGAGCAGTTTCTCAGAAAGCTTCTTTCCGGTTTTGAACGGAAGATATTTCCTTTTTCACCATAGCCCTCTATGGGCTTCCAAATATCCCTTTGCCAATTCCACAAGAACAGACTTAGCGAAAGGCTTCCTGAAAAGAAAGATGTAACTCTGTGAGATGAATTAACAGAACACAGAATTATTTCTCAGAAAGCTTCTTTCCAGTTTTGAACGGAAGATATTTCCTTTTTCACCATAGCCCTCTATGGGCTTCCAAATATCCCTTTGCCAATTACACAAGAACAGACTTAGCGAAAGGCTTCTTGAAGGGAAAGATGTAACTCCGTGAGATGAATTAACAGAACACAGAGCAGTTTCTCAGAAAGCTTCTTTCCACTTTTGAACGGAAGATATTTCCTTTTTCACCATAGCCCTCTATGGGCTTCCAAATATCCCTTTGCCAATTCCACAAGAACAGCCTTAGCGAAAGGCTTCTTGACGGGAAAGATGTAACTCTGTGAGATGAATTAACAGAACACAGAGCAGTTTCTCAGAAAGCTTCTTTCCAGTTTTGAACGGAAGTTATATCCTTTTTCACCATAGCCCTCTATGGGCTTCTAAATATCCCTTTGCCAATTCCACAAGAACAGCCTTAGCGAAAGGCTTCCTGAAAAGAAAGATGTAACTCTGTGAGATGAATTAACAGAACACAGAGGAGTTTCTCAGAAAGCTTCTTTCCAGTTTTGAACGGAAGATATTTCCTTTTTCACCATAGCCCTCTATGGGCTTCCAAGTATCCCCTTGCCAATTCCACAAGAACAGCTTTAGCGAAAGGTTTCTTGAAAGGGAAGATGTAACACTGTGAGACGAATTAACAGAACACAGAGCAGTTTCTCAGAAAGCTTCTTTCCAGTTTTGAACGGAAGATATTTCCTTTTTCACCATAGCCCTCTATGGGCTTCCAAATATCCCTTTGCCAATTACACAAGAACAGATTTAGCGAAAGGCTTCTTGAAGGGAAAGATGTAACTCTGTGAGATGAATTAACAGAACACAGAGCAGTTTCTCAGAAAGCTTCTTTCCAGTTTTGAACGGAAGATATTTCCTTTTTCACCATAGCCCTCTATGGGCTTCCAAATATCCCATTGCCTATTCCACAAGAACAGGCTTAGCGAAAGGCTTCCTGAAGAGAAAGATGTAACTCTGTGAGATGAATTAACAGAACACAGAGCAGTTTCTCAGAAACCTTCTTTCCAGTTTTGAACGGAAGTTATTTCCTTTTTCACCATAGCCCTCTATGGGCTTCCAAGTATCCCCTTGCCAATTCCACAAGAACAGCTTTAGCGAAAGGTTTCTTGAAAGGGAAGATGTAACACTGTGAGATGAATTAACAGAACACAGAGCAGTTTCTCAGAAAGCTTCTTTCCAGTTTTGAACGGAAGATATTTCCTTTTTCACCATAGCCCTCTATGGGCTTCCAAATATCCCTTTGCCAATTCCACAAGAACAGCCTTAGCGAAAAGCTTCTTGAAGGGAAAGATGTAACTCTGTGAGATGAATTAACAGAACACAGAGGAGTTTCTCAGAAAGCTTCTTTAAAGTTTGAACGGAAGATATTTCCTTTTTCACCATAGCAATCTATGGGCTTCCAAATATCCCTTTGCCAATTCCACAAGAACAGCCTTAGCGAAAGGCTTCTGGAAGGGAAAGATGTAACTCTGTGAGATGAATTAACAAAAAACAGAGCAGTTTCTCAGAAAGCTTCTTTCCAGTTTTGAACGGAAGATATTTCCTTTTTCACCACAGCCCTCTAAGGGCTTCCAAATATCCCTTTGCCAATTCCACAAGAACAGCCTTAGCGAAAGGCTTCTTGAAGGGAAAGATGTAACTCAGTGAGATGAATTAACAGAACACAGAGCAGTTTCTCAGAAAGCTTCTTTCCAGTTTTGAACGGAAGATATTTCCTTTTTCACCATAGCCCTCTATGGGCTTCCAAATATCCCTTTGCCAATTCCACAAGAACAGCCTTAGCGAAAGGCTTCCTGAAAAGAAAGATGAAACTCTGTGAGATGAATTAAGAGAACAGAGAGCAGTTTCTCAGAAAGCTTCTTTCCAGTTTTGAACGGAAGATATTTCCTTTTTCACCATAGCCCTCTATGGGCTTCCAAATACCCCTTTGCCAATTCCACAAGAACAGACTTAGCGAAAGGCTTCTGGAAGGGAAAGATGTAACTCTGTGAGATGAATTAACAGAACACAGAGCAGTTTCTCAGAAAGCTGCTTTCCAGTTTTGAACGGAAGATATTTCCTTTTTCACCATAGCCCTCTGTGGGTTTCCAAATATCCCTTTGCCAATTCCACAAGAACAGCCTTAGCGAAAGGCTTCCTGAAAAGAAAGATGTAACTCTGTGAGATGAATTAACAGAACACAGAGCAGTTTCTCAGAAAGCTTCTTTCCTGTTTTGAGCGGAAGATATTTCCTTTTTCACCTTAGCCCTCTATGGGCTTCCAAATATCCCTTTGCCAATTCCACAAGAACAGCCTTAGCGAAAGGCTTCTTGAAGGGAAAGATATAACTCCTTGAGATGAATTAACAGAACACAGAGCAGTTTCTCAGAAAGCTTCTTTCCAGTTTGGAACGGAAGATATTTCCTTTTTCACCATAGCCCTCTATGGGCTTCCAAATATCCCTTTGCCAATTCCACAAGAACAGCGTTAGCAAAATGCTTCTTGAAGGAAAAGATGTAATTCTGTGAGATGAATAAACAGAACACAGAGCAGTTTCTCAGAAAGCTTCTTTCCGGTTTTGAACGGAAGATATTTCCTTTTTCACCATAGCCCTCTATGGGCTTCCAAATATCCCTTTGCCAATTCCACAAGAACAGCCTTAGCGAAAGGCTTCCTGAAAAGAAAGATGTTACTCTGTGAGATGAATTAACAGAACACAGAGGAGTTTCTCAGAAAGCTTCTTTCCAGTTTTGAACGGAAGATATTTCCTTTTTCACCATAGCCCTCTATGGGCTTCCAAATATCCCTTTGCCAATTACACAAGAACAGACTTAGTGAAAGGCTTTTTGAAGGGAAAGATTTAACTCTGAGAGATGAATTAACAGAACACAGAGCAGTTTCTCAGAAAGCTTCTTTCCACTTTTGAACGGAAGATATTTCCTTTTTCACCATAGCCCTCTATGGGCTTCCAAATATCCCTTTGCCAATTCCACAAGAACAGCCTTAGCGAAAGGCTTCTGGAAGGGAAAGATGTAACTCTGTGAGATGAATTAACAGAACACAGAGCAGTTTCTCAGAAAGCTTCTTTCCAGTTTGGAACGGAGGATATTTCCTTTTTCACCGTAGCCCTCTATGGGCTTCCAAATATCCCTTTGCCAATTCCACAAGAACAGCCTTAGCGAAAGGCTTCTGGAAGGGAAAGATGTAACTCTGTGAGATGAATTAACAGAACACAGAGCAGTTTCTCAGAATGCTTCTTTCCAGTTTTGAACGGAAGATATTTCCTTTATCACCATAGCCCTCTATGTGCTTCCAAATATCCCTTTGCCAATTCCACAAGAACAGACTTAGCGAAAGGCTCCCTGAAAAGAAAGATGAAACTCTGTGAGATGAATTAAGAGAACACAGAGCAGTTTCTCAGAAAGCTTCTTTCCAGTTTTGAACGGAAGATATTTCCTTTTTCAACATAGCCCTCAATGGGCTTCCAAATATCCCTTTGCGAATTCCACAAGAACAGCCTTAGCGAAAGGCTTCCTGAAGGGAAAGATGTAACTCTGTGAGATGAATTAACAGAACACAGAGCAGTTTCTCAGAAAGCTTCTTTCCAGTTTTGAACGGAAGATATTTCCTTTTTCACCATAGCCCTCTATGGGCTTCCAAATATCCCTTTGCAAATTCCAAAAGAACAGCCTTAGCGAAAGGCTTCTTGAAGGGAAAGATGTAACTCTGTGAGATGAATTAACAGAACACAGAGCAGTTTCTCAGAAAGCTTCTTTCCAGTTTTGAACGGAAGATATTTCCTTTTTCACCATAGCCCTCTATGGGCTTCCAAATATCCCTTTGCCAATTCCACAACAACAGCGTTAGCGAAAGGCTTCTTGAAGGGAAAGATGTAACTCCGTGAGATGAATTAACAGAACACAGAGCAGTTTCTCAGAAAGCTTCTTTCCACTTTTGAACGGAAGATATTTCCTTTTTCACCTTAGCCCTCTATGGGCTTCCAAATATCCCTTTGCCAATTCCACAAGAACAGCCTTAGCGAAAGGCTTCTTGAAGGGAAAGACGTAACTCTGTGAGATGAATTAACAGAACACAGAGCAGTTTCTCAGAAAGCTTCTTTCCAGTTTGGAACGGAGGATATTTCCTTTTTCACCGTAGCCCTCTATGGGCTTCCAAATATCCCTTTGCCAATTCCACAAGAACAGCCTTAGCGAAAGGCTTCTGGAAGGGAAAGATGTAACTCTGTGAGATGAATTAACAGAACACAGAGCAGTTTCTCAGAAAGCTTCTTTCCAGTTTTGAACGGAAGTTATATCCTTTTTCACCATAGCCCTCTATGGGCTTCCAAATATCCCTTTGCCAATTCCACAAGAACAGCCTTAGCGAAAGGCTTCTGGAAGGGAAAGATGTAACTCTGTGAGATGAATTAACAAAAAACAGAGCAGTTTCTCAGAAAGCTTCTTTCCAGTTTTGAACGGAAGATATTTCCTTTTTCACCACAGCCCTCTAAGGGCTTCCAAATATCCCTTTGCCAATTCCACAAGAACAGCCTTAGCGAAAGGCTTCTTGAAGGGAAAGATGTAACTCAGTGAGATGAATTAACAGAACACAGAGCAGTTTCTCAGAAAGCTTCTTTCCAGTTTTGAACGGAAGATATTTCCTTTTTCACCATAGCCCTCTATGGGCTTCCAAATATCCCTTTGCCAATTCCACAAGAACAGCCTTAGCGAAAGGCTTCCTGAAAAGAAAGATGAAACTCTGTGAGATGAATTAAGAGAACAGAGAGCAGTTTCTCAGAAAGCTTCTTTCCAGTTTTGAACGGAAGATATTTCCTTTTTCACCATAGCCCTCTATGGGCTTCCAAATACCCCTTTGCCAATTCCACAAGAACAGACTTAGCGAAAGGCTTCTGGAAGGGAAAGATGTAACTCTGTGAGATGAATTAACAGAACACAGAGCAGTTTCTCAGAAAGCTGCTTTCCAGTTTTGAACGGAAGATATTTCCTTTTTCACCATAGCCCTCTATGGGTTTCCAAATATCCCTTTGCCAATTCCACAAGAACAGCCTTAGCGAAAGGCTTCCTGAAAAGAAAGATGTAACTCTGTGAGATGAATTAACAGAACACAGAGCAGTTTCTCAGAAAGCTTCTTTCCAGTTTTGAACGGAAGATATTTCCTTTTTCACCATAGCCCTCTATGGGCTTCCAAATATCCCTTTGCCAATTCCACAAGAACAGCCTTAGCGAAAAGCTTCTTGAAGGGAAAGATGTAACTCTGTGAGATGAATTAACAGAACACAGAGGAGTTTCTCAGAAAGCTTCTTTAAAGTTTGAACGGAAGATATTTCCTTTTTCACCATAGCAATCTATGGGCTTCCAAATATCCCTTTGCCAATTCCACAAGAACAGCCTTAGCGAAAGGCTTCTGGAAGGGAAAGATGTAACTCTGTGAGATGAATTAACAAAAAACAGAGCAGTTTCTCAGAAAGCTTCTTTCCAGTTTTGAACGGAAGATATTTCCTTTTTCACCACAGCCCTCTAAGGGCTTCCAAATACCCCTTTGCCAATTCCACAAGAACAGACTTAGCGAAAGGCTTCTGGAAGGGAAAGATGTAACTCTCTGAGATGAATTAACAGAACACAGAGCAGTTTCTCAGAAAGCTTCTTTCCAGTTTTGAACGGAAGATATTTCCTTTTTCACCATAGCCCTCTATGGGTTTCCAAATATCCCTTTGCCAATTCCACAAGAACAGCCTTAGCGAAAGGCTTCCTGAAAAGAAAGATGTAACTCTGTGAGATGAATTAACAGAACACAGAGCAGTTTCTCAGAAAGCTTCTTTCCTGTTTTGAGCGGAAGATATTTCCTTTTTCACCTTAGCCCTCTATGGGCTTCCAAATATCCCTTTGCCAATTCCACAAGAACAGCCTTAGCGAAAGGCTTCTTGAAGGGAAAGATATAACTCCTTGAGATGAATTAACAGAACACAGAGCAGTTTCTCAGAAAGCTTCTTTCCAGTTTGGAACGGAAGATATTTCCTTTTTCACCATAGCCCTCTATGGGCTTCCAAATATCCCTTTGCCAATTCCACAAGAACAGCGTTAGCAAAATGCTTCTTGAAGGAAAAGATGTAACTCTGTGAGATGAATTAACAGAACACAGAGCAGTTTCTCAGAAAGCTTCTTTCCGGTTTTGAACGGAAGATATTTCCTTTTTCACCATAGCCCTCTATGGGCTTCCAAATATCCCTTTGCCAATTCCACAAGAACAGCCTTAGCGAAAGGCTTCCTGAAAAGAAAGATGTAACTCTGTGAGATGAATTAACAGAACACAGAGCAGTTTCTCAGAAAGCTTCTTTCCTGTTTTGAACGGAAGATATTTCTTTTTTCATCATAGCCCTCTATGGGCTTCCAAATATCCCTTTGCCAATTCCACAAGAACGGCCTTAGCGAAAGGCTTCTTGAAGGGAAAGATATAACTCCTTGAGATGAATTAACAGAACACAGAGCAGTTTCTCAGAAAGCTTCTTTCCAGTTTTGAACGGAAGATATATCCTTTTTCACCATAGCCCTCTATGGGCTTCCAAATATCCCTTTGCCAATTCCACAAGAACAGCGTTAGCAAAAGGCTTCTTGAAGGGAAAGATGTAACTCTGTGAGATGAATTAACAAAACACAGAGGAGTTTCTCAGAAAGCTTCTTTCCAGTTTTGAACGGAAGATATTTCCTTTTTCACCATAGCCCTCTATGGGCTTCCAAATATCCCTTTGCCAATTACACAAGAACAGACTTAGCGAAAGGCTTCTTGAAGGGAAAGATGTAACTCTGTGAGATGAATTAACAGAACACAGAGCAGTTTCTCAGAAAGCTTCTTTCCACTTTTGAACGGAAGATATTTCCTTTTTCACCATAGCCCTCTATGGGCTTCCAAATATCCCTTTGCCAATTCCACAAGAACAGCCTTAGCGAAAGGCTTCTGGAAGGGAAAGATGTAACTCTGTGAGATGAATTAACAGAACACAGAGCAGTTTCTCAGAAAGCTTCTTTCCAGTTTTGAACGGAAGTTATATCCTTTTTCACCATAGCCCTCTATGGGCTTCCAAATATCCCTTTGCCAATTCCACAAGAACAGCCTTAGCGAAAGGCTTCTGGAAGGGAAAGATGTAACTCTGTGAGATGAATTAACAAAAAACAGAGCAGTTTCTCAGAAAGCTTCTTTCCAGTTTTGAACGGAAGATATTTCCTTTTTCACCACAGCCCTCTAAGGGCTTCCAAATATCCCTTTGCCAATTCCACAAGAACAGCCTTAGCGAAAGGCTTCTTGAAGGGAAAGATGTAACTCAGTGAGATGAATTAACAGAACACAGAGCAGTTTCTCAGAAAGCTTCTTTCCAGTTTTGAACGGAAGATATTTCCTTTTTCACCATAGCCCTCTATGGGCTTCCAAATATCCCTTTGCCAATTCCACAAGAACAGCCTTAGCGAAAGGCTTCCTGAAAAGAAAGATGAAACTCTGTGAGATGAATTAAGAGAACAGAGAGCAGTTTCTCAGAAAGCTTCTTTCCAGTTTTGAACGGAAGATATTTCCTTTTTCACCATAGCCCTCTATGGGCTTCCAAATACCCCTTTGCCAATTCCACAAGAACAGACTTAGCGAAAGGCTTCTGGAAGGGAAAGATGTAACTCTGTGAGATGAATTAACAGAACACAGAGCAGTTTCTCAGAAAGCTGCTTTCCAGTTTTGAACGGAAGATATTTCCTTTTTCACCATAGCCCTCTATGGGTTTCCAAATATCCCTTTGCCAATTCCACAAGAACAGCCTTAGCGAAAGGCTTCCTGAAAAGAAAGATGTAACTCTGTGAGATGAATTAACAGAACACAGAGCAGTTTCTCAGAAAGCTTCTTTCCAGTTTTGAACGGAAGATATTTCCTTTTTCACCATAGCCCTCTATGGGCTTCCAAATATCCCTTTGCCAATTCCACAAGAACAGCCTTAGCGAAAAGCTTCTTGAAGGGAAAGATGTAACTCTGTGAGATGAATTAACAGAACACAGAGGAGTTTCTCAGAAAGCTTCTTTAAAGTTTGAACGGAAGATATTTCCTTTTTCACCATAGCAATCTATGGGCTTCCAAATATCCCTTTGCCAATTCCACAAGAACAGCCTTAGCGAAAGGCTTCTGGAAGGGAAAGATGTAACTCTGTGAGATGAATTAACAAAAAACAGAGCAGTTTCTCAGAAAGCTTCTTTCCAGTTTTGAACGGAAGATATTTCCTTTTTCACCACAGCCCTCTAAGGGCTTCCAAATACCCCTTTGCCAATTCCACAAGAACAGACTTAGCGAAAGGCTTCTGGAAGGGAAAGATGTAACTCTCTGAGATGAATTAACAGAACACAGAGCAGTTTCTCAGAAAGCTTCTTTCCAGTTTTGAACGGAAGATATTTCCTTTTTCACCATAGCCCTCTATGGGTTTCCAAATATCCCTTTGCCAATTCCACAAGAACAGCCTTAGCGAAAGGCTTCCTGAAAAGAAAGATGTAACTCTGTGAGATGAATTAACAGAACACAGAGCAGTTTCTCAGAAAGCTTCTTTCCTGTTTTGAGCGGAAGATATTTCCTTTTTCACCTTAGCCCTCTATGGGCTTCCAAATATCCCTTTGCCAATTCCACAAGAACAGCCTTAGCGAAAGGCTTCTTGAAGGGAAAGATATAACTCCTTGAGATGAATTAACAGAACACAGAGCAGTTTCTCAGAAAGCTTCTTTCCAGCTTGGAACGGAAGATATTTCCTTTTTCACCATAGCCCTCTATGGGCTTCCAAATATCCCTTTGCCAATTCCACAAGAACAGCGTTAGCAAAATGCTTCTTGAAGGAAAAGATGTAACTCTGTGAGATGAATTAACAGAACACAGAGCAGTTTCTCAGAAAGCTTCTTTCCGGTTTTGAACGGAAGATATTTCCTTTTTCACCATAGCCCTCTATGGGCTTCCAAATATCCCTTTGCCAATTCCACAAGAACAGCCTTAGCGAAAGGCTTCCTGAAAAGAAAGATGTTACTCTGTGAGATGAATTAACAGAACACAGAGGAGTTTCTCAGAAAGCTTCTTTCCAGTTTTGAACGGAAGATATTTCCTTTTTCACCATAGCCCTCTATGGGCTTCCAAATATCCCTTTGCCAATTACACAAGAACAGACTTAGTGAAAGGCTTTTTGAAGGGAAAGATTTAACTCTGAGAGATGAATTAACAGAACACAGAGCAGTTTCTCAGAAAGCTTCTTTCCACTTTTGAACGGAAGATATTTCCTTTTTCACCATAGCCCTCTATGGGCTTCCAAATATCCCTTTGCCAATTCCACAAGAACAGCCTTAGCGAAAGGCTTCTGGAAGGGAAAGATGTAACTCTGTGAGATGAATTAACAGAACACAGAGCAGTTTCTCAGAAAGCTTCTTTCCAGTTTGGAACGGAGGATATTTCCTTTTTCACCGTAGCCCTCTATGGGCTTCCAAATATCCCTTTGCCAATTCCACAAGAACAGCGTTAGCGAAAGGCTTCTGGAAGGGAAAGATGTAACTCTGTGAGATGAATTAACAGAACACAGAGCAGTTTCTCAGAATGCTTCTTTCCAGTTTTGAACGGAAGATATTTCCTTTTTCACCATAGCCCTCTATGTGCTTCCAAATATCCCTTTGCCAATTCCACAAGAACAGACTTAGCGAAAGGCTTCCTGAAAAGAAAGATGAAACTCTGTGAGATGAATTAAGAGAACACAGAGCAGTTTCTCAGAAAGCTTCTTTCCACTTTTGAACGGAAGATATTTCCTTTTTCACCATAGCCCTCTATGGGCTTCCAAATACCCCTTTGCCAATTCCACAAGAACAGCCTTAGCGAAAGGCTTCTTGAAGGGAAAGATGTAAATCTGTGAGATGAATTAACAGAACACAGAGCAGTTTCTCAGAAAGCTTCTTTCCAGTTTTGAACGGAAGATATTTCCTTTTTCAACATAGCCCTCTATGGGCTTCCAAATATCCCTTTGCCAATTCCACAAGAACAGCCTTAGCGAAGGGCTTCCTGAAAAGAAAGATGTAACTCTGTGAGATGAATTAACAGAACACAGAGCAGTTTCTCAGAAAGCTTCTTTCCTGTTTTGAACGGAAGATATTTCTTTTTTCATCATAGCCCTCTATGGGCTTCCAAATATCCCTTTGCCAATTCCACAAGAACGGCCTTAGCGAAAGGCTTCTTGAAGGGAAAGATATAACTCCTTGAGATGAATTAACAGAACACAGAGCAGTTTCTCAGAAAGCTTCTTTCCAGTTTTGAACGGAAGATATATCCTTTTTCACCATAGCCCTCTATGGGCTTCCAAATATCCCTTTGCCAATTCCACAAGAACAGCGTTAGCAAAAGGCTTCTTGAAGGGAAAGATGTAACTCTGTGAGATGAATTAACAAAACACAGAGGAGTTTCTCAGAAAGCTTCTTTCCAGTTTTGAACGGAAGATATTTCCTTTTTCACCATAGCCCTCTATGGGCTTCCAAATATCCCTTTGCCAATTACACAAGAACAGACTTAGCGAAAGGCTTCTTGAAGGGAAAGATGTAACTCTGTGAGATGAATTAACAGAACACAGAGCAGTTTCTCAGAAAGCTTCTTTCCACTTTTGAACGGAAGATATTTCCTTTTTCACCATAGCCCTCTATGGGCTTCCAAATATCCCTTTGCCAATTCCACAAGAACAGCCTTAGCGAAAGGCTTCTGGAAGGGAAAGATGTAACACTGTGAGATGAATTAACAGAACACAGAGCAGTTTCTCAGAAAGCTTCTTTCCAGTTTTGAACGGAAGTTATATCCTTTTTCACCATAGCCCTCTATGGGCTTCTAAATATCCCTTTGCCAATTCCACAAAAACAGCCTTAGCGAAAGGCTTCCTGAAAAGAAAGATGTAACTCTGTGAGATGAATTAACAGAACACAGAGCAGTTTCTCAGAAAGCTTCTTTCCAGTTTTGAACGGAAGATATTTCCTTTTTCACCATAGCCCTCTATGGGCTTCCAAGTATCCCCTTGCCAATTCCACAAGAACAGCTTTAGCGAAAGGTTTCTTGAAAGGGAAGATGTAACACTGTGAGACGAATTAACAGAACACAGAGCAGTTTCTCAGAAAGCTTCTTTCCAGTTTTGAACGGAAGATATTTCCTTTTTCACCATAGCCCTCTATGGGCTTCCAAATATCCCTTTGCCAATTACACAAGAACAGACTTAGCGAAAGGCTTCTTGAAGGGAAAGATGTAACTCAGTGAGATGAATTAACAGAACACAGAGCAGTTTCTCAGAAAGCTTCTTTCCAGTTTTGAACGGAAGATATTTCCTTTTTCACCATAGCCCTCTATGGGCTTCCAAATATCCCTTTGCCAATTCCACAAGAACAGCCTTAGCGAAAGGCTTCCTGAAAAGAAAGATGTAACTCTGTGAGATGAATTAACAGAACACAGAGCAGTTTCTCAGAAAGCTTCTTTCCAGTTTTGAACGGAAGATATTTCCTTTTTCACCTTAGCCCTCTATGGGCTTCCAAATATCCCTTTGCCAATTCCACAAGAACAGCCTTAGCGAAAGGCTTTCTGAAAAGAAAGATGAAACTCTGTGAGATGAATTAAGAGAACAGAGAACAGTTTCTCAGAAAGCTTCTTTCCAGTTTTGAACGGAAGATATTTCCTTTTTCACCATAGCCCTCTATGGGCTTCCAAATACCCCTTTGCCAATTCCACAAGAACAGCCTTAGCGAAAGGCTTCTGGAATGGAAAGATGTAGCTCTGTGAGATGAATTAACAGAACACAGAGCAGTTTCTCAGAAAGCTGCTTTCCAGTTTTGAACGGAAGATATTTCCTTTTTCACCATAGCCCTCTTTGGGCTTCCAAATATCCCTTTGCCAATTCCACAAGAACAGCCTTAGCGAAAGGCTTCCTGAAAAGAAAGATGTAACTCTGTGAGATGAATTAACAGAACACAGAGCAGTTTCTCAGAAAGCTTCTTTCCAGTTTTGAACGGAAGATATTTCCTTTTTCGCCATAGCCCTCTATGGGCTTCCAAATATCCCTTTGCCAATTCCACAAGAACAGCCTTAGCGAAAGGCTTCTTGAAGGGAAAGATGTAACTCTGTGCGATGAATTAACAGAACACAGAGGAGTTTCTCAGAAAGCTTCTTTCCAGTTTTGAACGGAAGATATTTCCTTTTTCACCTTAGCCCGCTATGGGCTTCCAAATATCCCTTTGCCAATTCCACAAGAACAGCCTTAGTGAAAGGCTTCCTGAAGGGAAAGATGTAACTCTGTGAGATGAATTAACAGAACACAGAGCAGTTTCTCAGAAAGCTTCTTTCCAGTTTTGAACGGAAGATATTTCCTTTTTCACCATAGCCCTCTATGGGCTTCCAAATATCCCTTTGCCAATTCCACAAGAACAGCTTTAGCGAAAGGCTTCCTGAAGGGAAAGATGTAACTCTGTGAGATGAATTAGCAGAACACAGAACAGTTTCTCAGAAAGCTTCTTTCCAGTTTTGAACGGAAGATATTTCCTTTTTCACCATAGCCCTCTATGGGCTTTCAAATATCCCTTTGCCAATTCCACAAGAACAGCCTTAGCGAAAGGCTTCTTGAAGGGAAAGATGTAACTCTGTGAGATGAATTAACAGAACACAGAGCAGTTTCTCAGAAAGCTTCTTTCCACTTTTGAACGGAAGATATTTCCTTTTTCACCATAGCCCTCTATGGGCTTCCAAATATCCCTTTGCCAATCCCACAAGAACAGCCTTAGCGAAAGGCTTCCTGAAAAGAAAGATGTAACTCTGTGAGATGAATTAACAGAACACAGAGCAGTTTCTCAGAAAGCTTCTTTCCAGTTTTGAACGGAAGATATTTCCTTTTTCGCCATAGCCCTCTATGGGCTTCCAAATATCCCTTTGCCAATTCCACAAGAACAGCCTTAGCGAAAGGCTGCCTGAAGAGAAAGATGTAACTCTGTGAGATGAATTAACAGAACACAGAGGAGTTTCTCAGAAAGCTTCTTTCCAGTTTTGAACGGAAGATATTTCCTTTTTCACCATAGCCCTCTATGGGCTTCCAAGTATCCCCTTGCCAATTCCACAAGAACAGCTTTAGCGAAAGGTTTCTTGAAAGGGAAGATGTAACTCTGTGAGATGAATTAACAGAACACAGAGCAGTTTCTCAGAAAGCTTCTTTCCAGTTTTGAACGGAAGATATTTCCTTTTTCACCATAGCCCTCTATGGGCTTCCAAATATCCCTTTGCCAATTCCACAAGAACAGCCTTAGCGAAAGGCTTCTTGAAGGGAAAGATGTAACTCTGTGAGATGAATTAACAGAACACAGAGCAGTTTCTCAGAAAGCTTCTTTCCAGTTTTGAACGGAAGATATTTCCTTTTTCACCATAGCCCTCTATGGGCTTCCAAATACCCCTTTGCCAATTCCACAAGAACAGCCTTAGCGAAAGGCTTCTTGAAGAGAAAGATGTAACTCTGTGAGATGAATTAACAGAACACAGAGCAGTTTCTCATAAAGCTTCTTTCCAGTTTTGAACGGAAGATATTTCCTTTTTCACCATAGCCGTCTATGGGCTTCCAAATATCCCTTTGCCAATTCCACAAGAACAGCCTTATCGAAAGGCTTCCTGAAATGAAAGATGTAACTCTGTGAGATGAATTAACAGAACACAGAGCAGTTTCTCAGAAAGCTTCTTTCCTGTTTTGAACGGAAGATATTTCCTTTTTCACCTTAGCCCTCTATGGGCTTCCAAATATCCCTTTGCCAATTCCACAAGAACAGCCTTAGCGAAAGGCTTCTTGAAGGGAAAGATATAACTCCTTGAGATGAATTAACAGAACACAGAGCAGTTTCTCAGAAACCTTCTTTCCAGTTTGGAACCGAAGATATTTCCTTTTTCACCATAGCCCTCTATGGGCTTCCAAATATCCCTTTGCCAATTCAACAAGAACAGAGTTAGCAAAAGGCTTCTTGAAGGGAAAGATGTAACTCTGTGAGATGAATTAACAGAACACAGAGCAGTTTCTCAGAAAGCTTCTTTCCGGTTTTGAACGGAAGATATTTCCTTTTTCACCATAGCCCTCTATGGGCTTCCAAATATCCCTTTGCCAATTCCACAAGAACAGCATTAGCGAAAGGCTTCCTGAAAAGAAAGATGTAACTCTGTGAGATGAATTAACAGAACACAGAGCAGTTTCTCAGAAAGCTTCTTCCCAGTTTTCAACGGAAGATATTTCCTTTTTCACCATAGCCCTCTATGGGCTTCCAAGTATCCCCTTGCCCATTCCACAAGAACTGCTTTAGCGAAAGGTTTCTTGAAAGGGAAGATGTAACACTGTGAGACGAATTAACAGAACACAGAGCAGTTTCTCAGAAAGCTTCTTTCCAGTTTGGAACGGAAGATATTTCCTTTTTCACCATAGCCCTCTATGGGCTTCCAAATATCCTTTTGCCAATTACACAAGAACAGACTTAGCGAAAGGCTTCTTGAAGGGAAAGATGTAACTCTATGATATGAATTAACAGAACACAGAGCAGTTTCTCAGAAAGCTTCTTTCCAGTTTTGAACGGAAGATATTTCCTTTTTCACCATAGCCCTCTATGGGCTTCCAAATATCCCTTTGCCAATTCCAAAAGAACAGCCTTAGCGAAAGGCTTCTTGAAGGGAAAGATGTAACTCTGTGAGATGAATTAACAGAACACAGCAGTTTCTCAGAAAGCTTCTTTCCAGTTTTGAACGGAAGATATTTCCTTTTTCACCATAGCCCTCTATGGGCTTCCAAATATCCCTTTGCCAATTCCACAAGAACAGCCTTAGCGAAAGGCTTCCTGAAGGGAAAGATGTAACTCTGTGAGATGAATTAACAGAACACAGAGCAGTTTCTCAGAAAGCTTCTTTCCAGTTTTGAACGGAAGATATTTCCTTTTTCACCATAGCCCTCTATGGGCTTCCAAATATCCCTTTGCCAATTCCACAAGAACAGCCTTAGCGAAAGGCTTCTTCAAGGGAAAGATGTAACTCTGTGAGATGAATTAACATAACACAGAGCAGTTTCTCAGAAAGCTTCTTTCCAATTTTGAACGGAAGATATTTCCTTTTTCACCATAGCCCTCTATGGGCTTCCAAATATCCCTGTGCCAATTCCACAAGAACAGGCTTAGCGAAAGGCTTCCTGAAGAGAAAGATGTAACTCTGTGAGATGAATTAACAGAACACAGAGCAGTTTCTCAGAAACCTTCTTTCCAGTTTTGAACGGAAGTTATTTCCTTTTTCACCATAGCCCTCTATGGGCTTCCAAGTATGCCCTTGCCAATTCCACAAGAACAGCTTTAGCGAAAGGTTTCTTGAAAGGGAAGATGTAACACTGTGAGACGAATTAACAGAACACAGAGCAGTTTCTCAGAAAGCTTCTTTCCAGTTTTGAACGGAAGATATTTCCTTTTTCACCATAGCCCTCTATGGGCTTCCAAATATCCCTTTGCCAATTCCACAAGAACAGCCTTAGCGAAAAGCTTCTTGAAGGGAAAGATGTAACTCTGTGAGATGAATTAACAGAACACAGAGGAGTTTCTCAGAAAGCTTCTTTAAAGTTTGAACGGAAGATATTTCCTTTTTCACCACAGCAATCTATGGGCTTCCAAATATCCCTTTGCCAATTCCACAAGAACAGCCTTAGCGAAAGGCTTCTGGAAGGGAAAGATGTAACTCTGTGAGATGAATTAACAAAAAACAGAGCAGTTTCTCAGAAAGCTTCTTTCCAGTTTTGAACGGAAGATATTTCCTTTTTCACCACAGCCCTCTAAGGGCTTCCAAATATCCCTTTGCCAATTCCACAAGAACAGCCTTAGCGAAAGGCTTCTTGAAGGGAAAGATGTAACTCAGTGAGATGAATTAACAGAACACAGAGCAGTTTCTCAGAAAGCTTCTTTCCAGTTTTGAACGGAAGATATTTCCTTTTTCACCATAGCCCTCTATGGGCTTCCAAATATCCCTTTGCCAATTCCACAAGAACAGCCTTAGCGAAAGGCTTCCTGAAAAGAAAGATGTAACTCTGTGAGATGAATTAACAGAACACAGAGCAGTTTCTCAGAAAGCTTCTTTCCAGTTTTGAACGGAAGATATTTCCTTTTTCAACATAGCCCTCTATGGGCTTCCAAATATCCCTTTGCCAATTCCACAAGAACAGCCTTAGCGAAAGGCTTCCTGAAAAGAAAAATGTAACTCAGTGAGATGAATTAACAGAACACAGAGCAGTTTCTCAGAAAGCTTCTTTCCGGTTTTGAACGGAAGATATTTCCTTTTTCACCATAGCCCTCTATGGGCTTCCAAATATCCCTTTGCCAGTTACACAAGAACAGACTTAGCGAAAGGCTTCTTGAAGGGAAAGATGTAACTCTGTGAGATGAATTAACAGAACACAGAGCAGTTTCTCAGAAAGCTTCTTTCCAGTTTTGAACGGAAGATATTTCCTTTTTCAACATAGCCCTCTATGGGCTTCCAAATATCCCTTTGCCAATTCCACAAGAACAGCCTTAGCGAAAGGCTTCCTGAAAAGAAAGATGTAACTCTGTGAGATGAATTAACAGAACACAGAGCAGTTTCTCAGAAAGCTTCTTTCCTGTTTTGAACGGAAGATATTTCCTTTTTCACCATAGCCCTCTATGGGCTTCCAAATATCCCTTTGCCAATTCCACAAGAACGGCCTTAGCGAAAGGCTTCTTGAAGGGAAAGATATAACTTCTTGAGATGAATTAACAGAACACAGAGCAGTTTCTCAGAAAGCTTCTTTCCAGTTTTGAACGGAAGATATTTCCTTTTTCACCATAGCCCTCTATGGGCTTCCAAATATCCCTTTGCCAATTCCACAAGAACAGCGTTAGCAAAAGGCTTCTTGAAGGGAAAGATGTAACTCTGTGAGATGAATTAACAGAACACAGAGCAGTTTCTCAGAAAGCTTCTTTCCGGTTTTGAACGGAAGATATTTCCTTTTTCACCATAGCCCTCTATGGGCTTCCAAATATCCCTTTGCCAATTCCACAAGAACAGCCTTAGCGAAAGGCTTCCTGAAAAGAGAGATGTAACTCTGTGAGATGAATTAACAGAACACAGAATTATTTCTCAGAAAGCTTCTTTCCAGTTTTGAACGGAAGATATTTCCTTTTTCACCATAGCCCTCTATGGGCTTCCAAATATCCCTTTGCCAATTACACAAGAACAGACTTAGCGAAAGGCTTCTTGAAGGGAAAGATGTAACTCTGTGAGATGAATTAACAGAACACAGAGCAGTTTCTCAGAAAGCTTCTTTCCACTTTTGAACGGAAGATATTTCCTTTTTCACCATAGCCCTCTATGGGCTTCCAAATATCCCTTTGCCAATTCCACAAGAACAGCCTTAGCGAAAGGCTTCTTGACGGGAAAGATGTAACTCTGTGAGATGAATTAACAGAACACAGAGCAGTTTCTCAGAAAGCTTCTTTCCAGTTTTGAACGGAAGTTATATCCTTTTTCACCATAGCCCTCTATGGGCTTCTAAATATCCCTTTGCCAATTCCACAAGAACAGCCTTAGCGAAAGGCTTCCTGAAAAGAAAGATGTAACTCTGTGAGATGAATTAACAGAACACAGAGGAGTTTCTCAGAAAGCTTCTTTCCAGTTTTGAACGGAAGATATTTCCTTTTTCACCATAGCCCTCTATGGGCTTCCAAGTATCCCCTTGCCAATTCCACAAGAACAGCTTTAGCGAAAGGTTTCTTGAAAGGGAAGATGTAACACTGTGAGACGAATTAACAGAACACAGAGCAGTTTCTCAGAAAGCTTCTTTCCAGTTTTGAACGGAAGATATTTCCTTTTTCACCATAGCCCTCTATGGGCTTCCAAATATCCCTTTGCCAATTACACAAGAACAGATTTAGCGAAAGGCTTCTTGAAGGGAAAGATGTAACTCTGTGAGATGAATTAACAGAACACAGAGCAGTTTCTCAGAAAGCTTCTTTCCAGTTTTGAACGGAAGATATTTCCTTTTTCACCATAGCCCTCTATGGGCTTCCAAATATCCCTTTGCCTATTCCACAAGAACAGGCTTAGCGAAAGGCTTCCTGAAGAGAAAGATGTAACTCTGTGAGATGAATTAACAGAACACAGAGCAGTTTCTCAGAAACCTTCTTTCCAGTTTTGAACGGAAGTTATTTCCTTTTTCACCATAGCCCTCTATGGGCTTCCAAGTATCCCCTTGCCAATTCCACAAGAACAGCTTTAGCGAAAGGTTTCTTGAAAGGGAAGATGTAACACTGTGAGACGAATTAACAGAACACAGAGCAGTTTCTCAGAAAGCTTCTTTCCAGTTTTGAACGGAAGATATTTCCTTTTTCACCATAGCCCTCTATGGGCTTCCAAATATCCCTTTGCCAATTCCACAAGAACAGCCTTAGCGAAAAGCTTCTTGAAGGGAAAGATGTAACTCTGTGAGATGAATTAACAGAACACAGAGGAGTTTCTCAGAAAGCTTCTTTAAAGTTTGAACGGAAGATATTTCCTTTTTCACCATAGCAATCTATGGGCTTCCAAATATCCCTTTGCCAATTCCACAAGAACAGCCTTAGCGATAGGCTTCTGGAAGGGAAAGATGTAACTCTGTGAGATGAATTAACAAAAAACAGAGCAGTTTCTCAGAAAGCTTCTTTCCAGTTTTGAACGGAAGATATTTCCTTTTTCACCACAGCCCTCTAAGGGCTTCCAAATATCCCTTTGCCAATTCCACAAGAACAGCCTTAGCGAAAGGCTTCTTGAAGGGAAAGATGTAACTCAGTGAGATGAATTAACAGAACACAGAGCAGTTTCTCAGAAAGCTTCTTTCCAGTTTTGAACGGAAGATATTTCCTTTTTCACCATAGCCCTCTATGGGCTTCCAAATATCCCTTTGCCAATTCCACAAGAACAGCCTTAGCGAAAGGCTTCCTGAAAAGAAAGATGAAACTCTGTGAGATGAATTAAGAGAACAGAGAGCAGTTTCTCAGAAAGCTTCTTTCCAGTTTTGAACGGAAGATATTTCCTTTTTCACCATAGCCCTCTATGGGCTTCCAAATACCCCTTTGCCAATTCCACAAGAACAGACTTAGCGAAAGGCTTCTGGAAGGGAAAGATGTAACTCTGTGAGATGAATTAACAGAACACAGAGCAGTTTCTCTGAAAGCTGCTTTCCAGTTTTGAACGGAAGATATTTCCTTTTTCACCATAGCCCTCTATGGGTTTCCAAATATCCCTTTGCCAATTCCACAAGAACAGCCTTAGCGAAAGGCTTCCTGAAAAGAAAGATGTAACTCTGTGAGATGAATTAACAGAACACAGAGCAGTTTCTCAGAAAGCTTCTTTCCAGTTTTGAACGGAATATATTTCCTTTTTCACCATAGCCCTCTATGGGCTTCCAAATATCCCTTTGCCAATTCCACAAGAACAGCCTTAGCGAAAAGCTTCTTGAAGGGAAAGATGTAACTCTGTGAGATGAATTAACAGAACACAGAGGAGTTTCTCAGAAAGCTTCTTTAAAGTTTGAACGGAAGATATTTCCTTTTTCACCATAGCAATCTATGGGCTTCCAAATATCCCTTTGCCAATTCCACAAGAACAGCCTTAGCGAAAGGCTTCTGGAAGGGAAAGATGTAACTCTGTGAGATGAATTAACAAAAAACAGAGCAGTTTCTCAGAAAGCTTCTTTCCAGTTTTGAACGGAAGATATTTCCTTTTTCACCACAGCCCTCTAAGGGCTTCCAAATATCCCTTTGCCAATTCCACAAGAACAGCCTTAGCGAAAGGCTTCTTGAAGGGAAAGGTGTAACTCAGTGAGATGAATTAACAGAACACAGAGCAGTTTCTCAGAAAGCTTCTTTCCAGTTTTGAACGGAAGATATTTCCTTTTTCACCATAGCCCTCTATGGGCTTCCAAATATCCCTTTGCCAATTCCACAAGAACAGCCTTAGCGAAAGGCTTCCTGAAAAGAAAGATGAAACTCTGTGAGATGAATTAAGAGAACAGAGAGCAGTTTCTCAGAAAGCTTCTTTCCAGTTTTGAACGGAAGATATTTCCTTTTTCACCATAGCCCTCTATGGGCTTCCAAATACCCCTTTGCCAATTCCACAAGAACAGACTTAGCGAAAGGCTTCTGGAAGGGAAAGATGTAACTCTGTGAGATGAATTAACAGAACACAGAGCAGTTTCTCAGAAAGCTGCTTTCCAGTTTTGAACGGAAGATATTTCCTTTTTCACCATAGCCCTCTGTGGGTTTCCAAATATCCCTTTGCCAATTCCACAAGAACAGCCTTAGCGAAAGGCTTCCTGAAAAGAAAGATGTAACTCTGTGAGATGAATTAACAGAACACAGAGCAGTTTCTCAGAAAGCTTCTTTCCTGTTTTGAGCGGAAGATATTTCCTTTTTCACCTTAGCCCTCTATGGGCTTCCAAATATCCCTTTGCCAATTCCACAAGAACAGCCTTAGCGAAAGGCTTCTTGAAGGGAAAGATATAACTCCTTGAGATGAATTAACAGAACACAGAGCAGTTTCTCAGAAAGCTTCTTTCCAGTTTGGAACGGAAGATATTTCCTTTTTCACCATAGCCCTCTATGGGCTTCCAAATATCCCTTTGCCAATTCCACAAGAACAGCGTTAGCAAAATGCTTCTTGAAGGAAAAGATGTAATTCTGTGAGATGAATTAACAGAACACAGAGCAGTTTCTCAGAAAGCTTCTTTCCGGTTTTGAACGGAAGATATTTCCTTTTTCACCATAGCCCTCTATGGGCTTCCAAATATCCCTTTGCCAATTCCACAAGAACAGCCTTAGCGAAAGGCTTCCTGAAAAGAAAGATGTTACTCTGTGAGATGAATTAACAGAACACAGAGGAGTTTCTCAGAAAGCTTCTTTCCAGTTTTGAACGGAAGATATTTCCTTTTTCACCATAGCCCTCTATGGGCTTCCAAATATCCCTTTGCCAATTCCACAAGAACAGCGTTAGCGAAAGGCTTCCTGAAAAGGAAGATGTAACTCTGTGAGATGAATTAACAGAACACAGAGCAGTTTCTCAGAAAGCTTCTTTCCAGTTTTGAACGGAAGATATTTCCTTTTTCACCTTAGCCCACTATGGGCTTCCAAATATCCCTTTGCCAATTCCACAAGAACAGCCTTAGCGAAAGGCTTCTTGAAGGGAAAGATGTAACTCTGTGAGATGAATTAACAGAACACAGAGCAGTTTCTCAGAAAGCTTCTTTCCAGTTTGGAACGGAGGATATTTCCTTTTTCACCGTAGCCCTCTATGGGCTTCCAAATATCCCTTTGCCAATTCCACAAGAACAGCCTTAGCGAAAGGCTTCTGGAAGGGAAAGATGTAACTCTGTGAGATGAATTAACAGAACACAGAGCAGTTTCTCAGAATGCTTCTTTCCAGTTTTGAACGGAAGATATTTCCTTTTTCACCATAGCCCTCTATGTGCTTCCAAATATCCCTTTGCCAATTCCACAAGAGCAGCCTTAGCGAAAGGCTCCCTGAAAAGAAAGATGAAACTCTGTGAGATGAATTAAGAGAACACAGAGCAGTTTCTCAGAAAGCTTCTTTCCAGTTTTGAACGGAAGATATTTCCTTTTTCAACATAGCCCTCAATGGGCTTCCAAATATCCCTTTGCGAATTCCACAAGAACAGCCTTAGCGAAAGGCTTCCTGAAGGGAAAGATGTAACTCTGTGAGATGAATTAACAGAACACAGAGCAGTTTCTCAGAAAGCTTCTTTCCAGTTTTGAACGGAAGATATTTCCTTTTTCACCGTAGCCCTCTATGGGCTTCCAAATATCCCTTTGCAAATTCCAAAAGAACAGCCTTAGCGAAAGGCTTCTTGAAGGGAAAGATGTAACTCTGTGAGATGAATTAACAGAACACAGAGCAGTTTCTCAGAAAGCTTCTTTCCAGTTTTGAACGGAAGATATTTCCTTTTTCACCATAGCCCTCTATGGGCTTCCAAATATCCCTTTGCCAATTCCACAAGAACAGCGTTAGCGAAAGGCTTCTTGAAGGGAAAGATGTAACTCTGTGAGATGAATTAACAGAACACAGAGCAGTTTCTCAGAAAGCTTCTTTCCACTTTTGAACGGAAGATATTTCCTTTTTCACCTTAGCCCTCTATGGGCTTCCAAATATCCCTTTGCCAATTCCACAAGAACAGCCTTAGCGAAAGGCTTCTTGAAGGGAAAGATGTAACTCTGTGAGATGAATTAACAGAACACAGAGCAGTTTCTCAGAAAGCTTCTTTCCAGTTTGGAACGGAGGATATTTCCTTTTTCACCGTAGCCCTCTATGGGCTTCCAAATATCCCTTTGCCAATTCCACAAGAACAGCCTTAGCGAAAGGCTTCTGGAAGGGAAAGATGTAACTCTGTGAGATGAATTAACAGAACACAGAGCAGTTTCTCAGAAAGCTTCTTTCCAGTTTTGAACGGAAGTTATATCCTTTTTCACCATAGCCCTCTATGGGCTTCCAAATATCCCTTTGCCAATTCCACAAGAACAGCCTTAGCGAAAGGCTTCTGGAAGGGAAAGATGTAACTCTGTGAGATGAATTAACAAAAAACAGAGCAGTTTCTCAGAAAGCTTCTTTCCAGTTTTGAACGGAAGATATTTCCTTTTTCACCACAGCCCTCTAAGGGCTTCCAAATATCCCTTTGCCAATTCCACAAGAACAGCCTTAGCGAAAGGCTTCTTGAAGGGAAAGATGTAACTCAGTGAGATGAATTAACAGAACAGAGAGCAGTTTCTCAGAAAGCTTCTTTCCAGTTTTGAACGGAAGATATTTCCTTTTTCACCATAGCCCTCTATGGGCTTCCAAATATCCCTTTGCCAATTCCACAAGAACAGCCTTAGCGAAAGGCTTCCTGAAAAGAAAGATGAAACTCTGTGAGATGAATTAAGAGAACAGAGAGCAGTTTCTCAGAAAGCTTCTTTCCAGTTTTGAACGGAAGATATTTCCTTTTTCACCATAGCCCTCTATGGGCTTCCAAATACCCCTTTGCCAATTCCACAAGAACAGACTTAGCGAAAGGCTTCTGGAAGGGAAAGATGTAACCCTGTGAGATGAATTAACAGAACACAGAGCAGTTTCTCAGAAAGCTGCTTTCCAGTTTTGAACGGAAGATATTTCCTTTTTCACCATAGCCCTCTATGGGTTTCCAAATATCCCTTTGCCAATTCCACAAGAACAGCCTTAGCGAAAGGCTTCCTGAAAAGAAACATGTAACTCTGTGAGATGAATTAACAGAACACAGAGCAGTTTCTCAGAAAGCTTCTTTCCAGTTTTGAACGGAAGATATTTCCTTTTTCACCATAGCCCTCTATGGGCTTCCAAATATCCCTTTGCCAATTACACAAGAACAGACTTAGTGAAAGGCTTTTTGAAGGGAAAGATTTAACTCTGAGAGATGAATTAACAGAACACAGAGCAGTTTCTCAGAAAGCTTCTTTCCACTTTTGAACGGAAGATATTTCCTTTTTCACCATAGCCCTCTATGGGCTTCCAAATATCCCTTTGCCAATTCCACAAGAACAGCCTTAGCGAAAGGCTTCTGGAAGGGAAAGATGTAACTCTGTGAGATGAATTAACAGAACACAGAGCAGTTTCTCAGAAAGCTTCTTTCCAGTTTGGAACGGAGGATATTTCCTTTTTCACCGTAGCCCTCTATGGGCTTCCAAATATCCCTTTGCCAATTCCACAAGAACAGCCTTAGCGAAAGGCTTCTGGAAGGGAAAGATGTAACTCTGTGAGATGAATTAACAGAACACAGAGCAGTTTCTCAGAATGCTTCTTTCCAGTTTTGAACGGAAGATATTTCCTTTTTCACCATAGCCCTCTATGAGCTTCCAAATATCCCTTTGCCAATTCCACAAGAACAGACTTAGCGAAAGGCTTCCTGAAAAGAAAGATGAAACTCTGTGAGATGAATTAAGAGAACACAGAGCAGTTTCTCAGAAAGCTTCTTTCCAGTTTTGAACGGAAGATATTTCCTTTTTCACCATAGCCCTCTATGGGCTTCCAAATACCCCTTTGCCAATTCCACAAGAACAGCCTTAGCGAAAGGCTTCTTGAAGGGAAAGATGTAAATCTGTGAGATGAATTAACAGAACACAGAGCAGTTTCTCAGAAAGCTTCTTTCCAGTTTTGAACGGAAGATATTTCCTTTTTCAACATAGCCCTCTATGGGCTTCCAAATATCCCTTTGCCAATTCCACAAGAACAGCCTTAGCGAAGGGCTTCCTGAAAAGAAAGATGTAACTCTGTGAGATGAATTAACAGAACACAGAGCAGTTTCTCAGAAAGCTTCTTTCCAGTTTTGAACGGAAGATATTTCCTTTTTCATCATAGCCCTCTATGGGCTTCCAAATATCCCTTTGCCAATTCCACAAGAACGGCCTTAGCGAAAGGCTTCTTGAAGGGAAAGATATAACTCCTTGAGATGAATTAACAGAACACAGAGCAGTTTCTCAGAAAGCTTCTTTCCAGTTTTGAACGGAAGATATTTCCTTTTTCACCATAGCCCTCTATGGGCTTCCAAATATCCCTTTGCCAATTCCACAAGAACAGCGTTAGCAAAAGGCTTCTTGAAGGGAAAGATGTAACTCTGTGAGATGAATTAACAAAACACAGAGGAGTTTCTCAGAAAGCTTCTTTCCAGTTTTGAACGGAAGATATTTCCTTTTTCACCATAGCCCTCTATGGGCTTCCAAATATCCCTTTGCCAATTACACAAGAACAGACTTAGCGAAAGGCTTCTTGAAGGGAAAGATGTAACTCTGTGAGATGAATTAACAGAACACAGAGCAGTTTCTCAGAAAGCTTCTTTCCACTTTTGAACGGAAGATATTTCCTTTTTCACCATAGCCCTCTATGGGCTTCCAAATATCCCTTTGCCAATTCCACAAGAACAGCCTTAGCGAAAGGCTTCTGGAAGGGAAAGATGTAACTCTGTGAGATGAATTAACAGAACACAGAGCAGTTTCTCAGAAAGCTTCTTTCCAGTTTTGAACGGAAGTTATATCCTTTTTCACCATAGCCCTCTATGGGCTTCTAAATATCCCTTTGCCAATTCCACAAAAACAGCCTTAGCGAAAGGCTTCCTGAAAAGAAAGATGTAACTCTGTGAGATGAATTAACAGAACACAGAGCAGTTTCTCAGAAAGCTTCTTTCCAGTTTTGAACGGAAGATATTTCCTTTTTCACCATAGCCCTCTATGGGCTTCCAAGTATCCCCTTGCCAATTCCACAAGAACAGCTTTAGCGAAAGGTTTCTTGAAAGGGAAGATGTAACACTGTGAGACGAATTAACAGAACACAGAGCAGTTTCTCAGAATGCTTCTTTCCAGTTTTGAACGGAAGATATTTCCTTTTTCACCATAGCCCTCTATGGGCTTCCAAATATCCCTTTGCCAATTCCACAAGAACAGCGTTAGCGAAAGGCTTCTTGAAGGGAAAGATGTAACTCTGTGAGATGAATTAACAGAACACAGAGCAGTTTCTCAGAAAGCTTCTTTCCACTTTTGAACGGAAGATATTTCCTTTTTCACCTTAGCCCTCTATGGGCTTCCAAATATCCCTTTGCCAATTCCACAAGAACAGCCTTAGCGAAAGGCTTCTGGAAGGGAAAGATGTAACTCTGTGAGATGAATTAACAGAACACAGAGCAGTTTCTCAGAAAGCTTCTTTCCAGTTTGGAACGGAGGATATTTCCTTTTTCACCGTAGCCCTCTATGGGCTTCCAAATATCCCTTTGCCAATTCCACAAGAACAGCCTTAGCGAAAGGCTTCTGGAAGGGAAAGATGTAACTCTGTGAGATGAATTAACAGAACACAGAGCAGTTTCTCAGAAAGCTTCTTTCCAGTTTTGAACGGAAGTTATATCCTTTTTCACCATAGCCCTCTATGGGCTTCCAAATATCCCTTTGCCAATTCCACAAGAACAGCCTTAGCGAAAGGCTTCCTGAAAAGAAAGATGTAACTCTGTGAGATGAATTAACAGAACACAGAGGAGTTTCTCAGAAAGCTTCTTTCCAGTTTTGAACGGAAGATATTTCCTTTTTCACCATAGCCCTCTATGGGCTTCCAAGTATCCCCTTGCCAATTCCACAAGAACAGCTTTAGCGAAAGGTTTCTTGAAAGGGAAGATGTAACACTGTGAGACGAATTAACAGAACACAGAGCAGTTTCTCAGAAAGCTTCTTTCCAGTTTTGAACGGAAGATATTTCCTTTTTCACCATAGCCCTCTATGGGCTTCCAAATATCCCTTTGCCAATTACACAAGAACAGACTTAGAGAAAGGCTTCTTGAAGGGAAAGATGTAACTCTGTGAGATGAATTAACAGAACACAGAGCAGTTTCTCAGGAAGCTTCTTTCCAGTTTTGAACGGAAGATATTTCCTTTTTCAACATAGCCCTCTATGGGCTTCCAAATATCCCTTTGCCCATTCCACAAGAACAGCCTTAGCGAAAGGCTTCTGGAAGGGAAAGATGTAACTCTGTGAGATGAATTAACACAACACAGAGCAGTTTCTCAGAAAGCTTCTTTCCAGTTTTGAACGGAAGTTATTTCCTTTTTCACGATAGCCCTCTATGGGCTTCCAAATATCCCTTTGCCAATTCCACAAGAACAGCCTTAGCGAAAGGCTTCTTGAAGGGAAAGATGTAACTCTGTGAGATGAATTAACAGAACACAGAGCAGTTTCTCAGAAAGCTTCTTTCCAGTTTTGAACGGAAGATATTGCCTTTTTCACCATAGCCCTCTATGGCCTTCCAAATATCCCTTTGCCAATTCCACAAGAACAGCCTTAGCGAAAGGCTTCTTGAAGGGAAAGATGTAACTCTGTGAGATGAATTAACAGAACACAGAGCAGTTTCTCAGAAAGCTTCTTTCCAGTTTTGAACCGAAGATATTTCCTTATTCACCATAGCCTTCTATGGGCTTCCAAATATCCCTTTGCCAATTCCACAAGAACAGCGTTAGCGAAAGGCTTCCTGAAAAGGAAGATGTAACTCTGTGAGATGAATTAACAGAACACAGAGCAGTTTCTCAGAAAGCTTCTTTCCAGTTTTGAACGGAAGATATTTCCTTTTTCACCTTAGCCCACTATGGGCTTCCAAATATCCCTTTGCCAATTCCACAAGAACAGCCTTAGCGAAAGGCTTCTTTAAGGGAAAGATGTAACTCTGTGAGATGAATTAACAGAACACAGAGCAGTTTCTCAGAAAGCTTCTTTCCAGTTTGGAACGGAGGATATTTCCTTTTTCACCGTAGCCCTCTATGGGCTTCCAAATATCCCTTTGCCAATTCCACAAGAACAGCCTTAGCGAAAGGCTTCTGGAAGGGAAAGATGTAACTCTGTGAGATGAATTAACAGAACACAGAGCAGTTTCTCAGAATGCTTCTTTCCAGTTTTGAACGGAAGATATTTCCTTTTTCACCATAGCCCTCTATGTGCTTCCAAATATCCCTTTGCCAATTCCACAAGAACAGCCTTAGCGAAAGGCTTCCTGAAAAGAAAGATGAAACTCTGTGAGATGAATTAAGAGAACACAGAGCAGTTTCTCAGAAAGCTTCTTTCCAGTTTTGAACGGAAGATATTTCCTTTTTCACCATAGCCCTCAATGGGCTTCCAAATATCCCTTTGCGAATTCCACAAGAACAGCCTTAGCGAAAGGCTTCCTGAAGGGAAAGATGTAACTCTGTGAGATGAATTAACAGAACACAGAGCAGTTTCTCAGAAAGCTTCTTTCCAGTTTTGAACGGAAGATATTTCCTTTTTCACCATAGCCCTCTATGGGCTTCCAAATATCCCTTTGCCAATTCCACAAGAACAGCCTTAGCGAAAGGCTTCCTGAAAAGAAAGATGAAACTCTGTGAGATGAATTAAGAGAACAGAGAGCAGTTTCTCAGAAAGCTTCTTTCCAGTTTTGAACGGAAGATATTTCCTTTTTCACCATAGCCCTCTATGGGCTTCCAAATACCCCTTTGCCAATTCCACAAGAACAGACTTAGCGAAAGGCTTCTGGAAGGGAAAGATGTAACCCTGTGAGATGAATTAACAGAACACAGAGCAGTTTCTCAGAAAGCTGCTTTCCAGTTTTGAACGGAAGATATTTCCTTTTTCACCATAGCCCTCTATGGGTTTCCAAATATCCCTTTGCCAATTCCACAAGAACAGCCTTAGCGAAAGGCTTCCTGAAAAGAAACATGTAACTCTGTGAGATGAATTAACAGAACACAGAGCAGTTTCTCAGAAAGCTTCTTTCCAGTTTTGAACGGAAGATATTTCCTTTTTCACCATAGCCCTCTATGGGCTTCCAAATATCCCTTTGCCAATTACACAAGAACAGACTTAGTGAAAGGCTTTTTGAAGGGAAAGATTTAACTCTGAGAGATGAATTAACAGAACACAGAGCAGTTTCTCAGAAAGCTTCTTTCCACTTTTGAACGGAAGATATTTCCTTTTTCACCATAGCCCTCTATGGGCTTCCAAATATCCCTTTGCCAATTCCACAAGAACAGCCTTAGCGAAAGGCTTCTGGAAGGGAAAGATGTAACTCTGTGAGATGAATTAACAGAACACAGAGCAGTTTCTCAGAAAGCTTCTTTCCAGTTTGGAACGGAGGATATTTCCTTTTTCACCGTAGCCCTCTATGGGCTTCCAAATATCCCTTTGCCAATTCCACAAGAACAGCCTTAGCGAAAGGCTTCTGGAAGGGAAAGATGTAACTCTGTGAGATGAATTAACAGAACACAGAGCAGTTTCTCAGAATGCTTCTTTCCAGTTTTGAACGGAAGATATTTCCTTTTTCACCATAGCCCTCTATGAGCTTCCAAATATCCCTTTGCCAATTCCACAAGAACAGACTTAGCGAATGGCTTCCTGAAAAGAAAGATGAAACTCTGTGAGATGAATTAAGAGAACACAGAGCAGTTTCTCAGAAAGCTTCTTTCCAGTTTTGAACGGAAGATATTTCCTTTTTCACCATAGCCCTCTATGGGCTTCCAAATACCCCTTTGCCAATTCCACAAGAACAGCCTTAGCGAAAGGCTTCTTGAAGGGAAAGATGTAAATCTGTGAGATGAATTAACAGAACACAGAGCAGTTTCTCAGAAAGCTTCTTTCCAGTTTTGAACGGAAGATATTTCCTTTTTCAACATAGCCCTCTATGGGCTTCCAAATATCCCTTTGCCAATTCCACAAGAACAGCCTTAGCGAAGGGCTTCCTGAAAAGAAAGATGTAACTCTGTGAGATGAATTAACAGAACACAGAGCAGTTTCTCAGAAAGCTTCTTTCCAGTTTTGAACGGAAGATATTTCCTTTTTCATCATAGCCCTCTATGGGCTTCCAAATATCCCTTTGCCAATTCCACAAGAACGGCCTTAGCGAAAGGCTTCTTGAAGGGAAAGATATAACTCCTTGAGATGAATTAACAGAACACAGAGCAGTTTCTCAGAAAGCTTCTTTCCAGTTTTGAACGGAAGATATTTCCTTTTTCACCATAGCCCTCTATGGGCTTCCAAATATCCCTTTGCCAATTCCACAAGAACAGCGTTAGCAAAAGGCTTCTTGAAGGGAAAGATGTAACTCTGTGAGATGAATTAACAAAACACAGAGGAGTTTCTCAGAAAGCTTCTTTCCATTTTTGAACGGAAGATATTTCCTTTTTCACCGTAGCCCTCTATGGGCTTCCAAATATCCCTTTGCCAATTACACAAGAACAGACTTAGCGAAAGGCTTCTTGAAGGGAAAGATGTAACTCTGTGAGATGAATTAACAGAACACAGAGCAGTTTCTCAGAAAGCTTCTTTCCACTTTTGAACGGAAGATATTTCCTTTTTCACCATAGCCCTCTATGGGCTTCCAAATATCCCTTTGCCAATTCCACAAGAACAGCCTTAGCGAAAGGCTTCTGGAAGGGAAAGATGTAACTCTGTGAGATGAATTAACAGAACACAGAGCAGTTTCTCAGAAAGCTTCTTTCCAGTTTTGAACGGAAGTTATATCCTTTTTCACCATAGCCCTCTATGGGCTTCTAAATATCCCTTTGCCAATTCCACAAAAACAGCCTTAGCGAAAGGCTTCCTGAAAAGAAAGATGTAACTCTGTGAGATGAATTAACAGAACACAGAGCAGTTTCTCAGAAAGCTTCTTTCCAGTTTTGAACGGAAGATATTTCCTTTTTCACCATAGCCCTCTATGGGCTTCCAAGTATCCCCTTGCCAATTCCACAAGAACAGCTTTAGCGAAAGGTTTCTTGAAAGGGAAGATGTAACACTGTGAGACGAATTAACAGAACACAGAGCAGTTTCTCAGAATGCTTCTTTCCAGTTTTGAACGGAAGATATTTCCTTTTTCACCATAGCCCTCTATGGGCTTCCAAATATCCCTTTGCCAATTCCACAAGAACAGCGTTAGCGAAAGGCTTCTTGAAGGGAAAGATGTAACTCTGTGAGATGAATTAACAGAACACAGAGCAGTTTCTCAGAAAGCTTCTTTCCACTTTTGAACGGAAGATATTTCCTTTTTCACCTTAGCCCTCTATGGGCTTCCAAATATCCCTTTGCCAATTCCACAAGAACAGCCTTAGCGAAAGGCTTCTTGAAGGGAAAGATGTAAATCTGTGAGATGAATTAACAGAACACAGAGCAGTTTCTCAGAAAGCTTCTTTCCAGTTTGGAACGGAGGATATTTCCTTTTTCACCGTAGCCCTCTATGGGCTTCCAAATATCCCTTTGCCAATTCCACAAGAACAGCCTTAGCGAAAGGCTTCTGGAAGGGAAAGATGTAACTCTGTGAGATGAATTAACAGAACACAGAGCAGTTTCTCAGAAAGCTTCTTTCCAGTTTTGAACGGAAGTTATATCCTTTTTCACCATAGCCCTCTATGGGCTTCCAAATATCCCTTTGCCAATTCCACAAGAACAGCCTTAGCGAAAGGCTTCCTGAAAAGAAAGATGTAACTCTGTGAGATGAATTAACAGAACACAGAGGAGTTTCTCAGAAAGCTTCTTTCCAGTTTTGAACGGAAGATATTTCCTTTTTCACCATAGCCCTCTATGGGCTTCCAAGTATCCCCTTGCCAATTCCACAAGAACAGCTTTAGCGAAAGGTTTCTTGAAAGGGAAGATGTAACACTGTGAGACGAATTAACAGAACACAGAGCAGTTTCTCAGAAAGCTTCTTTCCAGTTTTGAACGGAAGATATTTCCTTTTTCACCATAGCCCTCTATGGGCTTCCAAATATCCCTTTGCCAATTACACAAGAACAGACTTAGCGAAAGGCTTCTTGAAGGGAAAGATGTAACTCTGTGAGATGAATTAACAGAACACAGAGCAGTTTCTCAGGAAGCTTCTTTCCAGTTTTGAACGGAAGATATTTCCTTTTTCAACATAGCCCTCTATGGGCTTCCAAATATCCCTTTGCCCATTCCACAAGAACAGCCTTAGCGAAAGGCTTCTGGAAGGGAAAGATGTAACTCTGTGAGATGAATTAACACAACACAGAGCAGTTTCTCAGAAAGCTTCTTTCCAGTTTTGAACGGAAGTTATTTCCTTTTTCACGATAGCCTTCTATGGGCTTCCAAATATCCCTTTGCCAATTCCACAAGAACAGCCTTAGCGAAAGGCTTCTTGAAGGGAAAGATGTAACTCTGTGAGATGAATTAACAGAACACAGAGCAGTTTCTCAGAAAGCTTCTTTCCAGTTTTGAACGGAAGATATTGCCTTTTTCACCATAGCCCTCTATGGCCTTCCAAATATCCCTTTGCCAATTCCACAAGAACAGCCTTAGCGAAAGGCTTCTTGAAGGGAAAGATGTAACTCTGTGAGATGAATTAACAGAACACAGAGCAGTTTCTCAGAAAGCTTCTTTCCAGTTTTGAACCGAAGATATTTCCTTATTCACCATAGCCTTCTATGGGCTTCCAAATATCCCTTTGCCAATTCCACAAGAACAGCGTTAGCGAAAGGCTTCCTGAAAAGGAAGATGTAACTCTGTGAGATGAATTAACAGAACACAGAGCAGTTTCTCAGAAAGCTTCTTTCCAGTTTTGAACGGAAGATATTTCCTTTTTCACCTTAGCCCACTATGGGCTTCCAAATATCCCTTTGCCAATTCCACAAGAACAGCCTTAGCGAAAGGCTTCTTTAAGGGAAAGATGTAACTCTGTGAGATGAATTAACAGAACACAGAGCAGTTTCTCAGAAAGCTTCTTTCCAGTTTGGAACGGAGGATATTTCCTTTTTCACCGTAGCCCTCTATGGGCTTCCAAATATCCCTTTGCCAATTCCACAAGAACAGCCTTAGCGAAAGGCTTCTGGAAGGGAAAGATGTAACTCTGTGAGATGAATTAACAGAACACAGAGCAGTTTCTCAGAATGCTTCTTTCCAGTTTTGAACGGAAGATATTTCCTTTTTCACCATAGCCCTCTATGTGCTTCCAAATATCCCTTTGCCAATTCCACAAGAACAGCCTTAGCGAAAGGCTTCCTGAAAAGAAAGATGAAACTCTGTGAGATGAATTAAGAGAACACAGAGCAGTTTCTCAGAAAGCTTCTTTCCAGTTTTGAACGGAAGATATTTCCTTTTTCACCATAGCCCTCAATGGGCTTCCAAATATCCCTTTGCGAATTCCACAAGAACAGCCTTAGCGAAAGGCTTCCTGAAGGGAAAGATGTAACTCTGTGAGATGAATTAACAGAACACAGAGCAGTTTCTCAGAAAGCTTCTTTCCAGTTTTGAACGGAAGATATTTCCTTTTTCACCATAGCCCTCTATGGGCTTCCAAATATCCCTTTGCAAATTCCAAAAGAACAGATTTAGCGAAAGGCTTCTTGAAGGGAAAGATGTAACTCTGTGAGATGAATTAACAGAACACAGAGCAGTTTCTCAGAAAGCTTCTTTCCAGTTTTGAACGGAAGATATTTCCTTTTTCACCATAGCCCTCTATGGGCTTCCAAATATCCCTTTGCCAATTCCACAAGAACAGCGTTAGCGAAAGGCTTATTGAAGGGAAAGATGTAACTCTGTGAGATGAATTAACAGAACACAGAGCAGTTTCTCAGAAAGCTTCTTTCCACTTTTGAACGGAATATATTTCCTTTTTCACCTTAGCCCTCTATGGGCTTCCAAATATCCCTTTGCCAATTCCACAAGAACAGCCTTAGCGAAAGGCTTCTTGAAGGGAAAGATGTAACTCTGTGAGATGAATTAACAGAACACAGAGCAGTTTCTCAGAAAGCTTCTTTCCAGTTTGGAACGGAGGATATTTCCTTTTTCACCGTAGCCCTCTATGGGCTTCCAAATATCCCTTTGCCAATTCCACAAGAACAGCCTAAGCGAAAGGCTTCTGGAAGGGAAAGATGTAACTCTGTGAGATGAATTAACAGAACACAGAGCAGTTTCTCAGAAAGCTTCTTTAAAGTTTGAACGGAAGATATTTCCTTTTTCACCATAGCAATCTATGGGCTTCCAAATATCCCTTTGCCAATTCCACAAGAACAGCCTTAGCGAAAGGCTTCTGGAAGGGAAAGATGTAACTCTGTGAGATGAATTAACAAAAAACAGAGCAGTTTCTCAGAAAGCTTCTTTCCAGTTTTGAACGGAAGATATTTCCTTTTTCACCACAGCCCTCTAAGGGCTTCCAAATATCCCTTTGCCAATTCCACAAGAACAGCCTTAGCGAAAGGCTTCCTGAAAAAAAAGATGAAACTCTGTGAGATGAATTAAGAGAACAGAGAGCAGTTTCTCAGAAAGCTTATTTCCAGTTTTGAACGGAAGATATTTCCTTTTTCACCATAGCCCTCTATGGGCTTCCAAATACCCCTTTGCCAATTCCACAAGAATAGACTTAGCGAAAGGCTTCTGGAAGGGAAAGATGTAACTCTGTGAGATGAATTAACAGAACACAGAGCAGTTTCTCAGAAAGCTTCTTTCCAGTTTTGAACGGAAGATATTTACTTTTTCACCATAGCCCTCTATGGGCTTCCAAATATCCCTTTGCAAATTCCAAAAGAACAGCCTTAGCGAAAGGCTTCTTGAAGGGAAAGATGTAACTCTGTGAGATGAATTAACAGAACACAGAGCAGTTTCTCAGAAAGCTTCTTTCCAGTTTTGAACGGAAGATATTTCCTTTTTCACCATAGCCCTCTATGGGCTTCCAAATATCCCTTTGCAAATTCCAAAAGAACAGCCTTAGCGAAAGGCTTCTTGAAGGGAAAGATGTAACTCTGTGAGATGAATTAACAGAACACAGAGCAGTTTCTCAGAAAGCTTCTTTCCAGTTTTGAACGGAAGATATTTCCTTTTTCACCATAGCCCTCTATGGGCTTCCAAATATCCCTTTGCCAATTCCACAAGAACAGCGTTAGCGAAAGGCTTCTTGAAGGGAAAGATGTAACTCTGTGAGATGAATTAACAGAACACAGAGCAGTTTCTCAGAAAGCTTCTTTCCAGTTTTGAACGGAAGATAATTCCTTTTTCACCATAGCCCTCTATGGGCTTCCAAATATCCCTTTGCCAATTCCACAAGAACAGCCTTAGCGAAAGGCTTCTTGAAGGGAAATATGTAACTCTGTGAGATGAATTAACAGAACACAGAGCAGTTTCTCAGAAAGCTTCTTTCCGGTTTTGAACGGAAGATATTTCCTTTTTCACCGTAGCCCACTATGAGCTTCCAAATATCTCTTTGCCAATTCCACAAGAACAGCCTTAGCGAAAGGCTTCTTGAAGGGAAAGATGTAACTCTGTGAGATGAATTAACAGAACACCGAGCAGTTTCTCAGAAAGCTTCTTTCCTGTTTGGAACGGAAGATATTTCCTTTTTCACCATAGCCCTCTATGGGCTTCCAAATATCCCTTTGCCAATTCCACAAGAACAGCCTTAGCGAAAGGCTTCTTGAAGGTAAAGATGTAACTCGGTGAGATGAATAAACAGAACAAAGATCAGCTTCTCAGAAAGCTTCTTTCCAGTTTTGAACGGAAGTTATTTCCTTTTTCACCATAGCCCTCTATGGGCTTCCAAGTATCCCCTTGCCAATTCCACAAGAACAGCTTTAGCGAAAGGTTTCTTGAAAGGGAAGATGTAACACTGTGAGACGAATTAACAGAACACAGAGCAGTTTCTCAGAAAGCTTCTTTCCAGTTTTGAACGGAAGATATTTCCTTTTTCACCATAGCCCTCTATGGGCTTCCAAATATCCCTTTGCCAATTCCACAAGAACAGCCTTAGCGAAAAGCTTCTTGAAGGGAAAGATGTAACTCTGTGAGATGAATTAACAGAACACAGAGGAGTTTCTCAGAAAGCTTCTTTAAAGTTTGAACGGAAGATATTTCCTTTTTCACCATAGCAATCTATGGGCTTCCAAATATCCCTTTGCCAATTCCACAAGAACAGCCTTAGCGAAAGGCTTCTGGAAGGGAAAGATGTAACTCTGTGAGATGAATTAACAAAAAACAGAGCAGTTTCTCAGAAAGCTTCTTTCCAGTTTTGAACGGAAGATATTTCCTTTTTCACCACAGCCCTCTAAGGGCTTCCAAATATCCCTTTGCCAATTCCACAAGAACAGCCTTAGCGAAAGGCTTCTTGAAGGGAAAGATGTAACTCAGTGAGATGAATTTACAGAACACAGAGCAGTTTCTCAGAAAGCTTCTTTCCAGTTTTGAACGGAAGATATTTCCTTTTTCACCATAGCCCTCTATGGGCTTCCAAATATCCCTTTGCCAATTCCACAAGAACAGCCTTAGCGAAAGGCTTCCTGAAAAGAAAGATGAAACTCTGTGAGATGAATTAAGAGAACAGAGAGCAGTTTCTCAGAAAGCTTCTTTCCAGTTTTGAACGGAAGATATTTCCTTTTTCACCATAGCCCTCTATGGGCTTCCAAATACCCCTTTGCCAATTCCACAAGAATAGACTTAGCGAAAGGCTTCTGGAAGGGAAAGATGTAACTCTGTGAGATGAATTAACAGAACACAGAGCAGTTTCTCAGAAAGCTGCTTTCCAGTTTTGAACGGAAGATATTTCCTTTTTCACCATAGCCCTCTATGGGCTTCCAAATATCCCTTTGCCAATTCCACAAGAACAGCCTTAGCGAAAGGCTTCCTGAAAAGAAAGATGTAACTCTGTGAGATGAATTAACAGAACACAGAGCAGTTTCTCAGAAAGCTTCTTTCCTCTTTTGAACGGAAGATATTTCCTTTTTCACCTTAGCCCTCTATGGGCTTCCAAATATCCCTTTGCCAATTCCACAAGAACAGCCTTAGCGAAAGGCTTCTTGAAGGGAAAGATATAACTCCTTGAGATGAATTAACAGAACACAGAGTAGTTTCTCAGAAAGCTTCTTTCCAGTTTGGAACGGAAGATATTTCCTTTTTCACCATAGCCCTCTATGGGCTTCCAAATATCCCTTTGCCAATTCCACAAGAACAGCGTTAGCAAAATGCTTCTTGAAGGAAAAGATGTAACTCTGTGAGATGAATTAACAGAACACAGAGCAGTTTCTCAGAAAGCTTCTTTCCGGTTTTGAACGGAAGATATTTCCTTTTTCACCATAGCCCTCTATGGGCTTCCAAATATCCCTTTGCCAATTACACAAGAACAGCCTTAGCGAAAGGCTTCCTGAAAAGAAAGATGTTACTCTGTGAGATGAATTAACAGAACACAGAGGAGTTTCTCAGAAAGCTTCTTTCCAGTTTTGAACGGAAGATATTTCCTTTTTCACCATAGCCCTCTATGGGCTTCCAAATATCCCTTTGCCAATTACACAAGAACAGACTTAGTGAAAGGCTTTTTGAAGGGAAAGATTTAACTCTGAGAGATGAATTAACAGAACACAGAGCAGTTTCTCAGAAAGCTTCTTTCCACTTTTGAACGGAAGATATTTCCTTTTTCACCATAGCCCTCTATGGGCTTCCAAATATCCCTTTGCCAATTCCACAAGAACAGCCTTAGCGAAAGGCTTCTGGAAGGGAAAGATGTAACTCTGTGAGATGAATTAACAGAACACAGAGCAGTTTCTCAGAAAGCTTCTTTCCAGTTTTGAACGGAAGTTATATCCTTTTTCACCATAGCCCTCTATGGGCTTCCAAATATCCCTTTGCCAATTCCACAAGAACAGCCTTAGCGAAAGGCTTCCTGAAAAGAAAGATGTAACTCTGTGAGATGAATTAACAGAACACAGAGGAGTTTCTCAGAAAGCTTCTTTCCAGTTTTGAACGGAAGATATTTCCTTTTTCACCATAGCCCTCTATGGGCTTCCAAGTATCCCCTTGCCAATTCCACAAGAACAGCTTTAGCGAAAGGTTTCTTGAAAGGGAAGATGTAACACTGTGAGACGAATTAACAGAACACAGAGCAGTTTCTCAGAAAGCTTCTTTCCAGTTTTGAACGGAAGATATTTCCTCTTTCACCATAGCCCTCTATGGGCTTCCAAATATCCCTTTGCCAATTACACAAGAACAGGCTTAGCGAAAGGCTTCTTGAAGGGAAAGATGTAACTCTGTGAGATGAATTAACAGAACACAGAGCAGTTTCTCAGAAAGCTTCTTTCCAGTTTTGAACGGAAGATATTTCCTTTTTCAACATAGCCCTCTATGGGCTTCCAAATATCCCTTTGCCAATTCCACAAGAACAGCCTTAGCGAAAGGCTTCTTGAAGGGAAAGATGTAACTCTGTGAGATGAATTAACAGAACACAGAGCAGTTTCTCAGAAAGCTTCTTTCCAGTTTTGAACGGAAGATATTTCCTTTTTCACCATAGCCCTCTATGGGCTTCCAAATATCCCTTTGCCAATTCCACAAGAACAGCCTTAGCGAAAGGCTTCTTGAAGGGAAAGATGTAACTCTGTGAGATGAATTAACAGAACACAGAGCAGTTTCTCAGAAAGCTTCTTTCCTGTTTTGAACGGAAGATATTTCCTTTTTCACCATAGCCTTCTATGGGCTTCCAAATATCCCTTTGCCAATTCCACAAGAACAGCGTTAGCGAAAGGCTTCCTGAAAAGGAAGATGTAACACTGTGAGATGAATTAACAGAACACAGAGCAGTTTCTCAGAAAGCTTCTTTCCAGTTTTGAACGGAAGATATTTCCTTTTTCACCTTAGCCCTCTATGGGCTTCCAAATATCCCTTTGCCAATTCCACAAGAACAGCCTTAGCGAAAGGCTTCTTGAAGGGAAAGATGTAACTCTGTGAGATGAATTAACAGAACACAGAGCAGTTTCTCAGAAAGCTTCTTTCCAGTTTGGAACGGAGGATATTTCCTTTTTCACCGTAGCCCTCTATGGGCTTCCAAATATCCCTTTGCCAATTCCACAAGAACAGCCTTAGCGAAAGGCTTCTGGAAGGGAAAGATGTAACTCTGTGAGATGAATTAACAGAACACAGAGCAGTTTCTCAGAAAGCTTCTTTCCAGTTTTGAACGGAAGATATTTCCTTTTTCACCATAGCCCTCTATGGGCTTCCAAATATCCCTTTGCCAATTCCACAAGAACAGCCTTAGCGAAAGGCTTCTGGAAGGGAAAGATGTAACTCTGTGAGATGAATTAACAGAACACAGAGCAGTTTCTCAGAAAGCTTCTTTCCAGTTTTGAACGGAAGTTATATCCTTTTTCACCATAGCCCTCTATGGGCTTCTAAATATCCCTTTGCCAATTCCACAAAAACAGCCTTAGCGAAAGGCTTCCTGAAAAGAAAGATGTAACTCTGTGAGATGAATTAACAGAACACAGAGGAGTTTCTCAGAAAGCTTCTTTCCAGTTTTGAAGGGAAGATATTTCCTTTTTCACCATAGCCCTCTATGGGCTTCCAAGTATCCCCTTGCCAATTCCACAAGAACAGCTTTAGCGAAAGGTTTCTTGAAAGGGAAGATGTAACACTGTGAGACGAATTAACAGAACACAGAGCAGTTTCTCAGAAAGCTTCTTTCCAGTTTTGAACGGAAGATATTTCCTTTTTCACCATAGCCCTCTATGGGCTTCCAAATATCCCTTTGCCAATTACACAAGAACAGACTTAGCGAAAGGCTTCTTGAAGGGAAAGATGTAACTCTGTGAGATGAATTAACAGAACACAGAGCAGTTTCTCAGAAAGCTTCTTTCCAGTTTTGAACGGAAGTTATTTCCTTTTTCACGATAGCCCTCTATGGGCTTCCAAATATCCCTTTGCCAATTCCACAAGAACAGCCTTAGCGAAAGGCTTCTTGAAGGGAAAGATGTAACTCTGTGAGATGAATTAACAGAACACAGAGCAGTTTCTCAGAAAGCTTTTTTCCAGTTTTGAACGGAAGATATTGCCTTTTTCACCATAGCCCTCTATGGCCTTCCAAATATCCCTTTGCCAATTCCACAAGAACAGCCTTAGCGAAAGGCTTCTTGAAGGGAAAGATGTAACTCTGTGAGATGAATTAACAGAACACAGAGCAGTTTCTCAGAAAGCTTCTTTCCAGTTTTGAACGGAAGATATTTCCTTATTCACCATAGCCTTCTATGGGCTTCCAAATACCCCTTTGCCAATTCCACAAGAACAGCGTTAGCGAAAGGCTTCCTGAAAAGGAAGATGTAACTCTGTGAGATGAATTAACAGAACACAGAGCAGTTTCTCAGAAAGCTTCTTTCCCGTTTTGAACGGAAGATATTTCCTTTTTCACCTTAGCCCACTATGGGCTTCCAAATATCCCTTTGCCAATTCCACAAGAACAGCCTTAGCGAAAGGCTTCTTGAAGGGAAAGATGTAACTCTGTGAGATGAATTAACAGAACACAGAGCAGTTTCTCAGAAAGCTTCTTTCCAGTTTGGAACGGAGGATATTTCCTTTTTCACCGTAGCCCTCTATGGGCTTCCAAATATCCCTTTGCCAATTCCACAAGAACAGCCTTAGCGAAAGGCTTCTGGAAGGGAAAGATGTAACTCTGTGAGATGAATTAACAGAACACAGAGCAGTTTCTCAGAATGCTTCTTTCCAGTTTTGAACGGAAGATATTTCCTTTTTGACCATAGCCCTCTATGTGCTTCCAAACATCCCTTTGCCAATTCCACAAGAACAGCCTTAGCGAAAGGCTTCCTGAAAAGAAAGATGAAACTCTGTGAGATGAATTAAGAGAACACAGAGCAGTTTCTCAGAAAGCTTCTTTCCAGTTTTGAACGGAAGATATTTCCTTTTTCACCATAGCCCTCAATGGGCTTCCAAATATCCCTTTGCGAATTCCACAAGAACACCCTTAGCGAAAGGCTTCCTGAAGGAAAGATGTAACTCTGTGAGATGAATTAACAGAACACAGAGCAGTTTCTCAGAAAGCTTCTTTCCAGTTTTGAACGGAAGATATTTCCTTTTTCACCATAGCCCTCTATGGGCTTCCAAATATCCCTTTGCAAATTCCAAAAGAACAGCCTTAGCGAAAGGCTTCTTGAAGGGAAAGATGTAACTCTGTGAGATGAATTAACAGAACACAGAGCAGTTTCTCAGAAAGCTTCTTTCCAGTTTTGAACGGAAGATATTTCCTTTTTCACCATAGCCTTCTATGGGCTTCCAAATATCCCTTTGCCAATTCCACAAGAACAGCGTTAGCGAAAGGCTTCCTGAAAAGGAAGATGTAACACTGTGAGATGAATTAACAGAACACAGAGCAGTTTCTCAGAAAGCTTCTTTCCAGTTTTGAACGGAAGATATTTCCTTTTTCACCTTAGCCCTCTATGGGCTTCCAAATATCCCTTTCCAATTCCACAAGAACAGCCTTAGCGAAAGGCTTCTTGAAGGGAAAGATGTAACTCTGTGAGATGAATTAACAGAACACAGAGCAGTTTCTCAGAAAGCTTCTTTCCAGTTTGGAACGGAGGATATTTCCTTTTTCACCGTAGCCCTCTATGGGCTTCCAAATATCCCTTTGCCAATTCCACAAGAACAGCCTTAGCGAAAGGCTTCTGGAAGGGAAAGATGTAACTCTGTGAGATGAATTAACAGAACACAGAGCAGTTTCTCAGAAAGCTTCTTTCCAGTTTTGAACGGAAGATATTTCCTTTTTCACCATAGCCCTCTATGGGCTTCCAAATATCCCTTTGCCAATTCCACAAGAACAGCCTTAGCGAAAGGCTTCTGGAAGGGAAAGATGTAACTCTGTGAGATGAATTAACAGAACACAGAGCAGTTTCTCAGAAAGCTTCTTTCCAGTTTTGAACGGAAGTTATATCCTTTTTCACCATAGCCCTCTATGGGCTTCTAAATATCCCTTTGCCAATTCCACAAAAACAGCCTTAGCGAAAGGCTTCCTGAAAAGAAAGATGTAACTCTGTGAGATGAATTAACAGAACACAGAGGAGTTTCTCAGAAAGCTTCTTTCCAGTTTTGAAGGGAAGATATTTCCTTTTTCACCATAGCCCTCTATGGGCTTCCAAGTATCCCCTTGCCAATTCCACAAGAACAGCTTTAGCGAAAGGTTTCTTGAAAGGGAAGATGTAACACTGTGAGACGAATTAACAGAACACAGAGCAGTTTCTCAGAAAGCTTCTTTCCAGTTTTGAACGGAAGATATTTCCTTTTTCACCATAGCCCTCTATGGGCTTCCAAATATCCCTTTGCCAATTACACAAGAACAGACTTAGCGAAAGGCTTCTTGAAGGGAAAGATGTAACTCTGTGAGATGAATTAACAGAACACAGAGCAGTTTCTCAGAAAGCTTCTTTCCAGTTTTGAACGGAAGTTATTTCCTTTTTCACGATAGCCCTCTATGGGCTTCCAAATATCCCTTTGCCAATTCCACAAGAACAGCCTTAGCGAAAGGCTTCTTGAAGGGAAAGATGTAACTCTGTGAGATGAATTAACAGAACACAGAGCAGTTTCTCAGAAAGCTTTTTTCCAGTTTTGAACGGAAGATATTGCCTTTTTCACCATAGCCCTCTATGGCCTTCCAAATATCCCTTTGCCAATTCCACAAGAACAGCCTTAGCGAAAGGCTTCTTGAAGGGAAAGATGTAACTCTGTGAGATGAATTAACAGAACACAGAGCAGTTTCTCAGAAAGCTTCTTTCCAGTTTTGAACGGAAGATATTTCCTTATTCACCATAGCCTTCTATGGGCTTCCAAATACCCCTTTGCCAATTCCACAAGAAAAGCGTTAGCGAAAGGCTTCCTGAAAAGGAAGATGTAACTCTGTGAGATGAATTAACAGAACACAGAGCAGTTTCTCAGAAAGCTTCTTTCCCGTTTTGAACGGAAGATATTTCCTTTTTCACCTTAGCCCACTATGGGCTTCCAAATATCCCTTTGCCAATTCCACAAGAACAGCCTTAGCGAAAGGCTTCTTGAAGGGAAAGATGTAACTCTGTGAGATGAATTAACAGAACACAGAGCAGTTTCTCAGAAAGCTTCTTTCCAGTTTGGAACGGAGGATATTTCCTTTTTCACCGTAGCCCTCTATGGGCTTCCAAATATCCCTTTGCCAATTCCACAAGAACAGCCTTAGCGAAAGGCTTCTGGAAGGGAAAGATGTAACTCTGTGAGATGAATTAACAGAACACAGAGCAGTTTCTCAGAATGCTTCTTTCCAGTTTTGAACGGAAGATAATTCCTTTTTCACCATAGCCCTCTATGGGCTTCCAAATATCCCTTTGCCAATTCCACAAGAACAGCCTTAGCGAAAGGCTTCTTGAAGGGAAAGATGTAACTCTGTGAGATGAATTAACAGAACACAGAGCAGTTTCTCAGAAAGCTTCTTTCCGGTTTTGAACGGAAGATATTTCCTTTTTCACCATAGCCCACTATGGGCTTCCAAATATCCCTTTGCCAATTCCACAAGAACAGCCTTAGCGAAAGGCTTCTTGAAGGGAAAGATGTAACTCTGTGAGATGAATTAACAGAACACCAAGCAGTTTCTCAGAAAGCTTCTTTCCAGTTTGGAACGGAAGATATTTCCTTTTTCACCATAGCCCTCTATGGGCTTCCAAATATCCCTTTGCCAATTCCACAAGAACAGCCTTAGCGAAAGGCTTCTTGAAGGTAAAGATGTAACTCGGTGAGATGAATAAACAGAACAAAGAGCAGCTTCTCAGAAAGCTTCTTTCCAGTTTTGAACGGAAGATATTTCCTTTTTCACCATAGCCCTCTATCGGCTTCCAAATATCCCTTTGCCAATTCCACAAGAACAGCCTTAGCGAAAGGCATCTTGAAGGGAAAGATGTAACTCCGTGAGATGAATTAACAGAACACAGAGCAGTTTCTCAGAATGCTTCTTTCCAGTTTTGAACGGAAGATATTTCCTTTTTCACCATACCCCTCTATGGGTTTCCAAATATCTCTTTGCCAATTCCACAAGAACAGCCTTAGCAAAAGGCTTCCTGAAGGGAAAGATGTAACTATGTGAAATGAATTAACAGAACACAGAGCAGTTTCTCAGAAAGCTTCTTTCCAGTTTTGAACGGAAGATATTTCCTTTTTCACCATAGCCCTCTATGGGCTTCCAAATATCCCTTTGCCAATTCCACAAGAACAGCCTTAGCGAAAGGTTTCCTGAAGGGAAAGATGTAACTCTGTGAGATGAATTAGCAGAACACAGAGCAGTTTCTCAGAAAGCTTCTTTCCAGTTTTGAACGGAAGATATTTCCTTTTTCACCATAGCCCTCTATGGGCTTTCAAATATCCCTTCGCCAATTCCACAAGAACAGCCTTAGCGAAAGGCTTCTTGAAGGGAAAGATGTAACTCTGTGAGATGAATTAACAGAACACAGAGCAGTTTCTCAGAAAGCTTCTTTCCAGTTTTGAACGGAAGATATTTCCTTTTTCACCTTAGCCCTCTATGGGCTTCCAAATATCCCTTTGCCAATTCCACAAGAACAGCCTTAGTGAAAGGCTTCCTGAAGGGAAAGATGTAACTCTGTGAGATGAATTAACAGAACACAGAGCAGTTTCTCAGAAAGCTTCTTTCCAGTTTTGAACGGAAGATATTTCCTTTTTCACCATAGCCCTCTATGGGCTTCCAAATATCCCTTTGCCAATTCCACAAGAACAGCCTTAGCGAAAGGCTTCTTGAAGGGAAAGATGTAACTCTGTGAGATAAATTAACAGAACACAGAGCAGTTTCTCAGAAAGCTTCTTTCCGGTTTTGAACGGAAGATATTTCCTTTTTCACCATAGCCCTCTATGGGCTTCCAAATATCCCTTTGCCAATTCCACAAGAACAGCCTTAGCGAAAGGCTGCCTGAAGAGAAAGATGTAACTCTGTGAGATGAATTAACAGAACACAGAGGAGTTTCTCAGAAAGCTTCTTTCCAGTTTTGAACGGAAGATATTTCCTTTTTCACCATAGCCCTCTATGGGCTTCCAAGTATCCCCTTGCCAATTCCACAAGAACAGCTTTAGCGAAAGGTTTCTTGAAAGGGAAGATGTAACACTGTGAGACGAATTAACAGAACACAGAGCAGTTTCTCAGAAAGCTTCTTTCCAGTTTTGAACGGAAGATATTTCCTCTTTCACCATAGCCCTCTATGGGCTTCCAAATATCCCTTTGCCAATTACACAAGAACAGGCTTAGCGAAAGGCTTCTTGAAGGGAAAGATGTAACTCTGTGAGATGAATTAACAGAACACAGAGCAGTTTCTCAGAAAGCTTCTTTCCAGTTTTGAACGGAAGATATTTCCTTTTTCACCATAGCCCTCTATGGGCTTCCAAATATCCCTTTGCCAATTCCACAAGAACAGCCTTAGCGAAAGGCTTCTTGAAGGGAAAGATGTAACTCTGTGAGATGAATTAACAGAACACAGAGCAGTTTCTCAGAAAGCTTCTTTCCACTTTTGAACGGAAGATATTTCCTTTTTCACCATAGCCCTCTATGGGCTTCCAAATATCCCTTTGCCAATTCCACAAGAACAGCCTTAGCGAAAGGCTTCTGGAAGGGAAAGATGTAACTCTGTGAGATGAATTAACAGAACACAGAGCAGTTTCTCAGAAAGCTTCTTTCCAGTTTTGAACGGAAGTTATATCCTTTTTCACCATAGCCCTCTATGGGCTTCTAAATATCCCTTTGCCAATTCCACAAAAACAGCCTTAGCGAAAGGCTTCCTGAAAAGAAAGATGTAACTCTGTGAGATGAATTAACAGAACACAGAGGAGTTTCTCAGAAAGCTTCTTTCCAGTTTTGAAGGGAAGATATTTCCTTTTTCACCATAGCCCTCTATGGGCTTCCAAGTATCCCCTTGCCAATTCCACAAGAACAGCTTTAGCGAAAGGTTTCTTGAAAGGGAAGATGTAACACTGTGAGACGAATTAACAGAACACAGAGCAGTTTCTCAGAAAGCTTCTTTCCAGTTTTGAACGGAAGATATTTCCTTTTTCACCATAGCCCTCTATGGGCTTCCAAATATCCCTTTGCCAATTACACAAGAACAGACTTAGCGAAAGGCTTCTTGAAGGGAAAGATGTAACTCTGTGAGATGAATTAACAGAACACAGAGCAGTTTCTCAGAAAGCTTCTTTCCAGTTTTGAACGGAAGTTATTTCCTTTTTCACGATAGCCCTGTATGGGCTTCCAAATATCCCTTTGCCAATTCCACAAGAACAGCCTTAGCGAAAGGCTTCTTGAAGGGAAAGATGTAACTCTGTGAGATGAATTAACAGAACACAGAGCAGTTTCTCAGAAAGCTTTTTTCCAGTTTTGAACGGAAGATATTGCCTTTTTCACCATAGCCCTCTATGGCCTTCCAAATATCCCTTTGCCAATTCCACAAGAACAGCCTTAGCGAAAGGCTTCTTGAAGGGAAAGATGTAACTCTGTGAGATGAATTAACAGAACACAGAGCAGTTTCTCAGAAAGCTTCTTTCCAGTTTTGAACGGAAGATATTTCCTTATTCACCATAGCCTTCTATGGGCTTCCAAATACCCCTTTGCCAATTCCACAAGAACAGCGTTAGCGAAAGGCTTCCTGAAAAGGAAGATGTAACTCTGTGAGATGAATTAACAGAACACAGAGCGGTTTCTCAGAAAGCTTCTTTCCCGTTTTGAACAGAAGATATTTCCTTTTTCACCTTAGCCCACTATGGGCTTCCAAATATCCCTTTGCCAATTCCACAAGAACAGCCTTAGCGAAAGGCTTCTTGAAGGGAAAGATGTAACTCTGTGAGATGAATTAACAGAACACAGAGCAGTTTCTCAGAAAGCTTCATTCCAGTTTGGAACGGAGGATATTTCCTTTTTCACCGTAGCCCTCTATGGGCTTCCAAATATCCCTTTGCCAATTCCACAAGAACAGCCTTAGCGAAAGGCTTCTGGAAGGGAAAGATGTAACTCTGTGAGATGAATTAACAGAACACAGAGCAGTTTCTCAGAATGCTTCTTTCCAGTTTTGAACGGAAGATATTTCCTTTTTGACCATAGCCCTCTATGTGCTTCCAAACATCCCTTTGCCAATTGCACAAGAACAGCCTTAGCGAAAGGCTTCCTGAAAAGTAAGATGAAACTCTGTGAGATGAATTAAGAGAACACAGAGCAGTTTCTCAGAAAGCTTCTTTCCAGTTTTGAACGGAAGATATTTCCTTTTTCACCATAGCCCTCAATGGGCTTCCAAATATCCCTTTGCGAATTCCACAAGAACACCCTTAGCGAAAGGCTTCCTGAAGGAAAGATGTAACTCTGTGAGATGAATTAACAGAACACAGAGCAGTTTCTCAGAAAGCTTCTTTCCAGTTTTGAACGGAAGATATTTCCTTTTTCACCATAGCCCTCTATGGGCTTCCAAATATCCCTTTGCAAATTCCAAAAGAACAGCCTTAGCGAAAGGCTTCTTGAAGGGAAAGATGTAACTCTGTGAGATGAATTAACAGAACACAGAGCAGTTTCTCAGAAAGCTTCTTTCCAGTTTTGAACGGAAGATATTTCCTTTTTCACCATAGCCCTCTATGGGCTTCCAAATATCCCTTTGCCAATTCCACAAGAACAGCGTTAGCGAAAGGCTTCTTGAAGGGAAAGATGTAACTCTGTGAGATGAATTAACAGAACACAGAGCAGTTTCTCAGAGAGCTTCTTTCCACTTTTGAACGGAAGATATTTCCTTTTTCACCTTAGCCCTCTATGGGCTTCCAAATATCCCTTTGCCAATTCCACAAGAACAGCCTTAGCGAAAGGCTTCTTGAAGGGAAAGATGTAACTCTGTGAGATGAATTAACAGAACACAGAGCAGTTTCTCAGAAAGCTTCTTTCCAGTTTGGAACGGAGGATATTTCCTTTTTCACCGTAACCCTCTATGGGCTTCCAAATATCCCTTTGCCAATTCCACAAGAACAGCCTTAGCGAAAGGCTTCTGGAAGGGAAAGATGTAACTCTGTGAGATGAATTAACAGAACACAGAGCAGTTTCTCAGAATGCTTCTTTCCAGTTTTGAACGGAAGATATTTCCTTTTTCACCATAGCCCTCTATGTGCTTCCAAATATCCCTTTGCCAATTCCACAAGAACAGCCTTAGCGAAAGGCTTCCTGAAAAGAAAGATGAACCTCTGTGAGACGAATTAAGAGAACACAGAGCAGTTTCTCAGAAAGCTTCTTTCCAGTTTTGAACGGAAGATATTTCCTTTTTCACCATAGCCCTCAATGGGCTTCCAAATATCCCTTTGCCAATTCCACAAGAACAGCCTTAGCGAAAGGCTTCCTGAAGGGAAAGATGTAACTCTGTGAGATGAATTAACAGAACACAGAGCAGTTTCTCAGAAAGCTTCTTTCCAGTTTTGAACGGAAGATATTTCCTTTTTCACCATAGCCCTCTATGGGCTTCCAAATATCCCTTTGCAAATTCCAAAAGAACAGCCTTAGCGAAAGGCTTCTTGAAGGGAAAGATGTAACTCTGTGAGATGAATTAACAGAACACAGAGCAGTTTCTCAGAAAGCTTCTTTCCAGTTTTGAACGGAAGATATTTCCTTTTTCACCATAGCCCTCTATGGGCTTCCAAATATCCCTTTGCCAATTCCACAAGAACAGCGTTAGCGAAAGGCTTCTTGAAGGGAAAGATGTAACTCTGTGAGATGAATTAACAGAACACAGAGCAGTTTCTCAGAAAGCTTCTTTCCAGTTTTGAACGGAAGATAATTCCTTTTTCACCATAGCCCTCTATGGGCTTCCAAATATCCCTTTGCCAATTCCACAAGAACAGCCTTAGCGAAAGGCTTCTTGAAGGGAAAGATGTAACTCTGTGAGATGAATTAAGAGAACACAGAGCAGTTTCTCAGAAAGCTTCTTTCCGGTTTTGAACGGAAGATATTTCCTTTTTCACCATAGCCCACTATGGGCTTCCAAATATCCCTTTGCCAATTCCACAAGAACAGCCTTAGCGAAAGGCTTCTTGAAGGGAAAGATGTAACTCTGTGAGATGAATTAACAGAACACCAAGCAGTTTCTCAGAAAGCTTCTTTCCAGTTTTGAACGGAAGATATTTCCTTTTTCACCATAGCCCTCTATGGGCTTCCAAATATCCCTTTGCCAATTCCACAAGAACAGCCTTAGCGAAAGGCTTCTTGAAGGTAAAGATGTAACTCGGTGAGATGAATAAACAGAACAAAGAGCAGCTTCTCAGAAAGCTTCTTTCCAGTTTTGAACGGAAGATATTTCCTTTTTCACCATAGCCCTCTATGGGCTTCCAAATATCCCTTTGCAAATTCCAAAAGAACAGCCTTAGCGAAAGGCTTCTTGAAGGGAAAGATGTAACTCTGTGAGATGAATTAACAGAACACAGAGCAGTTTCTCAGAAAGCTTCTTTCCAGTTTTGAACGGAAGATATTTCCTTTTTCACCATAGCCCTCTATGGGCTTCCAAATATCCCTTTGCCAATTCCACAAGAACAGCGTTAGCGAAAGGCTTCTTGAAGGGAAAGATGTAACTCTGTGAGATGAATTAACAGAACACAGAGCAGTTTCTCAGAGAGCTTCTTTCCACTTTTGAACGGAAGATATTTCCTTTTTCACCTTAGCCCTCTATGGGCTTCCAAATATCCCTTTGCCAATTCCACAAGAACAGCCTTAGCGAAAGGCTTCTTGAAGGGAAAGATGTAACTCTGTGAGATGAATTAACAGAACACAGAGCAGTTTCTCAGAAAGCTTCTTTCCAGTTTGGAACGGAGGATATTTCCTTTTTCACCGTAACCCTCTATGGGCTTCCAAATATCCCTTTGCCAATTCCACAAGAACAGCCTTAGCGAAAGGCTTCTGGAAGGGAAAGATGTAACTCTGTGAGATGAATTAACAGAACACAGAGCAGTTTCTCAGAATGCTTCTTTCCAGTTTTGAACGGAAGATATTTCCTTTTTCACCATAGCCCTCTATGTGCTTCCAAATATCCCTTTGCCAATTCCACAAGAACAGCCTTAGCGAAAGGCTTCCTGAAAAGAAAGATGAACCTCTGTGAGACGAATTAAGAGAACACAGAGCAGTTTCTCAGAAAGCTTCTTTCCAGTTTTGAACGGAAGATATTTCCTTTTTCACCATAGCCCTCAATGGGCTTCCAAATATCCCTTTGCCAATTCCACAAGAACAGCCTTAGCGAAAGGCTTCCTGAAGGGAAAGATGTAACTCTGTGAGATGAATTAACAGAACACAGAGCAGTTTCTCAGAAAGCTTCTTTCCAGTTTTGAACGGAAGATATTTCCTTTTTCACCATAGCCCTCTATGGGCTTCCAAATATCCCTTTGCAAATTCCAAAAGAACAGCCTTAGCGAAAGGCTTCTTGAAGGGAAAGATGTAACTCTGTGAGATGAATTAACAGAACACAGAGCAGTTTCTCAGAAAGCTTCTTTCCAGTTTTGAACGGAAGATATTTCCTTTTTCACCATAGCCCTCTATGGGCTTCCAAATATCCCTTTGCCAATTCCACAAGAACAGCGTTAGCGAAAGGCTTCTTGAAGGGAAAGATGTAACTCTGTGAGATGAATTAACAGAACACAGAGCAGTTTCTCAGAAAGCTTCTTTCCAGTTTTGAACGGAAGATAATTCCTTTTTCACCATAGCCCTCTATGGGCTTCCAAATATCCCTTTGCCAATTCCACAAGAACAGCCTTAGCGAAAGGCTTCTTGAAGGGAAAGATGTAACTCTGTGAGATGAATTAACAGAACACAGAGCAGTTTCTCAGAAAGCTTCTTTCCGGTTTTGAACGGAAGATATTTCCTTTTTCACCATAGCCCACTATGGGCTTCCAAATATCCCTTTGCCAATTCCACAAGAACAGCCTTAGCGAAAGGCTTCTTGAAGGGAAAGATGTAACTCTGTGAGATGAATTAACAGAACACCAAGCAGTTTCTCAGAAAGCTTCTTTCCAGTTTGGAACGGAAGATATTTCCTTTTTCACCATAGCCCTCTATGGGCTTCCAAATATCCCTTTGCCAATTCCACAAGAACAGCCTTAGCGAAAGGCTTCTTGAAGGTAAAGATGTAACTCGGTGAGATGAATAAACAGAACAAAGAGCAGCTTCTCAGAAAGCTTCTTTCCAGTTTTGAACGGAAGATATTTCCTTTTTCACCATAGCCCTCTATCGGCTTCCAAATATCCCTTTGCCAATTCCACAAGAACAGCCTTAGCGAAAGGCATCTTGAAGGGAAAGATGTAACTCCGTGAGATGAATTAACAGAACACAGAGCAGTTTCTCAGAATGCTTCTTTCCAGTTTTGAACGGAAGATATTTCCTTTTTCACCATAACCCTCTATGGGTTTCCAAATATCTCTTTGCCAACTCCACAAGAACAGCCTTAGCAAAAGGCTTCCTGAAGGGAAAGATGTAACTATGTGAAATGAATTAACAGAACACAGAGCAGTTTCTCAGAAAGCTTCTTTCCAGTTTTGAACGGAAGATATTTCCTTTTTCACCATAGCCCTCTATGGGCTTCCAAATATCCCTTTGCCAATTCCACAAGAACAGCCTTAGCGAAAGGTTTCCTGAATGGAAAGATGTAACTCTGTGAGATGAATTAGCAGAACACAGAGCAGTTTCTCAGAAAGCTTCTTTCCAGTTTTGAACGGAAGATATTTCCTTTTTCACCATAGCCCTCTATGGGCTTTCAAATATCCCTTTGCCAATTCCACAAGAACAGCCTTAGCGAAAGGCTTCTTGAAGGGAAAGATGTAACTCTGTGAGATGAATTAACAGAACACAGAGCAGTTTCTCAGAAAGCTTCTTTCCAGTTTTGAACGGAAGATATTTCCTTTTTCACCTTAGCCCTCTATGGGCTTCCAAATATCCCTTTGCCAATTCCACAAGAACAGCCTAAGTGAAAGGCTTCCTGAAGGGAAAGATGTAACTCTGTGAGATGAATTAACAGAACACAGAGCAGTTTCTCAGAAAGCTTCTTTCCAGTTTTGAACGGAAGATATTTCCTTTTTCACCATAGCCCTCTATGGGCTTCCAAATATCCCTTTGCCAATTCCACAAGAACAGCCTTAGCGAAAGGCTTCTTGAAGGGAAAGATGTAACTCTGTGAGATAAATTAACAGAACACAGAGCAGTTTCTCAGAAAGCTTCTTTCCGGTTTTGAACGGAAGATATTTCCTTTTTCACCATAGCCCTCTATGGGCTTCCAAATATCCCTTTGCCAATTCCACAAGAACAGCCTTAGCGAAAGGCTGCCTGAAGAGAAAGATGTAACTCTGTGAGATGAATTAACAGAACACAGAGGAGTTTCTCAGAAAGCTTCTTTCCAGTTTTGAACGGAAGATATTTCCTTTTTCACCATAGCCCTCTATGGGCTTCCAAGTATCCCCTTGCCAATTCCACAAGAACAGCTTTAGCGAAAGGTTTCTTGAAAGGGAAGATGTAACTCTGTGAGATGAACTAACAGAACACAGAGCAGTTTCTCAGAAAGCTTCTTTCCAGTTTTGAACGGAAGATATTTCCTTTTTCACCATAGCCCTCTATGGGCTTCCAAATATCACTTTGCCAATTCCACAAGAACAGCCTTAGCGAAAGGCTTCTTGAAGGGAAAGATGTAACTCTTTGAGATGAATTAACAGAACACAGAGCAGTTTCTCAGAAAGCTTCTTTCCGGTTTTGAACGGAAGATATTTCCTTTTTCACCATAGCCCTCTATGGGCTTCCAAATATCCCTTTGCCAATCCCAAAAGAACAGCCTTAGCGAAAGGCTTCTTGAAGGGAAAGATGTAACTCTGTGAGATGAATTAACAGAACACAGAGCAGTTTCTCAGAAAGCTTCTTTCCAGTTTTGAACGGAAGATATTTCCTTTTTCACCATAGCCCTTTATGGGCTTCCAAATATCCCTTTGCCAATTCCACAAGAACAGCCTTAGCGAAAGGCTTCCTGAAGGGAAAGATGTAACTCTGTGAAATGAATTAACAGAACACAGAGCAGTTTCTCAGAAAGCTTCTTTCCAGTTTTGAACGGAAGATATTTCCTTTTTCACCATAGCCCTCTATGGGCTTCCAAATATCCCTTTGCCAATTCCACAAGAACAGCCTTAGCGAAAGGCTTCCTGAAGGGAAAGATGTAACTCTGTGAGATGAATTAACAGAACACAGAGCAGTTTCTCAGAAAGCTTCTTTCCAGTTTTGAACGGAAGATATTTCCTTTTTCACCATAGCCCTCTATGGGCTTCCAAATATCCCTTTGCAAATTCCAAAAGAACAGCCTTAGCGAAAGGCTTCTTGAAGGGAAAGATGTAACTCTGTGAGATGAATTAACAGAACACAGAGCAGTTTCTCAGAAAGCTTCTTTCCAGTTTTGAACGGAAGATATTTCCTTTTTCACCATAGCCCTCTATGGGCTTCCAAATATCCCTTTGCCAATTCCACAAGAACAGCGTTAGCGAAAGGCTTCTTGAAGGGAAAGATGTAACTCTGTGAGATGAATTAACAGTACACAGAGCAGTTTCTCAGAAAGCTTCTTTCCAGTTTTGAACGGAAGATAATTCCTTTTTCACCATAGCCCTCTATGGGCTTCCAAATATCCCTTTGCCAATTCCACAAGAACAGCCTTAGCGAAAGGCTTCTTGAAGGGAAAGATGTAACTCTGTGAGATGAATTAATAGAACACAGAGCAGTTTCTCAGAAAGCTTCTTTCCGGTTTTGAACGGAAGATATTTCCTTTTTCACCATAGCCCACTATGGGCTTCCAAATATCCCTTTGCCAATTCCACAAGAACAGCCTTAGCGAAAGGCTTCTTGAAGGGAAAGATGTAACTCTGTGAGATGAATTAACAGAACACCGGGCAGTTTCTCAGAAAGCTTCTTTCCAGTTTTGAACGGAAGATAATTCCTTTTTCACCATAGCCCTCTATGGGCTTCCAAATATCCCTTTGCCAATTCCACAAGAACAGCCTTAGCGAAAGGCTTCTTGAAGGTAAAGATGTAACTCGGTGAGATGAATAAACAGAACAAAGAGCAGCTTCTCAGAAAGCTTCTTTCCAGTTTTGAACGGAAGATATTTCCTTTTTCACCATAGCCCTCTATGGGCTTCCAAATATCCCTTTGCCAATTCCACAAGAACAGCCTTAGCGAAAGGCTTCTTGAAGGGAAAGATGTAACTCCGTGAGATGAATTAACAGAACACAGAGCAGTTTCTCAGAATGCTTCTTTCCAGTTTTGAACGGAAGATATTTCCTTTTTCACCATACCCCTCTATGGGTTTCCAAATATCTCTTTGCCAATTCCACAAGAACAGCCTTAGCAAAAGGCTTCCTGAAGGGAAAGATGTAACTCTGTGAGATGAATTAGCAGAACACAGAGCAGTTTCTCAGAAAGCTTCTTTCCAGTTTTGAACGGAAGATATTTCCTTTTTCACCATAGCCCTCTATGGGCTTTCAAATATCCCTTCGCCAATTCCACAAGAACAGCCTTAGCGAAAGGCTTCTTGAAGGGAAAGATGTAACTCTGTGAGATGAATTAACAGAACACAGAGCAGTTTCTCAGAAAGCTTCTTTCCGGTTTTGGACGGAAGATATTTCCTTTTTCACCATAGCCCTCTATGGGCTTCCAAATATCCCTTTGCCAATTCCACAAGAACAGCCTTAGCGAAAGGCTGCCTGAAGAGAAAGATGTAACTCTGTGAGATGAATTAACAGAACACAGAGCAGTTTCTCAGAAAGCTTCTTTCCAGTTTTGAACGGAAGATATTTCCTTTTTCACCATAGCCCTCTATGGGCTTCCAAATATCACTTTGCCAATTCCACAAGAACAGCCTTAGCGAAAGGCTTCTTGAAGGGAAAGATGTAACTCTGTGAGATGAATTAACAGAACACAGAGCAGTTTCTCAGAAAGCTTCTTTCCAGTTTTGAACGGAAGATATTTCCTTTTTCACCATAGCCCTCTATGGGCTTCCAAATATCCCTTTGCCAATTCCACAAGAACAGCCTTAGCGAAAGGCTTCTTGAAGGGAAAGATGTAACTCTGTGAGATGAATTAACAGAACACAGAGCAGTTTCTCAGAAAGCTTCTTTCCAGTTTTGAACGGAAGATATTTCCTTTTTCACCATAGCCCTTTATGGGCTTCCAAATATCCCTTTGCCAATTCCACAAGAACAGCCTTAGCGAAAGGCTTCCTGAAGGGAAAGATGTAACTCTGTGAAATGAATTAACAGAACACAGAGCAGTTTCTCAGAAAGCTTCTTTCCAGTTTTGAACGGAAGATATTTCCTTTTTCACCATAGCCCTCTATGGGCTTCCAAATATCCCTTTGCCAATTCCACAAGAACAGCCTTAGCGAAAGGCTTCCTGAAGGGAAAGATGTAACTCTGTGAGATGAATTAACAGAACACAGAGCAGTTTCTCAGAAAGCTTCTTTCCAGTTTTGAACGGAAGATATTTCCTTTTTCACCATAGCCCTCTATGGGCTTCCAAATATCCCTTTGCAAATTCCAAAAGAACAGCCTTAGCGAAAGGCTTCTTGAAGGGAAAGATGTAACTCTGTGAGATGAATTAACAGAACACAGAGCAGTTTCTCAGAAAGCTTCTTTCCAGTTTTGAACGGAAGATATTTCCTTTTTCACCATAGCCCTCTATGGGCTTCGAAATATCCCTTTGCCAATTCCACAAGAACAGCGTTAGCGAAAGGCTTCTTGAAGGGAAAGATGTAACTCTGTGAGATGAATTAACAGTACACAGAGCAGTTTCTCAGAAAGCTTCTTTCCAGTTTTGAACGGAAGATAATTCCTTTTTCACCATAGCCCTCTATGGGCTTCCAAATATCCCTTTGCCAATTCCACAAGAACAGCCTTAGCGAAAGGCTTCTTGATGGGAAAGATGTAACTCTGTGAGATGAATTAATAGAACACAGAGCAGTTTCTCAGAAAGCTTCTTTCCGGTTTTGAACGGAAGATATTTCCTTTTTCACCATAGCCCACTATGGGCTTCCAAATATCCCTTTGCCAATTCCACAAGAACAGCCTTAGCGAAAGGCTTCTTGAAGGGAAAGATGTAACTCTGTGAGATGAATTAACAGAACACCGAGCAGTTTCTCAGAAAGCTTCTTTCCAGTTTGGAACGGAAGATAATTCCTTTTTCACCATAGCCCTCTATGGGCTTCCAAATATCCCTTTGCCAATTCCACAAGAACAGCCTTAGCGAAAGGCTTCTTGAAGGTAAAGATGTAACTCGGTGAGATGAATAAACAGAACAAAGAGCAGCTTCTCAGAAAGCTTCTTTCCAGTTTTGAACGGAAGATATTTCCTTTTTCACCATAGCCCTCTATGGGCTTCCAAATATCCCTTTGCCAATTCCACAAGAACAGCCTTAGCGAAAGGCTTCTTGAAGGGAAAGATGTAACTCCGTGAGATGAATTAACAGAACACAGAGCAGTTTCTCAGAATGCTTCTTTCCAGTTTTGAACGGAAGATATTTCCTTTTTCACCATACCCCTCTATGGGTTTCCAAATATCTCTTTGCCAATTCCACAAGAACAGCCTTAGCAAAAGGCTTCCTGAAGGGAAAGATGTAACTCTGTGAGATGAATTAGCAGAACACAGAGCAGTTTCTCAGAAAGCTTCTTTCCAGTTTTGAACGGAAGATATTTCCTTTTTCACCATAGCCCTCTATGGGCTTTCAAATATCCCTTTGCCAAATCCACAAGAACAGCCTTAGCGAAAGGCTTCTTGAAGGGAAAGATGTAACTCTGTGAGATGAATTAACAGAACACAGAGCAGTTTCTCAGAAAGCTTCTTTCCAGTTTTGAATGGAAGATATTTCCTTTTTCACCATAGCCCTCTATGGGCTTCCAAATATCCCTTTGCCAATTCCACAAGAACAGCCTTAGCGAAAGGCTTCTTGAAGGGAAAGATGTAACTCTGTGAGATGAATTAACAGAACACAGAGCAGTTTCTCAGAAAGCTTCTTTCCAGTTTTGAACGGAAGATATTTCCCTTTTCACCATAGCCCTCTATGGGCTTCCAAATATCCCTTTGCCAATTCCACAAGAACAGCCTTAGCGAAAGGCTTCTTGAAGGGAAAGATGTAACTCTATGAGATGAATTAACAGAACACAGAGCAGTTTCTCAGAAAGCTTCTTTCCGGTTTTGAACGGAAGATATTTCCTTTTTCACCATAGCCCTCTATGGGCTTCCAAATATCCCTTTGCCAATTCCACAAGAACAGCCTTAGCAAAAGGCTTCCTGAATGGAAAGATGTAACTCTGTGAAATGAATTAACAGAACACAGAGCAGTTTCTCAGAAAGCTTCTTTCCAGTTTTTAACGGAAGATATTTCCTTTTTCACCATAGCACTCTATGGGCTTCCAAATATCCCTTTGCCAATTCCACAAGAACAGCCTTAGCGAAAGGCTTCCTGAATGGAAAGATGTAACTCTGTGAGATGAATTAACAGAACACAGAGCAGTTTCTCAGAAAGCTTCCTTCCAGTTTTGAACGGAAGATATTTCCTTTTTCACCATAGCCCTCTATGGGCTTCCAAATATCCCTTTGCCAATTCCACAAGAAGAGCCTTAGCGAAAGGCTTCTTGAAGGGAAAGATGTAACTCTGTGAGATGAATTAACAGAACACAGAGCAGTTTCTCAGAAAGCTTCTTTCCAGTTTTGAACGGAAGATATTTCCTTTTTCACCATAGCCCTCTATGGGCTTCCAAATATCCCTTTGCGAATTCCACAAGAACAGCCTTAGCGAAAGGCTTCTTGAAGGGAAAGATGTAACTCTGTGAGATGAATTAACAGAACACAGAGCAGTTTCTCAGAAAGCTTCTTTCCAGTTTTGAACGGAAGATATTTCCTTTTTCACCATAGCCCTCTATGGGCTTCCAAATATCCCTTTGCCAATTCCACAAGAACAGCCTTAGCAAAAGGCTTCCTGAAGGGAAAGATGTAACTCTGTGAAATGAATTAACAGAACACAGAGCAGTTTCTCAGAAAGCTTCTTTCCAGTTTTGAACGGAAGATATTTCCTTTTTCACCATAGCCCTCTATGGGCTTCCAAATATCCCTTTGCCAATTCCACAAGAACAGCCTTAGCGAAAGGCTTCCTGAAGGGAAAGATGTAATTCTGTGAGATGAATTAGCACAACACAGAGCAGTTTCTCAGAAAGCTTCTTTCCAGTTTTGAACGGAAGATATTTCCTTTTTCACCATAGCCCTCTAAGGGCTTCCAAATATCCCTTTGCCAATTCCACAAGAACAGCCTTAGCGAAAGGCTTCTTAAAAGGTAAGATGTAACTCCGTGAGATGAATTAACAGAACACAGAGCAGTTTCTCAGAAAGCTTCTTTCCAGTTTTGAACGGAAGGTATTTCCTTTTTCACCATAGCCCTCTATGGGCTTCCAAATATCCCTTTGCCAATTCCACAAGAACAGCATTAGCGAAAGGCTTCTTGAAGGGAAAGATGTAACTCTGTGAGATGAATTAACAGAAAACAGAGCAGTTTCTCAGAAAGCTTCTTTCCAATTTTGAACAGAACATATTTCCTTTTTCACCATAGCCCTCTACGGGCTTCCAAATATCCCTTTGCCAATTCCACAAGAACAGCCTTAGCGAAAGGCTTCTTGAAGGGAAAGATGTAACTCTGTGAGATGAATTAACAGAACACAGAGCAGTTTCTCAGAAAGCTTCTTTCCAGTTTTGAACGGAAGATATTTCCCTTTTCACCATAGCCCTCTATGGGCTTCCAAATATCCCTTTGCCAGTTCCACAAGAACAGCCTTAGCGAAAGGCTTCTTGAAGGGAAAGATGTAACTCTATGAGATGAATTAACAGAACACAGAGCAGTTTCTCAGAAAGCTTCTTTCCGGTTTTGAACGGAAGATATTTCCTTTTTCACCTTAGCCCTCTATGGGCTTCCAAATATCCCTTTGCCAATTCCACAAGAACAGCCTAAGCGAAAGGCTTCCTGAAGAGAAAGATGTAACTCTGTGAGATGAATTAACTGAACACAGAGCAGTTTCTCAGAAAGCTTCTTTCCAGTTTTGAACGGAAGATATTTCCTTTTTCACCTCAGCCCTCTATGGGCTTCCAAATATCCCTTTGCCAATTCCACAAGAACAGCCTTAGCGAAAGGATTCTTGAAAGGAAAGATATAACTCTTTGAGATGAATTAACAGAACACAGAGCAGTTTCTCAGAAAGCTTCTTTCCAGTTTTGAACGGAAGATATTTCCTTTTTCACCATAGCCCTCTATGGGCTTCCAAATATCCCTTTGCCAATTCCACAAGAACAGCCTTAGCGAAAGGCTTCTTGAAGGGAAAGATGTAACTCTGTGAGATGAATTAAGAGAACACATAGCAGTTTCTCAGAAAGCTTCTTTCCAGTTTGGAACGGAAGATATTTCCTTTTTCACCATAGCCCTCTATGGGCTTCCAAATATCCCTTTGCCAATTCCACAAGAACAGTTTTAGCGAAAGGCTTCTTGAAGGGAAAGATGTAACTCGGTGAGATGAATTAACAGAACAAAGAGCAGTTTCTCAGAAAGCTTCTTTCCAGTTTTGAACGGAAGATATTTCTTTTTTCACCATAGCCCTCTATGGGCTTCCAAATATCCCTTTGCCAATTCCAAAAGAACAGCCTTAGCGAAAGGGTTCTGGAAGGGAAAGATGTAACTCCGCGAGATGAATTAACAGAACACAGAGCAGTTTCTCAGAATGCCTCTTTCCAGTTTTGAACGGAAGATATTTCCTTTTTCACCATAGCCCTCTATGGGCTTCCAAATAACTCTTTGCCAATTCAACAAGAACAGCCTTAGCAAAAGGCTTCCTGAAGGGAAAGATGTAACTCTGTGAAATGAATTAACAGAACACAGAGCAGTTTCTCAGAAAGCTTCTTTCCAGTTTTTAACGGAAGATATTTCCTATTTCACCATAGCCCTCTATGGGTTTCCAAATATCCCTTTGCCATTTCCACAAGAACAGCCTTAGCGAAAGGCTTCCTGAAGGGAAAGATGTAATTCTGTGAGATGAATTAGCAGAACACAGAGCAGTTTCTCAGAAAGCTTCTTTCCAGTTTTGAACGGAAGATATTTCCTTTTTCACCATAGCCCTCTATGGGCTTTCAAATATCCCTTTGCCAATTCCACAAGAACAGCCTTAGCGAAAGGCTTCTTGAAGGGAAAGATGTAACTCTGTGAGATGAATTAACAGAACACAGAGCAGTTTCTCAGAAAGCTTCTTTCCAGTTTTGAACGGAAGATATTTCCTTTTTCACCATAGCCCTCTATGGGCTTCCAAATATCCCTTTGCCAATTCCACAAGAACAGCCTTAGCGAAAGGCTTCTTGAAGGGAAAGATGTAACTCTGTGAGATGAATTAACACAACACAGAGCAGTTTCTCAGAAAGCTTCTTTCCGGTTTTGAACGGAAGATATTTCCTTTTTCACCATAGCCCTCTATGGGCTTCCAAATATCCCTTTGCCAATTCCACAAGAACAGCCTTAGCGAAAGGCTTCTTGAAGAGATAGATGTAACTCTGTGAGATGAATTAACAGAACACAGAGGAGTTTCTCAGAAAGCTTCTTTCCAGTTTTGAACGGAAGATATTTCCTTTTTCACCATAGCCCTCTATGGGCTTCCAAGTATCCCCTTGCCAATTCCACAAGAACAGCTTTATCGAAAGGTTTTTTGAAAGGGAAGATATAACACTGTGAGACGAATTAACAGAACGCAGAGCAGTTTCTCAGAAAGCTTCTTTCCAGTTTTGAACGGAAGATATTTCCTTTTTCACCATAGCCCTCTATGGGCTTCCAAATATCCCTTTGCCAAATCCACAAGAACAGCCTTAGCGAAAGGCTTCTTGAAGGGAAAGATGTAACTCTGTTAGATGAATTAACAGAACACAGAGCAGTTTCTCAGAAAGCTTCTTTCCAGTTTTGAACGGAAGATATTTCCTTTTTCACCATAGCCCTCTATGGGCTTCCAAATATCCCTTTGCCAATTCCACAAGAACAGCCTTAGCGAAAGGCTTCTTGAAGGGAAAGATGTAACTCTGTGCGATGAATTAACAGAACACAGAGCAGTTTCTCAGAAAGCTTCTTTCCCGTTTTGAACGGAAGATATTTCCTTTTTCACCGTAGCCCTCTAAGGGCTTCCAAATATCCCTTTGCCAATTCCACAAGAACAGCCTTAGCGAAAGGCGTCCTGAAAAGAAAGATGTAATTCTGTGAGATGAATTAACAGAACACAGAGCAGTTTCTCAGAAAGCTTCTTTCCAGTTTTGAACGGAAGATATTTCCCTTTTCACCATAGCCCTCTATGGGCTTCCAAATATCCCTTTGCCAATTCCACAAGAACAGCCTTAGCGAAAGGCTTCTTGAAGGGAAAGATGTAACTCTATGAGATGAATTAACAGAACACAGAGCAGTTTCTCAGAAAGCTTCTTTCCGGTTTTGAACGGAAGATATTTCCTTTTTCACCATAGCCCTCTATGGGCTTCCAAATATCCCTTTGCCAATTCCACAAGAACAGCCTTAGCAAAAGGCTTCCTGAAGGGAAAGATGTAACTCTGTGAAATGAATTAACAAAACACAGAGCAGTTTCTCAGAAAGCTTCTTTCCAGTTTTTAACGGAGGATATTTCCTTTTTCACCATAGCCCTCTATGGGCTTCCAAATATCCCTTTGCCAATTCCACAAGAACAGCCTTAGCGAAAGGCTTCCTGAATGGAAAGATGTAACTCTGTGAGATGAATTAACAGAACACAGAGCAGTTTCTCAGAAAGCTTCTTTCGAGTTTTGAACGGAAGATAATTCCTTTTTCACCATAGCCCTCTATGGGCTTCCAAATATCCCTTTGCCAATTCCACAAGAACAGCCTTAGCGAAAGGCTTCTTGAAGGGAAAGATGTAACTCTGTGAGATGAATTAACAGAACACAGAGCAGTTTCTCAGAAAGCTTCTTTCCAGTTTTGAACGGAAGATATTTCCTTTTTCACCATAGCCCTCTATGGGCTTCCAAATATCCCTTTGCCAATTCCACAAGAACAGCCTTAGCGAAAGGCTTCTTGAAGGGAAAGATGTAACTCTGTGAGATGAATTAACAGAACACAGAGCAGTTTCTCAGAAAGCTTCTTTCCAGTTTTGAACGGAAGATATTTCCTTTTTCACCATAGCCCTCTATGGGCTTCCAAATATCCCTTTGCCAATTCCACAAGAACAGCCTTAGCAAAAGGCTTCCTGAAGGGAAAGATGTAACTCTGTGAAATGAATTAACAGAACACAGAGCAGTTTCTCAGAAAGCTTCTTTCCAGTTTTTAACGGAAGATATTTCCTTTTTCACCATAGCCCTCTATGGGCTTCCAAATATCCCTTTGCCAATTCCACAAGAACAGCCTTAGCGAAAGGCTTCCTGAAGGGAAAGATGTAATTCTGTGAGATGAATTAGCACAACACAGAGCAGTTTCTCAGAAAGCTTCTTTCCAGTTTTGAACGGAAGATATTTCCTTTTTCACCATAGCCCTCTATGGGCTTTCAAATATCCCTTTGCCAATTCCACAAGAACAGCCTTAGCGAAAGGCTTCTTGAAGGGAAAGATGTAACTCTGTGAGATGAATTAACAGAACACAGAGCAGTTTCTCAGAAAGCTTCTTTCCAGTTTTGAACGGAAGGTATTTCCTTTTTCACCATAGCCCTCTATGGGCTTCCAAATATCCCTTTGCCAATTCCACAAGAACAGCCTTTGCGAAAGGCTTCTTGAAGGGAAAGATGTAACTCTGTGAGATGAATTAACAGAACACAGAGCAGTTTCTCAGAAAGCTTCTTTCCAGTTTTGAACGGAAGATATTTCCTTTTTCACCATAGCCCTCTAAGGGCTTCCAAATATCCCTTTGCCAATTCCACAAGAACAGCCTTAGCGAAAGGCTTCCTGAAAAGAAAGATGTAACTCTGTGAGATGAATTAACAGAACACAGAGCAGTTTCTCAGAAAGCTTCTTTCCAGTTTTGAACGGAAGATATTTCCTTTTTCACCTTAGCACTCTATGGGCTTCCAAGTATCCCCTTGCCAATTCCACAAGAACAGCTTTAGCGAAAGGTTTCTTGAAAGGGAAGATGTAACTCTGTGAGATTTATTAACAGAACACAGAGCAGTTTCTCAGAAAGCTTCTTTCCAGTTTTGAACGGAAGATATTTCCTTTTTCACCATAGCCCTCTATGGGCTTCCAAATATCCCTTTGCCAATTACACAAGAACAGCCTTAGCGAAAGGCTTCTTGAAGGGAAAGATGTAACTCTGTGAGATGAATTAACAGAACACAGAGCAGTTTCTCAGAAAGCTTCTTTCCAGTTTTGAACGGAAGATATTTCCTTTTTCACCATAGCCCTCTATGGGCTTCCAAGTTTCCACTTGCCAATTCCACAAGAACAGCGTTAGCGAAAGGCTTCTTGAAGTGAAAGATGTAACTCTGTGAGATGAATTAACAGAACACAGAGCAGTTTCTCAGAAAGCTTCTTTCCAGTTTTGAACGGAAGATATTTCCCTTTTCACCATAGCCTTCTATGGGCTTCCAAATATCCCTTTGCCAATTCCACAAGAACAGCCTTAGCGAAAGGCTTCTTGAAGGGAAAGATGTAACTCTATGAGATGAATTAACAGAACACAGAGCAGTTTCTCAGAAAGCTTCTTTCCGGTTTTGAACGGAAGATATTTCCTTTTTCACCATAGCCCTCTATGGGCTTCCAAATATCCCTTTGCCAATTCCACAAGAACAGCCTTAGCGAAAGGCTTCCTGAAGAGAAAGATGTAACTCTGTGAGATGAATTAACAGAACACAGAGCAGTTTCTCAGAAAGCTTCTTTCCAGTTTTGAACGGAAGATATTTCCTTTTTCACCTCAGCCCTCTATGGGCTTCCAAATATCCCTTTGCCAATTCCACAAGAACAGCCTTAGCGAAAGGATTCTTCTAAGGAAAGATATAACTCTTTGAGATGAATTAACAGAACACAGAGCAGTTTCTCAGAAAGCTTCTTTCCAGTTTTGAACGGAAGATATTTCCTTTTTCACCATAGCCCTCTATGGGCTTCCAAATATCCCTTTGCCAATTCCACAAGAACAGCCTTAGCGAAAGGCTTCTTGAAGGGAAAGATGTAACTCTGTGAGATGAATTAACAGAACACAGAGCAGTTTCTCAGAAAGCTTCTTTCCAGTTTTGAACGGAAGATATTTCCCTTTTCACCATAGCCCTCTATGGGCTTCCAAATATCCCTTTGCCAATTCCACAAGAACAGCCTTAGCGAAAGGCTTCTTGAAGGGAAAGATGTAACTCTATGAGATGAATTAACAGAACACAGAGCAGATTCTCAGAAAGCTTCTTTCCGGTTTTGAACGGAAGATATTTCCTTTTTCACCATAGCCCTCTATGGGCTTCCAAATATCCCTTTGCCAATTCCAAAAGAACAGCCTTAGCGAAAGGATTCTTGAAAGGAAAGATATAACTCTTTGAGATGAATTAACAGAATACAGAGCAGTTTCTCAGAAAGCTTCTTTCCAGTTTTGAACGGAAGATATTTCCTTTTTCACCATAGCCCTCTATGGGCTTCCAAGTATCCCCTTGCCAATTCCCGAAGACCAGCTTTATCGAAAGGTTTCTTGAAAGGGAAGATGTAACACTGTGAGACGAATTAACAGAACGCAGAGCAGTTTCTCAGAAAGCTTCTTTCCAGTTTTGAACGGAAGATATTTCCTTTTTCACCATAGCCCTCTATGGGCTTCCAAATATCCCTTTGCCAATTCCACAAGAACAGCGTTAGCGAAAAGCTTCCTGAAAAGAAAGATGTAACTCTGTGAGATGAATTAACAGAACACAGAGCAGTTTCTTAGAAAGCTTCTTTCCGGTTTTGAACGGAAGATATTTCCTTTTTCACCTTAGCCCTCTATGGGCTTCCAAGTATCCCCTTGCCAATTCCACAAGAACAGCTTTAGCGAAAGGTTTCTTGAAAGGGAAGATGTAACTCTGTGAGATGAATTAACAGAACACAGAGCAGTTTCTCAGAAAGCTTCTTTCCAGTTTTGAACGGAAGATATTTCCCTTTTCACCATAGCCCTCTATGGGCTTCCAAATATCCCTTTGCCAATTCCACAAGAACAGCCTTAGCGAAAGGCTTCTTGAAGGGAAAGATGTAACTCTATGAGATGAATTAACAGAACACAGAGCAGATTCTCAGAAAGCTTCTTTCCGGTTTTGAACGGAAGATATTTCCTTTTTCACCATAGCCCTCTATGGGCTTCCAAATATCCCTTTGCCAATTCCACAAGAACAGCCTTAGCGAAAGGCTTCCTGAAAAAAAAGATGAAACTCTGTGAGATGAATTAAGAGAACAGAGAGCAGTTTCTCAGAAAGCTTCTTTCCAGTTTTGAACGGAAGATATTTCCTTTTTCACCATAGCCCTCTATGGGCTTCCAAATACCCCTTTGCCAATTCCACAAGAATAGACTTAGCGAAAGGCTTCTGGAAGGGAAAGATGTAACTCTGTGAGATGAATTAACAGAACACAGAGCAGTTTCTCAGAAAGCTTCTTTCCAGTTTTGAACGGAAGATATTTCCTTTTTCACCATAGCCCTCTATGGGCTTCCAAATATCCCTTTGCAAATTCCAAAAGAACAGCCTTAGCGAAAGGCTTCTTGAAGGGAAAGATGTAACTCTGTGAGATGAATTAACAGAACACAGAGCAGTTTCTCAGAAAGCTTCTTTCCAGTTTTGAACGGAAGATATTTCCTTTTTCACCATAGCCCTCTATGGGCTTCCAAATATCCCTTTGCAAATTCCAAAAGAACAGCCTTAGCGAAAGGCTTCTTGAAGGGAAAGATGTAACTCTGTGAGATGAATTAACAGAACACAGAGCAGTTTCTCAGAAAGCTTCTTTCCAGTTTTGAACGGAAGATATTTCCTTTTTCACCATAGCCCTCTATGGGCTTCCAAATATCCCTTTGCCAATTCCACAAGAACAGCGTTAGCGAAAGGCTTCTTGAAGGGAAAGATGTAACTCTGTGAGATGAATTAACAGAACACAGAGCAGTTTCTCAGAAAGCTTCTTTCCAGTTTTGAACGGAAGATAATTCCTTTTTCACCATAGCCCTCTATGGGCTTCCAAATATCCCTTTGCCAATTCCACAAGAACAGCCTTAGCGAAAGGCTTCTTGAAGGGAAATATGTAACTCTGTGAGATGAATTAACAGAACACAGAGCAGTTTCTCAGAAAGCTTCTTTCCGGTTTTGAACGGAAGATATTTCCTTTTTCACCGTAGCCCACTATGGGCTTCCAAATATCTCTTTGCCAATTCCACAAGAACAGCCTTAGCGAAAGGCTTCTTGAAGGGAAAGATGTAACTCTGTGAGATGAATTAACAGAACACCGAGCAGTTTCTCAGAAAGCTTCTTTCCTGTTTGGAACGGAAGATATTTCCTTTTTCACCATAGCCCTCTATGGGCTTCCAAATATCCCTTTGCCAATTCCACAAGAACAGCCTTAGCGAAAGGCTTCTTGAAGGTAAAGATGTAACTCGGTGAGATGAATAAACAGAACAAAGATCAGCTTCTCAGAAAGCTTCTTTCCAGTTTTGAACGGAAGTTATTTCCTTTTTCACCATAGCCCTCTATGGGCTTCCAAGTATCCCCTTGCCAATTCCACAAGAACAGCTTTAGCGAAAGGTTTCTTGAAAGGGAAGATGTAACACTGTGAGACGAATTAACAGAACACAGAGCAGTTTCTCAGAAAGCTTCTTTCCAGTTTTGAACGGAAGATATTTCCTTTTTCACCATAGCCCTCTATGGGCTTCCAAATATCCCTTTGCCAATTCCACAAGAACAGCCTTAGCGAAAAGCTTCTTGAAGGGAAAGATGTAACTCTGTGAGATGAATTAACAGAACACAGAGGAGTTTCTCAGAAAGCTTCTTTAAAGTTTGAACGGAAGATATTTCCTTTTTCACCATAGCAATCTATGGGCTTCCAAATATCCCTTTGCCAATTCCACAAGAACAGCCTTAGCGAAAGGCTTCTGGAAGGGAAAGATGTAACTCTGTGAGATGAATTAACAAAAAACAGAGCAGTTTCTCAGAAAGCTTCTTTCCAGTTTTGAACGGAAGATATTTCCTTTTTCACCACAGCCCTCTAAGGGCTTCCAAATATCCCTTTGCCAATTCCACAAGAACAGCCTTAGCGAAAGGCTTCTTGAAGGGAAAGATGTAACTCTTGAGATGAATTAACAGAACACAGAGCAGTTTCTCAGAAAGCTTCTTTCCAGTTTTGAACGGAAGGTATTTCCTTTTTCACCATAGCCCTCTATGGGCTTCCAAATATCCCTTTGCCAATTCCACAAGAACAGCCTTAGCGAAAGGCTTCCTGAAAAGAAAGATGAAACTCTGTGAGATGAATTAAGAGAACAGAGAGCAGTTTCTCAGAAAGCTTCTTTCCAGTTTTGAACGGAAGATATTTCCTTTTTCACCATAGCCCTCTATGGGCTTCCAAATACCCCTTTGCCAATTCCACAAGAATAGACTTAGCGAAAGGCTTCTGGAAGGGAAAGATGTAACTCTGTGAGATGAATTAACAGAACACAGAGCAGTTTCTCAGAAAGCTGCTTTCCAGTTTTGAACGGAAGATATTTCCTTTTTCACCATAGCCCTCTATGGGCTTCCAAATATCCCTTTGCCAATTCCACAAGAACAGCCTTAGCGAAAGGCTTCCTGAAAAGAAAGATGTAACTCTGTGAGATGAATTAACAGAACACAGAGCAGTTTCTCAGAAAGCTTCTTTCCTGTTTTGAACGGAAGATATATCCTTTTTCACCTTAGCCCTCTATGGGCTTCCAAATATCCCTTTGCCAATTCCACAAGAACAGCCTTAGCGAAAGGCTTCTTGAAGGGAAAGATATAACTCCTTGAGATGAATTAACAGAACACAGAGCAGTTTCTCAGAAAGCTTCTTTCCAGTTTGGAACGGAAGATATTTCCTTTTTCACCATAGCCCTCTATGGGCTTCCAAATATCCCTTTGCCAATTCCACAAGAACAGCGTTAGCAAAATGCTTCTTGAAGGAAAAGATGTAACTCTGTGAGATGAATTAACAGAACACAGAGCAGTTTCTCAGAAAGCTTCTTTCCGGTTTTGAACGGAAGATATTTCCTTTTTCACCATAGCCCTCTATGGGCTTCCAAATATCCCTTTGCCAATTACACAAGAACAGCCTTAGCGAAAGGCTTCCTGAAAAGAAAGATGTTACTCTGTGAGATGAATTAACAGAACACAGAGGAGTTTCTCAGAAAGCTTCTTTCCAGTTTTGAACGGAAGATATTTCCTTTTTCACCATAGCCCTCTATGGGCTTCCAAATATCCCTTTGCCAATTACACAAGAACAGACTTAGTGAAAGGCTTTTTGAAGGGAAAGATTTAACTCTGAGAGATGAATTAACAGAACACAGAGCAGTTTCTCAGAAAGCTTCTTTCCACTTTTGAACGGAAGATATTTCCTTTTTCACCATAGCCCTCTATGGGCTTCCAAATATCCCTTTGCCAATTCCACAAGAACAGCCTTAGCGAAAGGCTTCTGGAAGGGAAAGATGTAACTCTGTGAGATGAATTAACAGAACACAGAGCAGTTTCTCAGAAAGCTTCTTTCCAGTTTTGAACGGAAGTTATATCCTTTTTCACCATAGCCCTCTATGGGCTTCCAAATATCCCTTTGCCAATTCCACAAGAACAGCCTTAGCGAAAGGCTTCCTGAAAAGAAAGATGTAACTCTGTGAGATGAATTAACAGAACACAGAGGAGTTTCTCAGAAAGCTTCTTTCCAGTTTTGAACGGAAGATATTTCCTTTTTCACCATAGCCCTCTATGGGCTTCCAAGTATCCCCTTGCCAATTCCACAAGAACACCTTTAGCGAAAGGTTTCTTGAAAGGGAAGATGTAACACTGTGAGACGAATTAACAGAACACAGAGCAGTTTCTCAGAAAGCTTCTTTCCAGTTTTGAACGGAAGATATTTCCTCTTTCACCATAGCCCTCTATGGGCTTCCAAATATCCCTTTGCCAATTACACAAGAACAGGCTTAGCGAAAGGCTTCTTGAAGGGAAAGATGTAACTCTGTGAGATGAATTAACAGAACACAGAGCAGTTTCTCAGAAAGCTTCTTTCCAGTTTTGAACGGAAGATATTTCCTTTTTCAACATAGCCCTCTATGGGCTTCCAAATATCCCTTTGCCAATTCCACAAGAACAGCCTTAGCGAAAGGCTTCTTGAAGGGAAAGATGTAACTCTGTGAGATGAATTAACAGAACACAGAGCAGTTTCTCAGAAAGCTTCTTTCCAGTTTTGAACGGAAGATATTTCCTTTTTCACCATAGCCCTCTATGGGCTTCCAAATATCCCTTTGCCAATTCCACAAGAACAGCCTTAGCGAAAGGCTTCTTGAAGGGAAAGATGTAACTCTGTGAGATGAATTAACAGAACACAGAGCAGTTTCTCAGAAAGCTTCTTTCCAGTTTTGAACGGAAGATATTGCCTTTTTCACCATAGCCTTCTATGGGCTTCCAAATATCCCTTTGCCAATTCAACAAGAACAGCCTTAGCGAAAGGCTTCTTGAAGGGAAAGATGTAACTCTGTGAGATGAATTAACAGAACACAGAGCAGTTTCTCAGAAAGCTTCTTTCCTGTTTTGAACGGAAGATATTTCCTTTTTCACCATAGCCTTCTATGGGCTTCCAAATATCCCTTTGCCAATTCCACAAGAACAGCGTTAGCGAAAGGCTTCCTGAAAAGGAAGATGTAACACTGTGAGATGAATTAACAGAACACAGAGCAGTTTCTCAGAAAGCTTCTTTCCAGTTTTGAACGGAAGATATTTCCTTTTTCACCTTAGCCCTCTATGGGCTTCCAAATATCCCTTTGCCAATTCCACAAGAACAGCCTTAGCGAAAGGCTTCTTGAAGGGAAAGATGTAACTCTGTGAGATGAATTAACAGAACACAGAGCAGTTTCTCAGAAAGCTTCTTTCCAGTTTGGAACGGAGGATATTTCCTTTTTCACCGTAGCCCTCTATGGGCTTCCAAATATCCCTTTGCCAATTCCACAAGAACAGCCTTAGCGAAAGGCTTCTGGAAGGGAAAGATGTAACTCTGTGAGATGAATTAACAGAACACAGAGCAGTTTCTCAGAAAGCTTCTTTCCAGTTTTGAACGGAAGATATTTCCTTTTTCACCATAGCCCTCTATGGGCTTCCAAATATCCCTTTGCCAATTCCACAAGAACAGCCTTAGCGAAAGGCTTCTGGAAGGGAAAGATGTAACTCTGTGAGATGAATTAACAGAACACAGAGCAGTTTCTCAGAAAGCTTCTTTCCAGTTTTGAACGGAAGTTATATCCTTTTTCACCATAGCCCTCTATGGGCTTCTAAATATCCCTTTGCCAATTCCACAAAAACAGCCTTAGCGAAAGGCTTCCTGAAAAGAAAGATGTAACTCTGTGAGATGAATTAACAGAACACAGAGGAGTTTCTCAGAAAGCTTCTTTCCAGTTTTGAAGGGAAGATATTTCCTTTTTCACCATAGCCCTCTATGGGCTTCCAAGTATCCCCTTGCCAATTCCACAAGAACAGCTTTAGCGAAAGGTTTCTTGAAAGGGAAGATGTAACACTGTGAGACGAATTAACAGAACACAGAGCAGTTTCTCAGAAAGCTTCTTTCCAGTTTTGAACGGAAGATATTTCCTTTTTCACCATAGCCCTCTATGGGCTTCCAAATATCCCTTTGCCAATTACACAAGAACAGACTTAGCGAAAGGCTTCTTGAAGGGAAAGATGTAACTCTGTGAGATGAATTAACAGAACACAGAGCAGTTTCTCAGAAAGCTTCTTTCCAGTTTTGAACGGAAGTTATTTCCTTTTTCACGATAGCCCTCTATGGGCTTCCAAATATCCCTTTGCCAATTCCACAAGAACAGCCTTAGCGAAAGGCTTCTTGAAGGGAAAGATGTAACTCTGTGAGATGAATTAACAGAACACAGAGCAGTTTCTCAGAAAGCTTTTTTCCAGTTTTGAACGGAAGATATTGCCTTTTTCACCATAGCCCTCTATGGCCTTCCAAATATCCCTTTGCCAATTCCACAAGAACAGCCTTAGCGAAAGGCTTCTTGAAGGGAAAGATGTAACTCTGTGAGATGAATTAACAGAACACAGAGCAGTTTCTCAGAAAGCTTCTTTCCAGTTTTGAACGGAAGATATTTCCTTATTCACCATAGCCTTCTATGGGCTTCCAAATACCCCTTTGCCAATTCCACAAGAACAGCGTTAGCGAAAGGCTTCCTGAAAAGGAAGATGTAACTCTGTGAGATGAATTAACAGAACACAGAGCAGTTTCTCAGAAAGCTTCTTTCCCGTTTTGAACGGAAGATATTTCCTTTTTCACCTTAGCCCACTATGGGCTTCCAAATATCCCTTTGCCAATTCCACAAGAACAGCCTTAGCGAAAGGCTTCTTGAAGGGAAAGATGTAACTCTGTGAGATGAATTAACAGAACACAGAGCAGTTTCTCAGAAAGCTTCTTTCCAGTTTGGAACGGAGGATATTTCCTTTTTCACCGTAGCCCTCTATGGGCTTCCAAATATCCCTTTGCCAATTCCACAAGAACAGCCTTAGCGAAAGGCTTCTGGAAGGGAAAGATGTAACTCTGTGAGATGAATTAACAGAACACAGAGCAGTTTCTCAGAATGCTTCTTTCCAGTTTTGAACGGAAGATATTTCCTTTTTGACCATAGCCCTCTATGTGCTTCCAAACATCCCTTTGCCAATTCCACAAGAACAGCCTTAGCGAAAGGCTTCCTGAAAAGAAAGATGAAACTCTGTGAGATGAATTAAGAGAACACAGAGCAGTTTCTCAGAAAGCTTCTTTCCAGTTTTGAACGGAAGATATTTCCTTTTTCACCATAGCCCTCAATGGGCTTCCAAATATCCCTTTGCGAATTCCACAAGAACACCCTTAGCGAAAGGCTTCCTGAAGGAAAGATGTAACTCTGTGAGATGAATTAACAGAACACAGAGCAGTTTCTCAGAAAGCTTCTTTCCAGTTTTGAACGGAAGATATTTCCTTTTTCACCATAGCCCTCTATGGGCTTCCAAATATCCCTTTGCAAATTCCAAAAGAACAGCCTTAGCGAAAGGCTTCTTGAAGGGAAAGATGTAACTCTGTGAGATGAATTAACAGAACACAGAGCAGTTTCTCAGAAAGCTTCTTTCCAGTTTTGAACGGAAGATATTTCCTTTTTCACCATAGCCCTCTATGGGCTTCCAAATATCCCTTTGCCAATTCCACAAGAACAGCGTTAGCGAAAGGCTTCTTGAAGGGAAAGATGTAACTCTGTGAGATGAATTAACAGAACACAGAGCAGTTTCTCAGAAAGCTTCTTTCCACTTTTGAACGGAAGATATTTCCTTTTTCACCTTAGCCCTCTATGGGCTTCCAAATATCCCTTTGCCAATTCCACAAGAACAGCCTTAGCGAAAGGCTTCTTGAAGGGAAAGATGTAACTCTGTGAGATGAATTAACAGAACACAGAGCAGTTTCTCAGAAAGCTTCTTTCCAGTTTGGAACGGAGGATATTTCCTTTTTCACCGTAACCCTCTATGGGCTTCCAAATATCCCTTTGCCAATTCCACAAGAACAGCCTTAGCGAAAGGCTTCTGGAAGGGAAAGATGTAACTCTGTGAGATGAATTAACAGAACACAGAGCAGTTTCTCAGAATGCTTCTTTCCAGTTTTGAACGGAAGATATTTCCTTTTTCACCATAGCCCTCTATGTGCTTCCAAATATCCCTTTGCCAATTCCACAAGAACAGCCTTAGCGAAAGGCTTCCTGAAAAGAAAGATGAAACTCTGTGAGACGAATTAAGAGAACACAGAGCAGTTTCTCAGAAAGCTTCTTTCCAGTTTTGAACGGAAGATATTTCCTTTTTCACCATAGCCCTCAATGGGCTTCCAAATATCCCTTTGCCAATTCCACAAGAACAGCCTTAGCGAAAGGCTTCCTGAAGGGAAAGATGTAACTCTGTGAGATGAATTAACAGAACACAGAGCAGTTTCTCAGAAAGCTTCTTTCCAGTTTTGAACGGAAGATATTTCCTTTTTCACCATAGCCCTCTATGGGCTTCCAAATATCCCTTTGCAAATTCCAAAAGAACAGCCTTAGCGAAAGGCTTCTTGAAGGGAAAGATGTAACTCTGTGAGATGAATTAACAGAACACAGAGCAGTTTCTCAGAAAGCTTCTTTCCAGTTTTGAACGGAAGATATTTCCTTTTTCACCATAGCCCTCTATGGGCTTCCAAATATCCCTTTGCCAATTCCACAAGAACAGCGTTAGCGAAAGGCTTCTTGAAGGGAAAGATGTAACTCTGTGAGATGAATTAACAGAACACAGAGCAGTTTCTCAGAAAGCTTCTTTCCAGTTTTGAACGGAAGATAATTCCTTTTTCACCATAGCCCTCTATGGGCTTCCAAATATCCCTTTGCCAATTCCACAAGAACAGCCTTAGCGAAAGGCTTCTTGAAGGGAAAGATGTAACTCTGTGAGATGAATTAACAGAACACAGAGCAGTTTCTCAGAAAGCTTCTTTCCGGTTTTGAACGGAAGATATTTCCTTTTTCACCATAGCCCACTATGGGCTTCCAAATATCCCTTTGCCAATTCCACAAGAACAGCCTTAGCGAAAGGCTTCTTGAAGGGAAAGATGTAACTCTGTGAGATGAATTAACAGAACACCAAGCAGTTTCTCAGAAAGCTTCTTTCCAGTTTTGAACGGAAGATATTTCCTTTTTCACCATAGCCCTCTATGGGCTTCCAAATATCCCTTTGCCAATTCCACAAGAACAGCCTTAGCGAAAGGCTTCTTGAAGGTAAAGATGTAACTCGGTGAGATGAATAAACAGAACAAAGAGCAGCTTCTCAGAAAGCTTCTTTCCAGTTTTGAACGGAAGATATTTCCTTTTTCACCATAGCCCTCTATCGGCTTCCAAATATCCCTTTGCCAATTCCACAAGAACAGCCTTAGCGAAAGGCTTCTTGAAGGGAAAGATGTAACTCCGTGAGATGAATTAACAGAACACAGAGCAGTTTCTCAGAATGCTTCTTTCCAGTTTTGAACGGAAGATATTTCCTTTTTCACCATACCCCTCTATGGGTTTCCAAATATCTCTTTGCCAATTCCACAAGAACAGCCTTAGCAAAAGGCTTCCTGAAGGGAAAGATGTAACTATGTGAAATGAATTAACAGAACACAGAGCAGTTTCTCAGAAAGCTTCTTTCCAGTTTTGAACGGAAGATATTTCCTTTTTCACCATAGCCCTCTATGGGCTTCCAAATATCCCTTTGCCAATTCCACAAGAACAGCCTTAGCGAAAGGTTTCCTGAAGGGAAAGATGTAACTCTGTGAGATGAATTAGCAGAACACAGAGCAGTTTCTCAGAAAGCTTCCTTCCAGTTTTGAACGGAAGATATTTCCTTTTTCACCATAGCCCTCTATGGGCTTCCAAGTATCCCCTTGCCAATTCCACAAGAACAGCTTTAGCGAAAGGTTTCTTGAAAGGGAAGATGTAACACTGTGAGACGAATTAACAGAACACAGAGCAGTTTCTCAGAAAGCTTCTTTCCAGTTTTGAACGGAAGATATTTCCTTTTTCACCATAGCCCTCTATGGGCTTCCAAATATCCCTTTGCCAATTACACAAGAACAGACTTAGCGAAAGGCTTCTTGAAGGGAAAGATGTAACTCTGTGAGATGAATTAACAGAACACAGAGCAGTTTCTCAGAAAGCTTCTTTCCAGTTTTGAACGGAAGTTATTTCCTTTTTCACGATAGCCCTCTATGGGCTTCCAAATATCCCTTTGCCAATTCCACAAGAACAGCCTTAGCGAAAGGCTTCTTGAAGGGAAAGATGTAACTCTGTGAGATGAATTAACAGAACACAGAGCAGTTTCTCAGAAAGCTTTTTTCCAGTTTTGAACGGAAGATATTGCCTTTTTCACCATAGCCCTCTATGGCCTTCCAAATATCCCTTTGCCAATTCCACAAGAACAGCCTTAGCGAAAGGCTTCTTGAAGGGAAAGATGTAACTCTGTGAGATGAATTAACAGAACACAGAGCAGTTTCTCAGAGAGCTTCTTTCCAGTTTTGAACGGAAGATATTTCCTTATTCACCATAGCCTTCTATGGGCTTCCAAATACCCCTTTGCCAATTCCACAAGAACAGCGTTAGCGAAAGGCTTCCTGAAAAGGAAGATGTAACTCTGTGAGATGAATTAACAGAACACAGAGCAGTTTCTCAGAAAGCTTCTTTCCCGTTTTGAACGGAAGATATTTCCTTTTTCACCTTAGCCCACTATGGGCTTCCAAATATCCCTTTGCCAATTCCACAAGAACAGCCTTAGCGAAAGGCTTCTTGAAGGGAAAGATGTAACTCTGTGAGATGAATTAACAGAACACAGAGCAGTTTCTCAGAAAGCTTCTTTCCAGTTTGGAACGGAGGATATTTCCTTTTTCACCGTAGCCCTCTATGGGCTTCCAAATATCCCTTTGCCAATTCCACAAGAACAGCCTTAGCGAAAGGCTTCTGGAAGGGAAAGATGTAACTCTGTGAGATGAATTAACAGAACACAGAGCAGTTTCTCAGAATGCTTCTTTCCAGTTTTGAACGGAAGATATTTCCTTTTTGACCATAGCCCTCTATGTGCTTCCAAACATCCCTTTGCCAATTCCACAGGAACAGCCTTAGCGAAAGGCTTCCTGAAAAGAAAGATGAAACTCTGTGAGATGAATTAAGAGAACACAGAGCAGTTTCTCAGAAAGCTTCTTTCCAGTTTTGAACGGAAGATATTTCCTTTTTCACCATAGCCCTCAATGGGCTTCCAAATATCCCTTTGCGAATTCCACAAGAACACCCTTAGCGAAAGGCTTCCTGAAGGAAAGATGTAACTCTGTGAGATGAATTAACAGAACACAGAGCAGTTTCTCAGAAAGCTTCTTTCCAGTTTTGAACGGAAGATATTTCCTTTTTCACCATAGCCCTCTATGGGCTTCCAAATATCCCTTTGCAAATTCCAAAAGAACAGCCTTAGCGAAAGGCTTCTTGAAGGGAAAGATGTAACTCTGTGAGATGAATTAACAGAACACAGAGCAGTTTCTCAGAAAGCTTCTTTCCAGTTTTGAACGGAAGATATTTCCTTTTTCACCATAGCCCTCTATGGGCTTCCAAATATCCCTTTGCCAATTCCACAAGAACAGCGTTAGCGAAAGGCTTCTTGAAGGGAAAGATGTAACTCTGTGAGATGAATTAACAGAACACAGAGCAGTTTCTCAGAAAGCTTCTTTCCACTTTTGAACGGAAGATATTTCCTTTTTCACCTTAGCCCTCTATGGGCTTCCAAATATCCCTTTGCCAATTCCACAAGAACAGCCTTAGCGAAAGGCTTCTTGAAGGGAAAGATGTAACTCTGTGAGATGAATTAACAGAACACAGAGCAGTTTCTCAGAAAGCTTCTTTCCAGTTTGGAACGGAGGATATTTCCTTTTTCACCGTAACCCTCTATGGGCTTCCAAATATCCCTTTGCCAATTCCACAAGAACAGCCTTAGCGAAAGGCTTCTCGAAGGGAAAGATGTAACTCTGTGAGATGAATTAACAGAACACAGAGCAGTTTCTCAGAATGCTTCTTTCCAGTTTTGAACGGAAGATATTTCCTTTTTCACCATAGCCCTCTATGTGCTTCCAAATATCCCTTTGCCAATTCCACAAGAACAGCCTTAGCGAAAGGCTTCCTGAAAAGAAAGATGAAACTCTGTGAGACGAATTAAGAGAACACAGAGCAGTTTCTCAGAAAGCTTCTTTCCAGTTTTGAACGGAAGATATTTCCTTTTTCACCATAGCCCTCAATGGGCTTCCAAATATCCCTTTGCCAATTCCACAAGAACAGCCTTAGCGAAAGGCTTCCTGAAGGGAAAGATGTAACTCTGTGAGATGAATTAACAGAACACAGAGCAGTTTCTCAGAAAGCTTCTTTCCAGTTTTGAACGGAAGATATTTCCTTTTTCACCATAGCCCTCTATGGGCTTCCAAATATCCCTTTGCAAATTCCAAAAGAACAGCCTTAGCGAAAGGCTTCTTGAAGGGAAAGATGTAACTCTGTGAGATGAATTAACAGAACACAGAGCAGTTTCTCAGAAAGCTTCTTTCCAGTTTTGAACGGAAGATATTTCCTTTTTCACCATAGCCCTCTATGGGCTTCCAAATATCCCTTTGCCAATTCCACAAGAACAGCGTTAGCGAAAGGCTTCTTGAAGGGAAAGATGTAACTCTGTGAGATGAATTAACAGAACACAGAGCAGTTTCTCAGAAAGCTTCTTTCCAGTTTTGAACGGAAGATAATTCCTTTTTCACCATAGCCCTCTATGGGCTTCCAAATATCCCTTTGCCAATTCCACAAGAACAGCCTTAGCGAAAGGCTTCTTGAAGGGAAAGATGTAACTCTGTGAGATGAATTAACAGAACACAGAGCAGTTTCTCAGAAAGCTTCTTTCCGGTTTTGAACGGAAGATATTTCCTTTTTCACCATAGCCCACTATGGGCTTCCAAATATCCCTTTGCCAATTCCACAAGAACAGCCTTAGCGAAAGGCTTCTTGAAGGGAAAGATGTAACTCTGTGAGATGAATTAACAGAACACCAAGCAGTTTCTCAGAAAGCTTCTTTCCAGTTTTGAACGGAAGATATTTCCTTTTTCACCATAGCCCTCTATGGGCTTCCAAATATCCCTTTGCCAATTCCACAAGAACAGCCTTAGCGAAAGGCTTCTTGAAGGTAAAGATGTAACTCGGTGAGATGAATAAATAGAACAAAGAGCAGCTTCTCAGAAAGCTTCTTTCCAGTTTTGAACGGAAGATATTTCCTTTTTCACCATAGCCCTCTATCGGCTTCCAAATATCCCTTTGCCAATTCCACAAGAACAGCCTTAGCGAAAGGCATCTTGAAGGGAAAGATGTAACTCCGTGAGATGAATTAACAGAACACAGAGCAGTTTCTCAGAATGCTTCTTTCCAGTTTTGAACGGAAGATATTTCCTTTTTCACCATACCCCTCTATGGGTTTCCAAATATCTCTTTGCCAATTCCACAAGAACAGCCTTAGCAAAAGGCTTCCTGAAGGGAAAGATGTAACTATGTGAAATGAATTAACAGAACACAGAGCAGTTTCTCAGAAAGCTTCTTTCCAGTTTTGAACGGAAGATATTTCCTTTTTCACCATAGCCCTCTATGGGCTTCCAAATATCCCTTTGCCAATTCCACAAGAACAGCCTTAGCGAAAGGTTTCCTGAAGGGAAAGATGTAACTCTGTGAGATGAATTAGCAGAACACAGAGCAGTTTCTCAGAAAGCTTCCTTCCAGTTTTGAACGGAAGATATTTCCTTTTTCACCATAGCCCTCTATGGGCTTTCAAATATCCCTTTGCCAATTCCACAAGAACAGCCTTAGCGAAAGGCTTCTTGAAGGGAAAGATGTAACTCTGTGAGATGAATTAACAGAACACAGAGCAGTTTCTCAGAAAGCTTCTTTCCAGTTTTGAACGGAAGATATTTCCTTTTTCACCATAGCCCTCTATGGGCTTCCAAATATCCCTTTGCCAATTCCACAAGAACAGCCTTAGTGAAAGGCTTCCTGAAGGGAAAGATGTAACTCTGTGAGATGAATTAACAGAACACAGAGCAGTTTCTCAGAAAGCTTCTTTCCAGTTTTGAACGGAAGATATTTCCTTTTTCACCTTAGCCCTCTATGGGCTTCCAAATATCCCTTTGCCAATTCCACAAGAACAGCCTTAGCGAAAGGCTTCTTGAAGGGAAAGATGTAACTCTGTGAGATGAATTAACAGAACACAGAGCAGTTTCTCAGAAAGCTTCTTTCCGGTTTTGAACGGAAGATATTTCCTTTTTCACCATAGCCCTCTATGGGCTTCCAAATATCCCTTTGCCAATTCCACAAGAACAGCCTTAGCGAAAGGCTTCTTGAAGGGAAAGATGTAACTCTGTGAGATAAATTAACAGAACACAGAGCAGTTTCTCAGAAAGCTTCTTTCCGGTTTTGAACGGAAGATATTTCCTTTTTCACCATAGCCCTCTATGGGCTTCCAAATATCCCTTTGCCAATTCCACAAGAACAGCCTTAGCGAAAGGCTTCTTGAAAGGGAAGATGTAACACTGTGAGACGAATTAACAGAACACAGAGCAGTTTCTCAGAAAGCTTCTTTCCAGTTTTGAACGGAAGATATTTCCTCTTTCACCATAGCCCTCTATGGGCTTCCAAATATCCCTTTGCCAATTACACAAGAACAGGCTTAGCGAAAGGCTTCTTGAAGGGAAAGATGTAACTCTGTGAGATGAATTAACAGAACACAGAGCAGTTTCTCAGAAAGCTTCTTTCCAGTTTTGAACGGAAGATATTTCCTTTTTCAACATAGCCCTCTATGGGCTTCCAAATATCCCTTTGCCAATTCCACAAGAACAGCCTTAGCGAAAGGCTTCTTGAAGGGAAAGATGTAACTCTGTGAGATGAATTAACAGAACACAGAGCAGTTTCTCAGAAAGCTTCTTTCCTGTTTTGAACGGAAGATATTTCCTTTTTCACCATAGCCTTCTATGGGCTTCCAAATATCCCTTTGCAAATTCCACAAGAACAGCGTTAGCGAAAGGCTTCCTGAAAAGGAAGATGTAACACTGTGAGATGAATTAACAGAACACAGAGCAGTTTCTCAGAAAGCTTCTTTCCAGTTTTGAACGGAAGATATTTCCTTTTTCACCTTAGCCCTCTATGGGCTTCCAAATATCCCTTTGCCAATTGCACAAGAACAGCCTTAGCGAAAGGCTTCTTGAAGGGAAAGATGTAACTCTGTGAGATGAATTAACAGAACACAGAGCAGTTTCTCAGAAAGCTTCTTTCCAGTTTGGAACGGAGGATATTTCCTTTTTCACCGTAGCCCTCTATGGGCTTCCAAATATCCCTTTGCCAATTCCACAAGAACAGCCTTAGCGAAAGGCTGCTGGAAGGGAAAGATGTAACTCTGTGAGATGAATTAACAGAACACAGAGCAGTTTCTCAGAAAGCTTCTTTCCAGTTTTGAACGGAAGATATTTCCTTTTTCACCATAGCCCTCTATGGGCTTCCAAATATCCCTTTGCCAATTCCACAAGAACAGCCTTAGCGAAAGGCTTCCTGAAAAGAAAGATGTAACTCTGTGAGATGAATTAACAGAACACAGAGCAGTTTCTCAGAAAGCTTCTTTCCTGTTTTGAACGGAAGATATTTCCTTTTTCACCATAGCCCTCTATGGGCTTCCAAATATCCCTTTGCCAATTCCACAAGAACGGCCTTAGCGAAAGGCTTCTTGAAGGGAAAGATATAACTCCTTGAGATGAATTAACAGAACACAGAGCAGTTTCTCAGAAAGCTTCTTTCCAGTTTTGAACGGAAGATATTTCCTTTTTCACCATAGCCCTCTATGGGCTTCCAAATATCCCTTTGCCAATTCCACAAGAACAGCCTTAGCGAAAGGCTTCTGGAAGGGAAAGATGTAACTCTGTGAGATGAATTAACAGAACACAGAGCAGTTTCTCAGAAAGCTTCTTTCCAGTTTTGAACGGAAGTTATATCCTTTTTCACCATAGCCCTCTATGGGCTTCTAAATATCCCTTTGCCAATTCCACAAAAACAGCCTTAGCGAAAGGCTTCCTGAAAAGAAAGATGTAACTCTGTGAGATGAATTAACAGAACACAGAGGAGTTTCTCAGAAAGCTTCTTTCCAGTTTTGAAGGGAAGATATTTCCTTTTTCACCATAGCCCTCTATGGGCCTCCAAGTATCCCCTTGCCAATTCCACAAGAACAGCTTTAGCGAAAGGTTTCTTGAAAGGGAAGATGTAACACTGTGAGACGAATTAACAGAACACAGAGCAGTTTCTCAGAAAGCTTCTTTCCAGTTTTGAACGGAAGATATTTCCTTTTTCACCATAGCCCTCTATGGGCTTCCAAATATCCCTTTGCCAATTACACAAGAACAGACTTAGCGAAAGGCTTCTTGAAGGGAAAGATGTAACTCTGTGAGATGAATTAACAGAACACAGAGCAGTTTCTCAGAAAGCTTCTTTCCAGTTTTGAACGGAAGTTATTTCCTTTTTCACGATAGCCCTCTATGGGCTTCCAAATATCCCTTTGCCAATTCCACAAGAACAGCCTTAGCGAAAGGCTTCTTGAAGGGAAAGATGTAACTCTGTGAGATGAATTAACAGAACACAGAGCAGTTTCTCAGAAAGCTTTTTTCCAGTTTTGAACGGAAGATATTGCCTTTTTCACCATAGCCCTCTATGGCCTTCCAAATAACCCTTTGCCAATTCCACAAGAACAGCCTTAGCGAAAGGCTTCTTGAAGGGAAAGATGTAACTCTGTGAGATGAATTAACAGAACACAGAGCAGTTTCTCAGAAAGCTTCTTTCCAGTTTGGAACGGAGGATATTTCCTTTTTCACCGTAGCCCTCTATGGGCTTCCAAATATCCCTTTGCCAATTCCACAAGAACAGCCTTAGCGAAAGGCTTCTGGAAGGGAAAGAGTAACTCTGTGAGATGAATTAACAGAACACAGAGCAGTTTCTCAGAATGCTTCTTTCCAGTTTTGAACGGAAGATATTTCCTTTTTGACCATAGCCCTCTATGTGCTTCCAAACATCCCTTTGCCAATTGCACAAGAACAGCCTTAGCGAAAGGCTTCCTGAAAAGAAAGATGAAACTCTGTGAGATGAATTAAGAGAACACAGAGCAGTTTCTCAGAAAGCTTCTTTCCAGTTTTGAACGGAAGATATTTCCTTTTTCACCATAGCCCTCAATGGGCTTCCAAATATCCCTTTGCGAATTCCACAAGAACACCCTTAGCGAAAGGCTTCCTGAAGGAAAGATGTAACTCTGTGAGATGAATTAACAGAACACAGAGCAGTTTCTCAGAAAGCTTCTTTCCAGTTTTGAACGGAAGATATTTCCTTTTTCACCATAGCCCTCTATGGGCTTCCAAATATCCCTTTGCAAATTCCAAAAGAACAGCCTTAGCGAAAGGCTTCTTGAAGGGAAAGATGTAACTCTGTGAGATGAATTAACAGAACACAGAGCAGTTTCTCAGAAAGCTTCTTTCCAGTTTTGAACGGAAGATATTTCCTTTTTCACCATAGCCCTCTATGGGCTTCCAAATATCCCTTTGCCAATTCCACAAGAACAGCGTTAGCGAAAGGCTTCTTGAAGGGAAAGATGTAACTCTGTGAGATGAATTAACAGAACACAGAGCAGTTTCTCAGAGAGCTTCTTTCCACTTTTGAACGGAAGATATTTCCTTTTTCACCTTAGCCCTCTATGGGCTTCCAAATATCCCTTTGCCAATTCCACAAGAACAGCCTTAGCGAAAGGCTTCTTGAAGGGAAAGATGTAACTCTGTGAGATGAATTAACAGAACACAGAGCAGTTTCTCAGAAAGCTTCTTTCCAGTTTGGAACGGAGGATATTTCCTTTTTCACCGTAACCCTCTATGGGCTTCCAAATATCCCTTTGCCAATTCCACAAGAACAGCCTTAGCGAAAGGCTTCTGGAAGGGAAAGATGTAACTCTGTGAGATGAATTAACAGAACACAGAGCAGTTTCTCAGAATGCTTCTTTCCAGTTTTGAACGGAAGATATTTCCTTTTTCACCATAGCCCTCTATGTGCTTCCAAATATCCCTTTGCCAATTCCACAAGAACAGCCTTAGCGAAAGGCTTCCTGAAAAGAAAGATGAACCTCTGTGAGACGAATTAAGAGAACACAGAGCAGTTTCTCAGAAAGCTTCTTTCCAGTTTTGAACGGAAGATATTTCCTTTTTCACCATAGCCCTCAATGGGCTTCCAAATATCCCTTTGCCAATTCCACAAGAACAGCCTTAGCGAAAGGCTTCCTGAAGGGAAAGATGTAACTCTGTGAGATGAATTAACAGAACACAGAGCAGTTTCTCAGAAAGCTTCTTTCCAGTTTTGAACGGAAGATATTTCCTTTTTCACCATAGCCCTCTATGGGCTTCCAAATATCCCTTTGCAAATTCCAAAAGAACAGCCTTAGCGAAAGGCTTCTTGAAGGGAAAGATGTAACTCTGTGAGATGAATCAACAGAACACAGAGCAGTTTCTCAGAAAGCTTCTTTCCAGTTTTGAACGGAAGATATTTCCTTTTTCACCATAGCCCTCTATGGGCTTCCAAATATCCCTTTGCCAATTCCACAAGAACAGCGTTAGCGAAAGGCTTCTTGAAGGGAAAGATGTAACTCTGTGAGATGAATTAACAGAACACAGAGCAGTTTCTCAGAAAGCTTCTTTCCAGTTTTGAACGGAAGATAATTCCTTTTTCACCATAGCCCTCTATGGGCTTCCAAATATCCCTTTGCCAATTCCACAAGAACAGCCTTAGCGAAAGGCTTCTTGAAGGGAAAGATGTAACTCTGTGAGATGAATTAACAGAACACAGAGCAGTTTCTCAGAAAGCTTCTTTCCGGTTTTGAACGGAAGATATTTCCTTTTTCACCATAGCCCACTATGGGCTTCCAAATATCCCTTTGCCAATTCCACAAGAACAGCCTTAGCGAAAGGCTTCTTGAAGGGAAAGATGTAACTCTGTGAGATGAATTAACAGAACACCAAGCAGTTTCTCAGAAAGCTTCTTTCCAGTTTGGAACGGAAGATATTTCCTTTTTCACCATAGCCCTCTATGGGCTTCCAAATATCCCTTTGCCAATTCCACAAGAACAGCCTTAGCGAAAGGCTTCTTGAAGGTAAAGATGTAACTCGGTGAGATGAATAAACAGAACAAAGAGCAGCTTCTCAGAAAGCTTCTTTCCAGTTTTGAACGGAAGATATTTCCTTTTTCACCATAGCCCTCTATCGGCTTCCAAATATCCCTTTGCCAATTCCACAAGAACAGCCTTAGCGAAAGGCATCTTGAAGGGAAAGATGTAACTCCGTGAGATGAATTAACAGAACACAGAGCAGTTTCTCAGAATGCTTCTTTCCAGTTTTGAACGGAAGATATTTCCTTTTTCACCATACCCCTCTATGGGTTTCCAAATATCTCTTTGCCAATTCCACAAGAACAGCCTTAGCAAAAGGCTTCCTGAAGGGAAAGATGTAACTATGTGAAATGAATTAACAGAACACAGAGCAGTTTCTCAGAAAGCTTCTTTCCAGTTTTGAACGGAAGATATTTCCTTTTTCACCATAGCCCTCTATGGGCTTCCAAATATCCCTTTGCCAATTCCACAAGAACAGCCTTAGCGAAAGGTTTCCTGAATGGAAAGATGTAACTCTGTGAGATGAATTAGCAGAACACAGAGCAGTTTCTCAGAAAGCTTCTTTCCAGTTTTGAACGGAAGATATTTCCTTTTTCACCATAGCCCTCTATGGGCTTTCAAATATCCCTTTGCCAATTCCACAAGAACAGCCTTAGCGAAAGGCTTCTTGAAGGGAAAGATGTAACTCTGTGAGGTGAATTAACAGAACACAGAGCAGTTTCTCAGAAAGCTTCTTTCCAGTTTTGAACGGAAGATATTTCCTTTTTCACCTTAGCCCTCTATGGGCTTCCAAATATCCCTTTGCCAATTCCACAAGAACAGCCTTAGTGAAAGGCTCCTGAAGGGAAAGATGTAACTCTGTGAGATGAATTAACAGAACACAGAGCAGTTTCTCAGAAAGCTTCTTTCCAGTTTTGAACGGAAGATATTTCCTTTTTCACCATAGCCCTCTATGGGCTTCCAAATATCCCTTTGCCAATTCCACAAGAACAGCCTTAGCGAAAGGCTTCTTGAAGGGAAAGATGTAACTCTGTGAGATAAATTAACAGAACACAGAGCAGTTTCTCAGAAAGCTTCTTTCCGGTTTTGAACGGAAGATATTTCCTTTTTCACCATAGCCCTCTATGGGCTTCCAAATATCCCTTTGCCAATTCCACAAGAACAGCCTTAGCGAAAGGCTGCCTGAAGAGAAAGATGTAACTCTGTGAGATGAATTAACAGAACACAGAGGAGTTTCTCAGAAAGCTTCTTTCCAGTTTTGAACGGAAGATATTTCCTTTTTCACCATAGCCCTCTATGGGCTTCCAAGTATCCCCTTGCCAATTCCACAAGAACAGCTTTAGCGAAAGGTTTCTTGAAAGGGAAGATGTAACTCTGTGAGATGAACTAACAGAACACAGAGCAGTTTCTCAGAAAGCTTCTTTCCAGTTTTGAACGGAAGATATTTCCTTTTTCACCATAGCCCTCTATGAGCTTCCAAATATCACTTTGCCAATTCCACAAGAACAGCCTTAGCGAAAGGCTTCTTGAAGGGAAAGATGTAACGCTTTGAGATGAATTAACAGAACACAGAGCAGTTTCTCAGAAAGCTTCTTTCCGGTTTTGAACGGAAGATATTTCCTTTTTCACCATAGCCCACTATGGGCTTCCAAATATCCCTTTGCCAATTCCACAAGAACAGCCTTAGCGAAAGGCTTCTTGAAGGGAAAGATGTAACTCTGTGAGATGAATTAACAGAACACCAAGCAGTTTCTCAGAAAGCTTCTTTCCAGTTTTGAACGGAAGATATTTCCTTTTTCACCATAGCCCTCTATGGGCTTCCAAATATCCCTTTGCCAATTCCACAAGAACAGCCTTAGCGAAAGGCTTCTTGAAGGTAAAGATGTAACTCGGTGAGATGAATAAACAGAACAAAGAGCAGCTTCTCAGAAAGCTTCTTTCCAGTTTTGAACGGAAGATATTTCCTTTTTCACCATAGCCCTCTATCGGCTTCCAAATATCCCTTTGCCAATTCCACAAGAACAGCCTTAGCGAAAGGCATCTTGAAGGGAAAGATGTAACTCCGTGAGATGAATTAACAGAACACAGAGCAGTTTCTCAGAATGCTTCTTTCCAGTTTTGAACGGAAGATATTTCCTTTTTCACCATACCCCTCTATGGGTTTCCAAATATCTCTTTGCCAATTCCACAAGAACAGCCTTAGCAAAAGGCTTCCTGAAGGGAAAGATGTAACTATGTGAAATGAATTAACAGAACACAGAGCAGTTTCTCAGAAAGCTTCTTTCCAGTTTTGAACGGAAGATATTTCCTTTTTCACCATAGCCCTCTATGGGCTTCCAAATATCCCTTTGCCAATTCCACAAGAACAGCCTTAGCGAAAGGTTTCCTGAAGGGAAAGATGTAACTCTGTGAGATGAATTAGCAGAACACAGAGCAGTTTCTCAGAAAGCTTCCTTCCAGTTTTGAACGGAAGATATTTCCTTTTTCACCATAGCCCTCTATGGGCTTTCAAATATCCCTTTGCCAATTCCACAAGAACAGCCTTAGCGAAAGGCTTCTTGAAGGGAAAGATGTAACTCTGTGAGATGAATTAACAGAACACAGAGCAGTTTCTCAGAAAGCTTCTTTCCAGTTTTGAACGGAAGATATTTCCTTTTTCACCATAGCCCTCTATGGGCTTCCAAATATCCCTTTGCCAATTCCACAAGAACAGCCTTAGTGAAAGGCTTCCTGAAGGGAAAGATGTAACTCTGTGAGATGAATTAACAGAACACAGAGCAGTTTCTCAGAAAGCTTCTTTCCAGTTTTGAACGGAAGATATTTCCTTTTTCACCTTAGCCCTCTATGGGCTTCCAAATATCCCTTTGCCAATTCCACAAGAAGAGCCTTAGCGAAAGGCTTCTTGAAGGGAAAGATGTAACTCTGTGAGATGAATTAACAGAACACAGAGCAGTTTCTCAGAAAGCTTCTTTCCGGTTTTGAACGGAAGATATTTCCTTTTTCACCATAGCCCTCTATGGGCTTCCAAATATCCCTTTGCCAATTCCACAAGAACAGCCTTAGCGAAAGGCTTCTTGAAGGGAAAGATGTAACTCTGTGAGATAAATTAACAGAACACAGAGCAGTTTCTCAGAAAGCTTCTTTCCGGTTTTGAACGGAAGATATTTCCTTTTTCACCATAGCCCTCTATGGGCTTCCAAATATCCCTTTGCCAATTCCACAAGAACAGCCTTAGCGAAAGGCTTCTTGAAAGGGAAGATGTAACACTGTGAGACGAATTAACAGAACACAGAGCAGTTTCTCAGAAAGCTTCTTTCCAGTTTTGAACGGAAGATATTTCCTCTTTCACCATAGCCCTCTATGGGCTTCCAAATATCCCTTTGCCAATTACACAAGAACAGGCTTAGCGAAAGGCTTCTTGAAGGGAAAGATGTAACTCTGTGAGATGAATTAACAGAACACAGAGCAGTTTCTCAGAAAGCTTCTTTCCAGTTTTGAACGGAAGATATTTCCTTTTTCAACATAGCCCTCTATGGGCTTCCAAATATCCCTTTGCCAATTCCACAAGAACAGCCTTAGCGAAAGGCTTCTTGAAGGGAAAGATGTAACTCTGTGAGATGAATTAACAGAACACAGAGCAGTTTCTCAGAAAGCTTCTTTCCTGTTTTGAACGGAAGATATTTCCTTTTTCACCATAGCCTTCTATGGGCTTCCAAATATCCCTTTGCCAATTCCACAAGAACAGCGTTAGCGAAAGGCTTCCTGAAAAGGAAGATGTAACACTGTGAGATGAATTAACAGAACACAGAGCAGTTTCTCAGAAAGCTTCTTTCCAGTTTTGAACGGAAGATATTTCCTTTTTCACCTTAGCCCTCTATGGGCTTCCAAATATCCCTTTGCCAATTGCACAAGAACAGCCTTAGCGAAAGGCTTCTTGAAGGGAAAGATGTAACTCTGTGAGATGAATTAACAGAACACAGAGCAGTTTCTCAGAAAGCTTCTTTCCAGTTTGGAACGGAGGATATTTCCTTTTTCACCGTAGCCCTCTATGGGCTTCCAAATATCCCTTTGCCAATTCCACAAGAACAGCCTTAGCGAAAGGCTGCTGGAAGGGAAAGATGTAACTCTGTGAGATGAATTAACAGAACACAGAGCAGTTTCTCAGAAAGCTTCTTTCCAGTTTTGAACGGAAGATATTTCCTTTTTCACCATAGCCCTCTATGGGCTTCCAAATATCCCTTTGCCAATTCCACAAGAACAGCCTTAGCGAAAGGCTTCCTGAAAAGAAAGATGTAACTCTGTGAGATGAATTAACAGAACACAGAGCAGTTTCTCAGAAAGCTTCTTTCCTGTTTTGAACGGAAGATATTTCCTTTTTCACCATAGCCCTCTATGGGCTTCCAAATATCCCTTTGCCAATTCCACAAGAACGGCCTTAGCGAAAGGCTTCTTGAAGGGAAAGATATAACTCCTTGAGATGAATTAACAGAACACAGAGCAGTTTCTCAGAAAGCTTCTTTCCAGTTTTGAACGGAAGATATTTCCTTTTTCACCATAGCCCTCTATGGGCTTCCAAATATCCCTTTGCCAATTCCACAAGAACAGCGTTAGCAAAAGGCTTCCTGAAGGGAAAGATGTAACTCTGTGAGATGAATTAACAAAACACAGAGGAGTTTCTCAGAAAGCTTCTTTCCAGTTTTGAACGGAAGATATTTCCTTTTTCACCATAGCCCTCTATGGGCTTCCAAATATCCCTTTGCCAATTACACAAGAACAGACTTAGCGAAAGGCTTCTTGAAGGGAAAGATGTAACTCTGTGAGATGAATTAACAGAACACAGAGCAGTTTCTCAGAAAGCTTCTTTCCACTTTTGAACGGAAGATATTTCCTTTTTCACCATAGCCCTCTATGGGCTTCCAAATATCCCTTTGCCAATTCCACAAGAACAGCCTTAGCGAAAGGCTTCTGGAAGGGAAAGATGTAACTCTGTGAGATGAATTAACAGAACACAGAGCAGTTTCTCAGAAAGCTTCTTTCCAGTTTTGAACGGAAGTTATATCCTTTTTCACCATAGCCCTCTATGGGCTTCTAAATATCCCTTTGCCAATTCCACAAAAACAGCCTTAGCGAAAGGCTTCCTGAAAAGAAAGATGTAACTCTGTGAGATGAATTAACAGAACACAGAGGAGTTTCTCAGAAAGCTTCTTTCCAGTTTTGAAGGGAAGATATTTCCTTTTTCACCATAGCCCTCTATGGGCCTCCAAGTATCCCCTTGCCAATTCCACAAGAACAGCTTTAGCGAAAGGTTTCTTGAAAGGGAAGATGTAACACTGTGAGACGAATTAACAGAACACAGAGCAGTTTCTCAGAAAGCTTCTTTCCAGTTTTGAACGGAAGATATTTCCTTTTTCACCATAGCCCTCTATGGGCTTCCAAATATCCCTTTGCCAATTACACAAGAACAGACTTAGCGAAAGGCTTCTTGAAGGGAAAGATGTAACTCTGTGAGATGAATTAACAGAACACAGAGCAGTTTCTCAGAAAGCTTCTTTCCAGTTTTGAACGGAAGTTATTTCCTTTTTCACGATAGCCCTCTATGGGCTTCCAAATATCCCTTTGCCAATTCCACAAGAACAGCCTTAGCGAAAGGCTTCTTGAAGGGAAAGATGTAACTCTGTGAGATGAATTAACAGAACACAGAGCAGTTTCTCAGAAAGCTTTTTTCCAGTTTTGAACGGAAGATATTGCCTTTTTCACCATAGCCCTCTATGGCCTTCCAAATAACCCTTTGCCAATTCCACAAGAACAGCCTTAGCGAAAGGCTTCTTGAAGGGAAAGATGTAACTCTGTGAGATGAATTAACAGAACACAGAGCAGTTTCTCAGAAAGCTTCTTTCCAGTTTGGAACGGAGGATATTTCCTTTTTCACCGTAGCCCTCTATGGGCTTCCAAATATCCCTTTGCCAATTCCACAAGAACAGCCTTAGCGAAAGGCTTCTGGAAGGGAAAGAGTAACTCTGTGAGATGAATTAACAGAACACAGAGCAGTTTCTCAGAATGCTTCTTTCCAGTTTTGAACGGAAGATATTTCCTTTTTGACCATAGCCCTCTATGTGCTTCCAAACATCCCTTTGCCAATTGCACAAGAACAGCCTTAGCGAAAGGCTTCCTGAAAAGAAAGATGAAACTCTGTGAGATGAATTAAGAGAACACAGAGCAGTTTCTCAGAAAGCTTCTTTCCAGTTTTGAACGGAAGATATTTCCTTTTTCACCATAGCCCTCAATGGGCTTCCAAATATCCCTTTGCGAATTCCACAAGAACACCCTTAGCGAAAGGCTTCCTGAAGGAAAGATGTAACTCTGTGAGATGAATTAACAGAACACAGAGCAGTTTCTCAGAAAGCTTCTTTCCAGTTTTGAACGGAAGATATTTCCTTTTTCACCATAGCCCTCTATGGGCTTCCAAATATCCCTTTGCAAATTCCAAAAGAACAGCCTTAGCGAAAGGCTTCTTGAAGGGAAAGATGTAACTCTGTGAGATGAATTAACAGAACACAGAGCAGTTTCTCAGAAAGCTTCTTTCCAGTTTTGAACGGAAGATATTTCCTTTTTCACCATAGCCCTCTATGGGCTTCCAAATATCCCTTTGCCAATTCCACAAGAACAGCGTTAGCGAAAGGCTTCTTGAAGGGAAAGATGTAACTCTGTGAGATGAATTAACAGAACACAGAGCAGTTTCTCAGAGAGCTTCTTTCCACTTTTGAACGGAAGATATTTCCTTTTTCACCTTAGCCCTCTATGGGCTTCCAAATATCCCTTTGCCAATTCCACAAGAACAGCCTTAGCGAAAGGCTTCTTGAAGGGAAAGATGTAACTCTGTGAGATGAATTAACAGAACACAGAGCAGTTTCTCAGAAAGCTTCTTTCCAGTTTGGAACGGAGGATATTTCCTTTTTCACCGTAACCCTCTATGGGCTTCCAAATATCCCTTTGCCAATTCCACAAGAACAGCCTTAGCGAAAGGCTTCTGGAAGGGAAAGATGTAACTCTGTGAGATGAATTAACAGAACACAGAGCAGTTTCTCAGAATGCTTCTTTCCAGTTTTGAACGGAAGATATTTCCTTTTTCACCATAGCCCTCTATGTGCTTCCAAATATCCCTTTGCCAATTCCACAAGAACAGCCTTAGCGAAAGGCTTCCTGAAAAGAAAGATGAACCTCTGTGAGACGAATTAAGAGAACACAGAGCAGTTTCTCAGAAAGCTTCTTTCCAGTTTTGAACGGAAGATATTTCCTTTTTCACCATAGCCCTCAATGGGCTTCCAAATATCCCTTTGCCAATTCCACAAGAACAGCCTTAGCGAAAGGCTTCCTGAAGGGAAAGATGTAACTCTGTGAGATGAATTAACAGAACACAGAGCAGTTTCTCAGAAAGCTTCTTTCCAGTTTTGAACGGAAGATATTTCCTTTTTCACCATAGCCCTCTATGGGCTTCCAAATATCCCTTTGCAAATTCCAAAAGAACAGCCTTAGCGAAAGGCTTCTTGAAGGGAAAGATGTAACTCTGTGAGATGAATCAACAGAACACAGAGCAGTTTCTCAGAAAGCTTCTTTCCAGTTTTGAACGGAAGATATTTCCTTTTTCACCATAGCCCTCTATGGGCTTCCAAATATCCCTTTGCCAATTCCACAAGAACAGCGTTAGCGAAAGGCTTCTTGAAGGGAAAGATGTAACTCTGTGAGATGAATTAACAGAACACAGAGCAGTTTCTCAGAAAGCTTCTTTCCAGTTTTGAACGGAAGATAATTCCTTTTTCACCATAGCCCTCTATGGGCTTCCAAATATCCCTTTGCCAATTCCACAAGAACAGCCTTAGCGAAAGGCTTCTTGAAGGGAAAGATGTAACTCTGTGAGATGAATTAACAGAACACAGAGCAGTTTCTCAGAAAGCTTCTTTCCGGTTTTGAACGGAAGATATTTCCTTTTTCACCATAGCCCACTATGGGCTTCCAAATATCCCTTTGCCAATTCCACAAGAACAGCCTTAGCGAAAGGCTTCTTGAAGGGAAAGATGTAACTCTGTGAGATGAATTAACAGAACACCAAGGAGTTTCTCAGAAAGCTTCTTTCCAGTTTGGAACGGAAGATATTTCCTTTTTCACCATAGCCCTCTATGGGCTTCCAAATATCCCTTTGCCAATTCCACAAGAACAGCCTTAGCGAAAGGCTTCTTGAAGGTAAAGATGTAACTCGGTGAGATGAATAAACAGAACAAAGAGCAGCTTCTCAGAAAGCTTCTTTCCAGTTTTGAACGGAAGATATTTCCTTTTTCACCATAGCCCTCTATCGGCTTCCAAATATCGCTTTGCCAATTCCACAAGAACAGCCTTAGCGAAAGGCATCTTGAAGGGAAAGATGTAACTCCGTGAGATGAATTAACAGAACACAGAGCAGTTTCTCAGAATGCTTCTTTCCAGTTTTGAACGGAAGATATTTCCTTTTTCACCATACCCCTCTATGGGTTTCCAAATATCTCTTTGCCAATTCCACAAGAACAGCCTTAGCAAAAGGCTTCCTGAAGGGAAAGATGTAACTATGTGAAATGAATTAACAGAACACAGAGCAGTTTCTCAGAAAGCTTCTTTCCAGTTTTGAACGGAAGATATTTCCTTTTTCACCATAGCCCTCTATGGGCTTCCAAATATCCCTTTGCCAATTCCACAAGAACAGCCTTAGCGAAAGGTTTCCTGAATGGAAAGATGTAACTCTGTGAGATGAATTAGCAGAACACAGAGCAGTTTCTCAGAAAGCTTCTTTCCAGTTTTGAACGGAAGATATTTCCTTTTTCACCATAGCCCTCTATGGGCTTTCAAATATCCCTTTGCCAATTCCACAAGAACAGCCTTAGCGAAAGGCTTCTTGAAGGGAAAGATGTAACTCTGTGAGGTGAATTAACAGAACACAGAGCAGTTTCTCAGAAAGCTTCTTTCCAGTTTTGAACGGAAGATATTTCCTTTTTCACCTTAGCCCTCTATGGGCTTCCAAATATCCCTTTGCCAATTCCACAAGAACAGCCTTAGTGAAAGGCTTCCTGAAGGGAAAGATGTAACTCTGTGAGATGAATTAACAGAACACAGAGCAGTTTCTCAGAAAGCTTCTTTCCAGTTTTGAACGGAAGATATTTCCTTTTTCACCATAGCCCTCTATGGGCTTCCAAATATCCCTTTGCCAATTTCACAAGAACAGCCTTAGCGAAAGGCTTCTTGAAGGGAAAGATGTAACTCTGTGAGATAAATTAACAGAACACAGAGCAGTTTCTCAGAAAGCTTCTTTCCGGTTTTGAACGGAAGATATTTCCTTTTTCACCATAGCCCTCTATGGGCTTCCAAATATCCCTTTGCCAATTCCACAAGAACAGCCTTAGCGAAAGGCTGCCTGAAGAGAAAGATGTAACTCTGTGAGATGAATTAACAGAACACAGAGGAGTTTCTCAGAAAGCTTCTTTCCAGTTTTGAACAGAAGATATTTCCTTTTTCACCATAGCCCTCTATGGGCTTCCAAGTATCCCCTTGCCAATTCCACAAGAACAGCTTTAGCGAAAGGTTTCTTGAAAGGGAAGATGTAACTCTGTGAGATGAACTAACAGAACACAGAGCAGTTTCTCAGAAAGCTTCTTTCCAGTTTTGAACGGAAGATATTTCCTTTTTCACCATAGCCCTCTATGAGCTTCCAAATATCACTTTGCCAATTCCACAAGAACAGCCTTAGCGAAAGGCTTCTTGAAGGGAAAGATGTAACGCTTTGAGATGAATTAACAGAACACAGAGCAGTTTCTCAGAAAGCTTCTTTCCGGTTTTGAACGGAAGATATTTCCTTTTTCACCATAGCCCTCTATGGGCTTCCAAATATCCCTTTGCCAATCCCAAAAGAACAGCCTTAGCGAAAGGCTTCTTGAAGGGAAAGATGTAACTCTGTGAGATGAATTAACAGAACACAGAGCAGTTTCTCAGAAAGCTTCTTTCCAGTTTTGAACGGAAGATATTTCCTTTTTCACCATAGCCCTTTATGGGCTTCCAAATATCCCTTTGCCAATTCCACAAGAACAGCCTTAGCGAAAGGCTTCCTGAAGGGAAAGATGTAACTCTGTGAAATGAATTAACAGAACACAGAGCAGTTTCTCAGAAAGCTTCTTTCCAGTTTTGAACGGAAGATATTTCCTTTTTCACCATAGCCCTCTATGGGCTTCCAAATATCCCTTTGCCAATTCCACAAGAACAGCCTTAGCGAAAGGCTTCCTGAAGGGAAAGATGTAACTCTGTGAGATGAATTAACAGAACACAGAGCAGTTTCTCAGAAAGCTTCTTTCCAGTTTTGAACGGAAGATATTTCCTTTTTCACCATAGCCCTCTATGGGCTTCCAAATATCCCTTTGCAAATTCCAAAAGAACAGCCTTAGCGAAAGGCTTCTTGAAGGGAAAGATGTAACTCTGTGAGATGAATTAACAGAACACAGAGCAGTTTCTCAGAAAGCTTCTTTCCAGTTTTGAACGGAAGATATTTCCTTTTTCACCATAGCCCTCTATGGGCTTCCAAATATCCCTTTGCCAATTCCACAAGAACAGCGTTAGCGAAAGGCTTCTTGAAGGGAAAGATGTAACTCTGTGAGATGAATTAACAGTACACAGAGCAGTTTCTCAGAAAGCTTCTTTCCAGTTTTGAACGGAAGATAATTCCTTTTTCACCATAGCCCTCTATGGGCTTCCAAATATCCCTTTGCCAATTCCACAAGAACAGCCTTAGCGAAAGGCTTCTTGAAGGGAAAGATGTAACTCTGTGAGATGAATTAATAGAACACAGAGCAGTTTCTCAGAAAGCTTCTTTCCGGTTTTGAACGGAAGATATTTCCTTTTTCACCATAGCCCACTATGGGTTTCCAAATATCCCTTTGCCAATTCCACAAGAACAGCCTTAGCGAAAGGCTTCTTGAAGGGAAAGATGTAACTCTGTGAGATGAATTAACAGAACACCGAGCAGTTTCTCAGAAAGCTTCTTTCCAGTTTTGAACGGAAGATAATTCCTTTTTCACCATAGCCCTCTATGGGCTTCCAAATATCCCTTTGCCAATTCCACAAGAACAGCCTTAGCGAAAGGCTTCTTGAAGGTAAAGATGTAACTCGGTGAGATGAATAAACAGAACAAAGAGCAGCTTCTCAGAAAGCTTCTTTCCAGTTTTGAACGGAAGATATTTCCTTTTTCACCATAGCCCTCTATGGGCTTCCAAATATCCCTTTGCCAATTCCACAAGAACAGCCTTAGCGAAAGGCTTCTTGAAGGGAAAGATGTAACTCCGTGAGATGAATTAACAGAACACAGAGCAGTTTCTCAGAATGCTTCTTTCCAGTTTTGAACGGAAGATATTTCCTTTTTCACCATACCCCTCTATGGGTTTCCAAATATCTCTTTGCCAATTCCACAAGAACAGCCTTAGCAAAAGGCTTCCTGAAGGGAAAGATGTAACTCTGTGAGATGAATTAGCAGAACACAGAGCAGTTTCTCAGAAAGCTTCTTTCCAGTTTTGAACGGAAGATATTTCCTTTTTCACCATAGCCCTCTATGGGCTTTCAAATATCCCTTCGCCAATTCCACAAGAACAGCCTTAGCGAAAGGCTTCTTGAAGGGAAAGATGTAACTCTGTGAGATGAATTAACAGAACACAGAGCAGTTTCTTAGAAAGCTTCTTTCCGGTTTTGAACGGAAGATATTTCCTTTTTCACCATAGCCCTCTATGGGCTTCCAAATATCCCTTTGCCAATTCCACAAGAACAGCCTTAGCGAAAGGCTGCCTGAAGAGAAAGATGTAACTCTGTGAGATGAATTAACAGAACACAGAGCAGTTTCTCAGAAAGCTTCTTTCCAGTTTTGAACGGAAGATATTTCCTTTTTCACCATAGCCCTCTATGGGCTTCCAAATATCACTTTGCCAATTCCACAAGAACAGCCTTAGCGAAAGGCTTCTTGAAGGGAAAGATGTAACTCTGTGAGATGAAATAACAGAACACAGAGCAGTTTCTCAGAAAGCTTCTTTCCAGTTTTGAACGGAAGATATTTCCTTTTTCACCATAGCCCTCTATGGGCTTCCAAATATCCCTTTGCCAATTCCACAAGAACAGCCTTAGCGAAAGGCTTCTTGAAGGGAAAGATGTAACTCTGTGAGATGAATTAACAGAACACAGAGCAGTTTCTCAGAAAGCTTCTTTCCAGTTTTGAACGGAAGATATTTCCTTTTTCACCATAGCCCTTTATGGGCTTCCAAATATCCCTTTGCCAATTCCACAAGAACAGCCTTAGCGAAAGGCTTCCTGAAGGGAAAGATGTAACTCTGTGAAATGAATTAACAGAACACAGAGCAGTTTCTCAGAAAGCTTCTTTCCAGTTTTGAACGGAAGATATTTCCTTTTTCACCATAGCCCTCTATGGGCTTCCAAATATCCCTTTGCCAATTCCACAAGAACAGCCTTAGCGAAAGGCTTCCTGAAGGGAAAGATGTAACTCTGTTAGATGAATTAACAGAACACAGAGCAGTTTCTCAGAAAGCTTCTTTCCAGTTTTGAACGGAAGATATTTCCTTTTTCACCATAGCCCTCTATGGGCTTCCAAATATCCCTTTGCAAATTCCAAAAGAACAGCCTTAGCGAAAGGCTTCTTGAAGGGAAAGATGTAACTCTGTGAGATGAATTAACAGAACACAGAGCAGTTTCTCAGAAAGCTTCTTTCCAGTTTTGAACGGAAGATATTTCCTTTTTCACCATAGCCCTCTATGGGCTTCGAAATATCCCTTTGCCAATTCCACAAGAACAGCGTTAGCGAAAGGCTTCTTGAAGGGAAAGATGTAACTCTGTGAGATGAATTAACAGTACACAGAGCAGTTTCTCAGAAAGCTTCTTTCCAGTTTTGAACGGAAGATAATTCCTTTTTCACCATAGCCCTCTATGGGCTTCCAAATATCCCTTTGCCAATTCCACAAGAACAGCCTTAGCGAAAGGCTTCTTGATGGGAAAGATGTAACTCTGTGAGATGAATTAATAGAACACAGAGCAGTTTCTCAGAAAGCTTCTTTCCGGTTTTGAACGGAAGATATTTCCTTTTTCACCATAGCCCACTATGGGCTTCCAAATATCCCTTTGCCAATTCCACAAGAACAGCCTTAGCGAAAGGCTTCTTGAAGGGAAAGATGTAACTCTGTGAGATGAATTAACAGAACACCGAGCAGTTTCTCAGAAAGCTTCTTTCCAGTTTGGAACGGAAGATAATTCCTTTTTCACCATAGCCCTCTATGGGCTTCCAAATATCCCTTTGCCAATTCCACAAGAACAGCCTTAGCGAAAGGCTTCTTGAAGGTAAAGATGTAACTCGGTGAGATGAATAAACAGAACAAAGAGCAGCTTCTCAGAAAGCTTCTTTCCAGTTTTGAACGGAAGATATTTCCTTTTTCACCATAGCCCTCTATGGGCTTCCAAATATCCCTTTGCCAATTCCACAAGAACAGCCTTAGCGAAAGGCTTCTTGAAGGGAAAGATGTAACTCCGTGAGATGAATTAACAGAACACAGAGCAGTTTCTCAGAATGCTTCTTTCCAGTTTTGAACGGAAGATATTTCCTTTTTCACCATACCCCTCTATGGGTTTCCAAATATCTCTTTGCCAATTCCACAAGAACAGCCTTAGCAAAAGGCTTCCTGAAGGGAAAGATGTAACTCTGTGAGATGAATTAGCAGAACACAGAGCAGTTTCTCAGAAAGCTTCTTTCCAGTTTTGAACGGAAGATATTTCCTTTTTCACCATAGCCCTCTATGGGCTTTCAAATATCCCTTTGCCAAATCCACAAGAACAGCCTTAGCGAAAGGCTTCTTGAAGGGAAAGATGTAACTCTGTGAGATGAATTAACAGAACACAGAGCAGTTTCTCAGAAAGCTTCTTTCCAGTTTTGAATGGAAGATATTTCCTTTTTCACCATAGCCCTCTATGGGCTTCCAAATATCCCTTTGCCAATTCCACAAGAACAGCCTTAGCGAAAGGCTTCTTGAAGGGAAAGATGTAACTCTGTGAGATGAATTAACAGAACACAGAGCAGTTTCTCAGAAAGCTTCTTTCCAGTTTTGAACGGAAGATATTTCCCTTTTCACCATAGCCCTCTATGGGCTTCCAAATATCCCTTTGCCAATTCCACAAGAACAGCCTTAGCGAAAGGCTTCTTGAAGGGAAAGATGTAACTCTATGAGATGAATTAACAGAACACAGAGCAGTTTCTCAGAAAGCTTCTTTCCGGTTTTGAACGGAAGATATTTCCTTTTTCACCATAGCCCTCTATGGGCTTCCAAATATCCCTTTGCCAATTCCACAAGAACAGCCTTAGCAAAAGGCTTCCTGAATGGAAAGATGTAACTCTGTGAAATGAATTAACAGAACACAGAGCAGTTTCTCAGAAAGCTTCTTTCCAGTTTTTAACGGAAGATATTTCCTTTTTCACCATAGCACTCTATGGGCTTCCAAATATCCCTTTGCCAATTCCACAAGAACAGCCTTAGCGAAAGGCTTCCTGAATGGAAAGATGTAACTCTGTGAGATGAATTAACAGAACACAGAGCAGTTTCTCAGAAAGCTTCCTTCCAGTTTTGAACGGAAGATATTTCCTTTTTCACCATAGCCCTCTATGGGCTTCCAAATATCCCTTTGCCAATTCCACAAGAACAGCCTTAGCGAAAGGCTTCTTGAAGGGAAAGATGTAACTCTGTGAGATGAATTAACAGAACACAGAGCAGTTTCTCAGAAAGCTTCTTTCCAGTTTTGAACGGAAGATATTTCCTTTTTCACCATAGCCCTCTATGGGCTTCCAAATATCCCTTTGCCAATTCCACAAGAACAGCCTTAGCGAAAGGCTTCTTGAAGGGAAAGATGTAACTCTGTGAGATGAATTAACAGAACACAGAGCAGTTTCTCAGAAAGCTTCTTTCCAGTTTTGAACGGAAGATATTTCCTTTTTCACCATAGCCCTCTATGGGCTTCCAAATATCCCTTTGCCAATTCCACAAGAACAGCCTTAGCAAAAGGCTTCCTGAAGGGAAAGATGTAACTCTGTGAAATGAATTAACAGAACACAGAGCAGTTTCTCAGAAAGCTTCTTTCCAGTTTTGAACGGAAGATATTTCCTTTTTCACCATAGCCCTCTATGGGCTTCCAAATATCCCTTTGCCAATTCCACAAGAACAGCCTTAGCGAAAGGCTTCCTGAAGGGAAAGATGTAATTCTGTGAGATGAATTAGCACAACACAGAGCAGTTTCTCAGAAAGCTTCTTTCCAGTTTTGAACGGAAGATATTTCCTTTTTCACCATAGCCCTCTAAGGGCTTCCAAATATCCCTTTGCCAATTCCACAAGAACAGCCTTAGCGAAAGGCTTCTTAAAAGGTAAGATGTAACTCCGTGAGATGAATTAACAGAACACAGAGCAGTTTCTCAGAAAGCTTCTTTCCAGTTTTGAACGGAAGGTATTTCCTTTTTCACCATAGCCCTCTATGGGCTTCCAAATATCCCTTTGCCAATTCCACAAGAACAGCATTAGCGAAAGGCTTCTTGAAGGGAAAGATGTAACTCTGTGAGATGAATTAACAGAACACAGAGCAGTTTCTCAGAAAGCTTCTTTCCAATTTTGAACAGAACATATTTCCTTTTTCACCATAGCCCTCTACGGGCTTGCAAATATCCCTTTGCCAATTCCACAAGAACAGCCTTAGCGAAAGGCTTCTTGAAGGGAAAGATGTAACTCTGTGAGATGAATTAACAGAACACAGAGCAGTTTCTCAGAAAGCTTCTTTCCAGTTTTGAACGGAAGATATTTCCCTTTTCACCATAGCCCTCTATGGGCTTCCAAATATCCCTTTGCCAATTCCACAAGAACAGCCTTAGCGAAAGGCTTCTTGAAGGGAAAGATGTAACTCTATGAGATGAATTAACAGAACACAGAGCAGTTTCTCAGAAAGCTTCTTTCCGGTTTTGAACGGAAGATATTTCCTTTTTCACCTTAGCCCTCTATGGGCTTCCAAATATCCCTTTGCCAATTCCACAAGAACAGCCTAAGCGAAAGGCTTCCTGAAGAGAAAGATGTAACTCTGTGAGATGAATTAACAGAACACAGAGCAGTTTCTCAGAAAGCTTCTTTCCAGTTTTGAACGGAAGATATTTCCTTTTTCACCTCAGCCCTCTATGGGCTTCCAAATATCCCTTTGCCAATTCCACAAGAACAGCCTTAGCGAAAGGATTCTTGAAAGGAAAGATATAACTCTTTGAGATGAATTAACAGAACACAGAGCAGGTTCTCAGAAAGCTTCTTTCCAGTTTTGAACGGAAGATATTTCCTTTTTCACCATAGCCCTCTATGGGCTTCCAAATATCCCTTTGCCAATTCCACAAGAACAGCCTTAGCGAAAGGCTTCTTGAAGGGAAAGATGTAACTCTGTGAGATGAATTAAGAGAACACATAGCAGTTTCTCAGAAAGCTTCTTTCCAGTTTGGAACGGAAGATATTTCCTTTTTCACCATAGCCCTCTATGGGCTTCCAAATATCCCTTTGCCAATTCCACAAGAACAGTTTTAGCGAAAGGCTTCTTGAAGGGAAAGATGTAACTCGGTGAGATGAATTAACAGAACAAAGAGCAGTTTCTCAGAAAGCTTCTTTCCAGTTTTGAACGGAAGATATTTCTTTTTTCACCATAGCCCTCTATGGGCTTCCAAATATCCCTTTGCCAATTCCAAAAGAACAGCCTTAGCGAAAGGGTTCTGGAAGGGAAAGATGTAACTCCGCGAGATGAATTAACAGAACACGGAGCAGTTTCTCAGAATGCCTCTTTCCAGTTTTGAACGGAAGATATTTCCTTTTTCACCATAGCCCTCTATGGGCTTCCAAATAACTCTTTGCCAATTCAACAAGAACAGCCTTAGCAAAAGGCTTCCTGAAGGGAAAGATGTAACTCTGTGAAATGAATTAACAGAACACAGAGCAGTTTCTCAGAAAGCTTCTTTCCAGTTTTTAACGGAAGATATTTCCTATTTCACCATAGCCCTCTATGGGTTTCCAAATATCCCTTTGCCATTTCCACAAGAACAGCCTTAGCGAAAGGCTTCCTGAAGGGAAAGATGTAATTCTGTGAGATGAATTAGCAGAACACAGAGCAGTTTCTCAGAAAGCTTCTTTCCAGTTTTGAACGGAAGATATTTCCTTTTTCACCATAGCCCTCTATGGTCTTTCAAATATCCCTTTGCCAATTCCACAAGAACAGCCTTAGCGAAAGGCTTCTTGAAGGGAAAGATGTAACTCTGTGAGATGAATTAACAGAACACAGAGCAGTTTCTCAGAAAGCTTCTTTCCAGTTTTGAACGGAAGATATTTCCTTTTTCACCATAGCCCTCTATGGGCTTCCAAATATCCCTTTGCCAATTCCACAAGAACAGCCTTAGCGAAAGGCTTCTTGAAGGGAAAGATGTAACTCTGTGAGATGAATTAACACAACACAGAGCAGTTTCTCAGAAAGCTTCTTTCCGGTTTTGAACGGAAGATATTTCCTTTTTCACCATAGCCTTCTATGGGCTTCCAAATATCCCTTTGCCAATTCCACAAGAACAGCCTTAGCGAAAGGCTTCTTGAAGAGATAGATGTAACTCTGTGAGATGAATTAACAGAACACAGAGGAGTTTCTCAGAAAGCTTCTTTCCAGTTTTGAACGGAAGATATTTCCTTTTTCACCATAGCCCTCTATGGGCTTCCAAGTATCCCCTTGCCAATTCCACAAGAACAGCTTTATCGAAAGGTTTTTTGAAAGGGAAGATATAACACTGTGAGACGAATTAACAGAACGCAGAGCAGTTTCTCAGAAAGCTTCTTTCCAGTTTTGAACGGAAGATATTTCCTTTTTCACCATAGCCCTCTATGGGCTTCCAAATATCCCTTTGCCAAATCCACAAGAACAGCCTTAGCGAAAGGCTTCTTGAAGGGAAAGATGTAACTCTGTTAGATGAATTAACAGAACACAGAGCAGTTTCTCAGAAAGCTTCTTTCCAGTTTTGAACGGAAGATATTTCCTTTTTCACCATAGCCCTCTATGGGCTTCCAAATATCCCTTTGCCAATTCCACAAGAACAGCCTTAGCGAAAGGCTTCTTGAAGGGAAAGATGTAACTCTGTGCGATGAATTAACAGAACACAGAGCAGTTTCTCAGAAAGCTTCTTTCTAGTTTTGAACGGAAGATATTTCCTTTTTCCCGTAGCCCTCTAAGGGCTTCCAAATATCCCTTTGCCAATTCCACAAGAACAGCCTTAGCGAAAGGCGTCCTGAAAAGAAAGATGTAATTCTGTGAGATGAATTAACAGAACACAGAGCAGTTTCTCAGAAAGCTTCTTTCCAGTTTTGAACGGAAGATATTTCCCTTTTCACCATAGCCCTCTATGGGCTTCCAAATATCCCTTTGCCAATTCCACAAGAACAGCCTTAGCGAAAGGCTTCTTGAAGGGAAAGATGTAACTCTATGAGATGAATTAACAGAACACAGAGCAGTTTCTCAGAAAGCTTCTTTCCGGTTTTGAACGGAAGATATTTCCTTTTTCACCATAGCCCTCTATGGGCTTCCAAATATCCCTTTGCCAATTCCACAAGAACAGCCTTAGCAAAAGGCTTCCTGAAGGGAAAGATGTAACTCTGTGAAATGAATTAACAAAACACAGAGCAGTTTCTCAGAAAGCTTCTTTCCAGTTTTTAACGGAGGATATTTCCTTTTTCACCATAGCCCTCTATGGGCTTCCAAATATCCCTTTGCCAATTCCACAAGAACAGCCTTAGCGATAGGCTTCCTGAATGGAAAGATGTAACTCTGTGAGATGAATTAACAGAACACAGAGCAGTTTCTCAGAAAGCTTCTTTCGAGTTTTGAACGGAAGATAATTCCTTTTTCACCATAGCCCTCTATGGGCTTCCAAATATCCCTTTGCCAATTCCACAAGAACAGCCTTAGCGAAAGGCTTCTTGAAGGGAAAGATGTAACTCTGTGAGATGAATTAACAGAACACAGAGCAGTTTCTCAGAAAGCTTCTTTCCAGTTTTGAACGGAAGATATTTCCTTTTTCACCATAGCCCTCTATGGGCTTCCAAATATCCCTTTGCCAATTCCACAAGAACAGCCTTAGCGAAAGGCTTCTTGAAGGGAAAGATGTAACTCTGTGAGATGAATTAACAGAACACAGAGCAGTTTCTCAGAAAGCTTCTTTCCAGTTTTGAACGGAAGATATTTCCTTTTTCACCATAGCCCTCTATGGGCTTCCAAATATCCCTTTGCCAATTCCACAAGAACAGCCTTAGCAAAAGGCTTCCTGAAGGGAAAGATGTAACTCTGTGAAATGAATTAACAGAACACAGAGCAGTTTCTCAGAAAGCTTCTTTCCAGTTTTTAACGGAAGATATTTCCTTTTTCACCATAGCCCTCTATGGGCTTCCAAATATCCCTTTGCCAATTCCACAAGAACAGCCTTAGCGAAAGGCTTCCTGAAGGGAAAGATGTAATTCTGTGAGATGAATTAGCACAACACAGAGCAGTTTCTCAGAAAGCTTCTTTCCAGTTTTGAACGGAAGATATTTCCTTTTTCACCATAGCCCTCTATGGGCTTTCAAATATCCCTTTGCCAATTCCACAAGAACAGCCTTAGCGAAAGGCTTCTTGAAGGGAAAGATGTAACTCTGTGAGATGAATTAACAGAACACAGAACAGTTTCTCAGAAAGCTTCTTTCCAGTTTTGAACGGAAGGTATTTCCTTTTTCACCATAGCCCTCTATGGGCTTCCAAATATCCCTTTGCCAATTCCACAAGAACAGCCTTTGCGAAAGGCTTCTTGAAGGGAAAGATGTAACTCTGTGAGATGAATTAACAGAACACAGAGCAGTTTATCAGAAAGCTTCTTTCCAGTTTTGAACGGAAGATATTTCCTTTTTCACCATAGCCCTCTAAGGGCTTCCAAATATCCCTTTGCCAATTCCACAAGAACAGCCTTAGCGAAAGGCTTCCTGAAAAGAAAGATGTAACTCTGTGAGATGAATTAACAGAACACAGAGCAGTTTCTCAGAAGGCTTCTTTCCAGTTTTGAACGGAAGATATTTCCTTTTTCACCTTAGCACTCTATGGGCTTCCAAGTATCCCCTTGCCAATTCCACAAGAACAGCTTTAGCGAAAGGTTTCTTGAAAGGGAAGATGTAACTCTGTGAGATTTATTAACAGAACACAGAGCAGTTTCTCAGAAAGCTTCTTTCCAGTTTTGAACGGAAGATATTTCCTTTTTCACCATAGCCCTCTATGGGCTTCCAAATATCCCTTTGCCAATTACACAAGAACAGCCTTAGCGAAAGGCTTCTTGAAGGGAAAGATGTAACTCTGTGAGATGAATTAACAGAACACAGAGCAGTTTCTCAGAAAGCTTCTTTCCAGTTTTGAACGGAAGATATTTCCTTTTTCACCATAGCCCTCTATGGGCTTCCAAGTTTCCACTTGCCAATTCCACAAGAACAGCGTTAGCGAAAGGCTTCTTGAAGTGAAAGATGTAACTCTGTGAGATGAATTAACAGAACACAGAGCAGTTTCTCAGAAAGCTTCTTTCCAGTTTTGAACGGAAGATATTTCCCTTTTCACCATAGCCCTCTATGGGCTTCCAAATATCCCTTTGCCAATTCCACAAGAACAGCCTTAGCGAAAGGCTTCTTGAAGGGAAAGATGTAACTCTATGAGATGAATTAACAGAACACAGAGCAGTTTCTCAGAAAGCTTCTTTCCGGTTTTGAACGGAAGATATTTCCTTTTTCACCATAGCCCTCTATGGGCTTCCAAATATCCCTTTGCCAATTCCACAAGAACAGCCTTAGCGAAAGGCTTCCTGAAGAGAAAGATGTAACTCTGTGAGATGAATTAACAGAACACAGAGCAGTTTCTCAGAAAGCTTCTTTCCAGTTTTGAACGGAAGATATTTCCTTTTTCACCTCAGCCCTCTATGGGCTTCCAAATATCCCTTTGCCAATTCCACAAGAACAGCCTTAGCGAAAGGATTCTTCTAAGGAAAGATATAACTCTTTGAGATGAATTAACAGAACACAGAGCAGTTTCTCAGAAAGCTTCTTTCCAGTTTTGAACGGAAGATATTTCCTTTTTCACCATAGCCCTCTATGGGCTTCCAAATATCCCTTTGCCAATTCCACAAGAACAGCCTTAGCGAAAGGCTTCTTGAAGGGAAAGATGTAACTCTGTGAGATGAATTAACAGAACACAGAGCAGTTTCTCAGAAAGCTTCTTTCCAGTTTTGAACGGAAGATATTTCCCTTTTCACCATAGCCCTCTATGGGCTTCCAAATATCCCTTTGCCAATTCCACAAGAACAGCCTTAGCGAAAGGCTTCTTGAAGGGAAAGATGTAACTCTATGAGATGAATTAACAGAACAAAGAGCAGATTCTCAGAAAGCTTCTTTCCGGTTTTGAACGGAAGATATTTCCTTTTTCACCATAGCCCTCTATGGGCTTCCAAATATCCCTTTGCCAATTCCAAAAGAACAGCCTTAGCGAAAGGATTCTTGAAAGGAAAGATATAACTCTTTGAGATGAATTAACAGAACACAGAGCAGTTTCTCAGAAAGCTTCTTTCCAGTTTTGAACGGAAGATATTTCCTTTTTCACCATAGCCCTCTATGGGCTTCCAAGTATCCCCTTGCCAATTCCCGAAGACCAGCTTTATCGAAAGGTTTCTTGAAAGGGAAGATGTAACACTGTGAGACGAATTAACAGAACGCAGAGCAGTTTCTCAGAAAGCTTCTTTCCAGTTTTGAACGGAAGATATTTCCTTTTTCACCATAGCCCTCTATGGGCTTCCAAATATCCCTTTGCCAATTCCACAAGAACAGCGTTAGCGAAAAGCTTCCTGAAAAGAAAGATGTAACTCTGTGAGATGAATTAACAGAACACAGAGCAGTTTCTTAGAAAGCTTCTTTCCGGTTTTGAACGGAAGATATTTCCTTTTTCACCTTAGCCCTCTATGGGCTTCCAAGTATCCCCTTGCCAATTCCACAAGAACAGCTTTAGCGAAAGGTTTCTTGAAAGGGAAGATGTAACTCTGTGAGATGAATTAACAGAACACAGAGCAGTTTCTCAGAAAGCTTCTTTCCAGTTTTGAACGGAAGATATTTCCTTTTTCACCATAGCCCTCTATGGGCTTCCAAATATCCCTTTGCCAATTCCACAAGAACAGCCTTAGCGAAAGGCTTCTTGAAAGGTAAGATGTAACTCCGTGAGATGAATTAACAGAACACAGAGCAGTTTCTCAGAAAGCTTCTTTCCAGTTTTGAACGGAAGATATTTCCTTTTTCACCATAGCCCTCTATGGGCTTCCAAATATCCCTTTGCCAATTCCACAAGAACAGCATTAGCGAAAGGCTTCTTGAAGGGAAAGATGTAACTCTGTGAGATGAATTAACAGAACACAGAGCAGTTTCTCAGAAAGCTTCTTTCCAATTTTGAACGGAACATATTTCCTTTTTCACCATAGCCCTCTATGGGCTTCCAAATATCCCTTTGGCAATTCCACAAGAACAGACTTAGCGAAAGGCTTCTTGAAGGGAAAGATGTAACTCTGTGAGATGAATTAACAGAACACAGAGCAGTTTCTCAGAAAGCTTCTTTCCAGTTTTGAACGGAAGATATTTCCCTTTTCACCATAGCCCTCTATGGGCTTCCAAATATCCCTTTGCCAATTCCACAAGAACAGCCTTAGCGAAAGGCTTCTTGAAGGGAAATATGTAACTCTATGAGATGAATTAACAGAACACAGAGCAGTTTCTCAGAAAGCTTCTTTCCGGTTTTGAACGGAAGATATTTCCTTTTTCACCATAGCCCTCTATGGGCTTCCAAATATCCCTTTGCCAATTCCACAAGAACAGCCTAAGCGAAAGGCTTCCTGAAGAGAAAGATGTAACTCTGTGAGATGAATTAACAGAACACAGAGCAGTTTCTCAGAAAGCTTCTTTCCAGTTTTGAACGGAAGATATTTCCTTTTTCACCTCAGCCCTCTATGGGCTTCCAAATATCCCTTTGCCAATTCCACAAGAACAGCCTTAGCGAAAGGATTCTTGAAAGGAAAGATATAACTCTTTGAGATGAATTAACAGAACACAGAGCAGTTTCTCAGAAAGCTTCTTTCCAGTTTTGAACGGAAGATATTTCCTTTTTCACCATAGCCCTCTATGGGCTTCCAAATATCCCTTTGCCAATTCCACAAGAACAGCCTTAGCGAAAGGCTCCTTGAAGGGAAAGATGTAACCCTGTGAGATGAATTAACAGAACACAGATCAGTTTCTCAGAAAGCTTCTTTCCAGTTTGGAACGGAAGATATTTCCTTTTTCACCATAGCCCTCTATGGGCTTCCAAATATCCCTTTGCCAATTCCACAAGAACAGTTTTAGCGAAAGGCTTCTTGAAGGGAAAGATGTAACTCGGTGAGATGAATTAACAGAACAAAGAGCAGTTTCTCAGAAAGCTTCTTTCCAGTTTTGAACGGAAGATATTTCTTTTTTCACCATAGCCCTCTATGGGCTTCCAAATATCCCTTTGCCAATTCCAAAAGAACAGCCTTAGCGAAAGGGTTCTGGAAGGGAAAGATGTAACTCCGCGAGATGAATTAACAGAACACAGAGCAGTTTCTCAGAATGCCTCTTTCCAGTTTTGAACGGAAGATATTTCCTTTTTCACCATAGCCCTCTATGGGCTTCCAAATAACTCCTTGCCAATTCAACAAGAACAGCCTTAGCAAAAGGCTTCCTGAAGGGAAAGATGTAACTCTGTGAAATGAATTAACAGAACACAGAGCAGTTTCTCAGAAAGCTTCTTTCCAGTTTTTAACGGAAGATATTTCCTATTTCACCATAGCCCTCTATGGGTTTCCAAATATCCCTTTGCCATTTCCACAAGAACAGCCTTAGCGAAAGGCTTCCTGAAGGGAAAGATGTAATTCTGTGAGATGAATTAGCAGAACACAGAGCAGTTTCTCAGAAAGCTTCTTTCCATTTTTGAACGGAAGTTATTTCCTTTTTCACCATAGCCCTCTATGGGCTTTCAAATATCCCTTTGCCAATTCCACAAGAACAGCCTTAGCGAAAGGCTTCTTGAAGGGAAAGATGTAACTCTGTGAGACGAATTAACAGAACACAGAGCAGTTTCTCAGAAAGCTTCTTTCCAGTTTTGAACGGAAGATATTTCCTTTTTCACCATAGCCCTCTATGGGATTCCAAATATCCCTTTGCCAATTCCACAAGAACAGCCTTAGCGAAAGGCTTCTTGAAGGGAAAGATGTAACTCTGTGAGATGAATTAACACAACGCAGAGCAGTTTCTCAGAAAGCTTCTTTCCGGTTTTGAACGGAAGATATTTCCTTTTTCACCATAGCACTCTATGGGCTTCCAAATATCCCTTTGCCAATTCCACAAGAACAGCCTTAGCAAAAGGCTTCTTGAAGAGAAAGATGTAACTCTGTGAGATGAATTAACAGAACACAGAGGAGTTTCTCAGAAAGCTTCTTTCCAGTTTTGAACGGAAGATATTTCCTTTTTCACCATAGCCCTCTATGGGCTTCCAAGTATCCCCTTGCCAATTCCACAAGAACAGCTTTATCGAAAGGTATTTTGAAAGGGAAGATGTAACACTGTGAGACGAATTAACAGAACGCAGAGCAGTTTCTCAGAAAGCTTCTTTCCAGTTTTGAACGGAAGATATTTCCTTTTTCACCATAGCCCTCTATGGGCTTCCAAATATCCCTTTGCCAAATCCACAAGAACAGCCTTAGCGAAAGGCTTCTTGAAGGGAAAGATGTAACTCTGTGAGATGAATTAACAGAACACAGAGCAGATTCTCAGAAAGTTTCTTTCCGGTTTTGAACGGAAGATATTTCCTTTTTCACCATAGCCCTCTATGGGCTTCCAAATATCCCTTTGCCAATTCCAAAAGAACAGCCTTAGCGAAAGGATTCTTGAAAGGAAAGATATAACTCTTTGAGATGAATTAACAGAACACAGAGCAGTTTCTCAGAAAGCTTCTTTCCAGTTTTGAACGGAAGATATTTCCTTTTTCACCATAGCCCTCTATGGGCTTCCAAGTATCCCCTTGCCAATTCCCGAAGACCAGCTTTATCGAAAGGTTTCTTGAAAGGGAAGATGTAACACTGTGAGACGAATTAACAGAACGCAGAGCAGTTTCTCAGAAAGCTTCTTTCCAGTTTTCAACGGAAGATATTTCCTTTTTCACCATAGCCCTCTATGGGCTTCCAAATATCCCTTTGCCAATTCCACAAGAACAGCGTTAGCGAAAAGCTTCCTGAAAAGAAAGATGTAACTCTGTGAGATGAATTAACAGAACACAGAGCAGTTTCTCAGAAAGCTTCTTTCCGGTTTTGAACGGAAGATATTTCCTTTTTCACCTTAGCCCTCTATGGGCTTCCAAGTATCCCCTTGCCAATTCCACAAGAACAGCTTTAGCGAAAGGTTTCTTGAAAGGGAAGATGTAACTCTGTGAGATGAATTAACAGAACACAGAGCAGTTTCTCAGAAAGCTTCTTTCCAGTTTTGAACGGAAGATATTTCCTTTTTCACCATAGCCCTCTATGGGCTTCCAAATATCCCTTTGCCAATTCCACAAGAACAGCCTTAGCGAAAGGCTTCTTGAAAGGTAAGATGTAACTCCGTGAGATGAATTAACAGAACACAGAGCAGTTTCTCAGAAAGCTTCTTTCCAGTTTTGAACGGAAGATATTTCCTTTTTCACCATAGCCCTCTATGGGCTTCCAAATATCCCTTTGCCAATTCCACAAGAACAGCATTATCGAAAGGCTTCTTGAAGGGAAAGATGTAACTCTGTGAGATGAATTAACAGAACACAGAGCAGTTTCTCAGAAAGCTTCTTTCCAATTTTTAACGGAACATATTTCCTTTTTCACCATAGCCCTCTATGGGCTTCCAAATATCCCTTTGGCAATTCCACAAGAACAGACTTAGCGAAAGGCTTCTTGAAGGGAAAGATGTAACTCTGTGAGATGAATTAACAGAACACAGAGCAGTTTCTCAGAAAGCTTCTTTCCAGTTTTGAACGGAAGATATTTCCCTTTTCACCATAGCCCTCTATGGGCTTCCAAATATCCCTTTGCCAATTCCACAAGAACAGCCTTAGCGAAAGGCTTCTTGAAGGGAAATATGTAACTCTATGAGATGAATTAACAGAACACAGAGCAGTTTCTCAGAAAGCTTCTTTCCGGTTTTGAACGGAAGATATTTCCTTTTTCACCATAGCCCTCTATGGGCTTCCAAATATCCCTTTGCCAATTCCACAAGAACAGCCTAAGCGAAAGGCTTCCTGAAGAGAAAGATGTAACTCTGTGAGATGAATTAACAGAACACAGAGCAGTTTCTCAGAAAGCTTCTTTCCAGTTTTGAACGGAAGATATTTCCTTTTTCACCTCAGCCCTCTATGGGCTTCCAAATATCCCTTTGCCAATTCCACAAGAACAGCCTTAGCGAAAGGATTCTTGAAAGGAAAGATATAACTCTTTGAGATGAATTAACAGAACACAGAGCAGTTTCTCAGAAAGCTTCTTTCCAGTTTTGAACGGAAGATATTTCCTTTTTCACCATAGCCCTCTATGGGCTTCCAAATATCCCTTTGCCAATTCCACAAGAACAGCCTTAGCGAAAGGCTCCTTGAAGGGAAAGATGTAACTCTGTGAGATGAATTAACAGAACACAGATCAGTTTCTCAGAAAGCTTCTTTCCAGTTTGGAACGGAAGATATTTCCTTTTTCACCATAGCCCTCTATGGGCTTCCAAATATCCCTTTGCCAATTCCACAAGAACAGTTTTAGCGAAAGGCTTCTTGAAGGGAAAGATGTAACTCGGTGAGATGAATTAACAGAACAAAGAGCAGTTTCTCAGAAAGCTTCTTTCCAGTTTTGAACGGAAGATATTTCTTTTTTCACCATAGCCCTCTATGGGCTTCCAAATATCCCTTTGCCAATTCCAAAAGAACAGCCTTAGCGAAAGGGTTCTGGAAGGGAAAGATGTAACTCCGCGAGATGAATTAACAGAACACAGAGCAGTTTCTCAGAATGCCTCTTTCCAGTTTTGAACGGAAGATATTTCCTTTTTCACCATAGCCCTCTATGGGCTTCCAAATATCCCTTTGCCAATTCCACAAGAACAGCCTTAGCAAAAGGCTTCCTGAAGGGAAAGATGTAACTCTGTGAAATGAATTAACAGAACACAGAGCAGTTTCTCAGAAAGCTTCTTTCCAGTTTGGAACGGAAGATATTTCCTTTTTCACCATAGCCCTCTATGGGCTTCCAAATATCCCTTTGCCAATTCCACAAGAACAGCCTTAGCGAAAGGCTTCCTGAAGGGAAAGATGTAATTCTGTGAGATGAATTAGCACAACACAGAGCAGTTTCTCAGAAAGCTTCTTTCCAGTTTTGAACGGAAGATATTTCCTTTTTCACCATAGCCCTCTATGGGCTTTCAAATATCCCTTTGCCAATTCCACAAGAACAGCCTTAGCGAAAGGCTTCTTGAAGGGAAAGATGTAACTCTGTGAGATGAATTAACAGAACACAGAGCAGTTTCTCAGAAAGCTTCTTTCCAGTTTTGAACGGAAGGTATTTCCTTTTTCACCATAGCCCTCTATGGGCTTCCAAATATCCCTTTGCCAATTCCACAAGAACAGCCTTTGCGAAAGGCTTCTTGAAGGGAAAGATGTAACTCTGTGAGATGAATTAACAGAACACAGAGCAGTTTCTCAGAAAGCTTCTTTCCAGTTTTGAACGGAAGATATTTCCTTTTTCACCATAGCCCTCTAAGGGCTTCCAAATATCCCTTTGCCAATTCCACAAGAACAGCCTTAGCGAAAGGCTTCCTGAAAAGAAAGATGTAACTCTGTGAGATGAATTAACAGAACACAGAGCAGTTTCTCAGAAAGCTTCTTTCCAGTTTTGAACGGAAGATATTTCCTTTTTCACCATAGCCCTCTATGGGCTTCCAAATATCCCTTTGCCAATTCCACAAGAACAGCCTTAGCGAAAGGATTCTTGAAAGGAAAGATATAACTCTTTGAGATGAATTAACAGAACACAGAGCAGTTTCTCAGAAAGCTTCTTTCCAGTTTTGAACGGAAGATATTTCCTTTTTCACCATAGCCCTCTATGGGCTTCCAAATATCCCTTTGCCAATTCCACAAGAACAGCCTTAGCGAAAGGCTCCTTGAAGGGAAAGATGTAACCCTGTGAGATGAATTAACAGAACACAGATCAGTTTCTCAGAAAGCTTCTTTCCAGTTTGGAACGGAAGATATTTCCTTTTTCACCATAGCCCTCTATGGGCTTCCAAATATCCCTTTGCCAATTCCACAAGAACAGTTTTAGCGAAAGGCTTCTTGAAGGGAAAGATGTAACTCGGTGAGATGAATTAACAGAACAAAGAGCAGTTTCTCAGAAAGCTTCTTTCCAGTTTTGAACGGAAGATATTTCTTTTTTCACCATAGCCCTCTATGGGCTTCCAAATATCCCTTTGCCAATTCCAAAAGAACAGCCTTAGCGAAAGGGTTCTGGAAGGGAAAGATGTAACTCCGCGAGATGAATTAACAGAACACAGAGCAGTTTCTCAGAATGCCTCTTTCCAGTTTTGAACGGAAGATATTTCCTTTTTCACCATAGCCCTCTATGGGCTTCCAAATAACTCCTTGCCAATTCAACAAGAACAGCCTTAGCAAAAGGCTTCCTGAAGGGAAAGATGTAACTCTGTGAAATGAATTAACAGAACACAGAGCAGTTTCTCAGAAAGCTTCTTTCCAGTTTTTAACGGAAGATATTTCCTATTTCACCATAGCCCTCTATGGGTTTCCAAATATCCCTTTGCCATTTCCACAAGAACAGCCTTAGCGAAAGGCTTCCTGAAGGGAAAGATGTAATTCTGTGAGATGAATTAGCAGAACACAGAGCAGTTTCTCAGAAAGCTTCTTTCCATTTTTGAACGGAAGTTATTTCCTTTTTCACCATAGCCCTCTATGGGCTTTCAAATATCCCTTTGCCAATTCCACAAGAACAGCCTTAGCGAAAGGCTTCTTGAAGGGAAAGATGTAACTCTGTGAGATGAATTAACAGAACACAGAGCAGTTTCTCAGAAAGCTTCTTTCCAGTTTTGAACGGAAGATATTTCCTTTTTCACCATAGCCCTCTATGGGATTCCAAATATCCCTTTGCCAATTCCACAAGAACAGCCTTAGCGAAAGGCTTCTTGAAGGGAAAGATGTAACTCTGTGAGATGAATTAACACAACGCAGAGCAGTTTCTCAGAAAGCTTCTTTCCGGTTTTGAACGGAAGATATTTCCTTTTTCACCATAGCACTCTATGGGCTTCCAAATATCCCTTTGCCAATTCCACAAGAACAGCCTTAGCAAAAGGCTTCTTGAAGAGAAAGATGTAACTCTGTGAGATGAATTAACAGAACACAGAGGAGTTTCTCAGAAAGCTTCTTTCCAGTTTTGAACGGAAGATATTTCCTTTTTCACCATAGCCCTCTATGGGCTTCCAAGTATCCCCTTGCCAATTCCACAAGAACAGCTTTATCGAAAGGTATTTTGAAAGGGAAGATGTAACACTGTGAGACGAATTAACAGAACGCAGAGCAGTTTCTCAGAAAGCTTCTTTCCAGTTTTGAACGGAAGATATTTCCTTTTTCACCATAGCCCTCTATGGGCTTCCAAATATCCCTTTGCCAAATCCACAAGAACAGCCTTAGCGAAAGGCTTCTTGAAGGGAAAGATGTAACTCTGTGAGATGAATTAACAGAACACAGAGCAGATTCTCAGAAAGCTTCTTTCCGGTTTTGAACGGAAGATATTTCCTTTTTCACCATAGCCCTCTATGGGCTTCCAAATATCCCTTTGCCAATTCCAAAAGAACAGCCTTAGCGAAAGGATTCTTGAAAGGAAAGATATAACTCTTTGAGATGAATTAACAGAACACAGAGCAGTTTCTCAGAAAGCTTCTTTCCAGTTTTGAACGGAAGATATTTCCTTTTTCACCATAGCCCTCTATGGGCTTCCAAGTATCCCCTTGCCAATTCCCGAAGACCAGCTTTATCGAAAGGTTTCTTGAAAGGGAAGATGTAACACTGTGAGACGAATTAACAGAACGCAGAGCAGTTTCTCAGAAAGCTTCTTTCCAGTTTTCAACGGAAGATATTTCCTTTTTCACCATAGCCCTCTATGGGCTTCCAAATATCCCTTTGCCAATTCCACAAGAACAGCGTTAGCGAAAAGCTTCCTGAAAAGAAAGATGTAACTCTGTGAGATGAATTAACAGAACACAGAGCAGTTTCTCAGAAAGCTTCTTTCCGGTTTTGAACGGAAGATATTTCCTTTTTCACCTTAGCCCTCTATGGGCTTCCAAGTATCCCCTTGCCAATTCCACAAGAACAGCTTTAGCGAAAGGTTTCTTGAAAGGGAAGATGTAACTCTGTGAGATGAATTAACAGAACACAGAGCAGTTTCTCAGAAAGCTTCTTTCCAGTTTTGAACGGAAGATATTTCCTTTTTCACCATAGCCCTCTATGGGCTTCCAAATATCCCTTTGCCAATTCCACAAGAACAGCCTTAGCGAAAGGCTTCTTGAAAGGTAAGATGTAACTCCGTGAGATGAATTAACAGAACACAGAGCAGTTTCTCAGAAAGCTTCTTTCCAGTTTTCAACGGAAGATATTTCCTTTTTCACCATAGCCCTCTATGGGCTTCCAAATATCCCTTTGCCAATTCCACAAGAACAGCATTATCGAAAGGCTTCTTGAAGGGAAAGATGTAACTCTGTGAGATGAATTAACAGAACACAGAGCAGTTTCTCAGAAAGCTTCTTTCCAATTTTTAACGGAACATATTTCCTTTTTCACCATAGCCCTCTATGGGCTTCCAAATATCCCTTTGGCAATTCCACAAGAACAGACTTAGCGAAAGGCTTCTTGAAGGGAAAGATGTAACTCTGTGAGATGAATTAACAGAACACAGAGCAGTTTCTCAGAAAGCTTCTTTCCAGTTTTGAACGGAAGATATTTCCCTTTTCACCATAGCCCTCTATGGGCTTCCAAATATCCCTTTGCCAATTCCACAAGAACAGCCTTAGCGAAAGGCTTCTTGAAGGGAAATATGTAACTCTATGAGATGAATTAACAGAACACAGAGCAGTTTCTCAGAAAGCTTCTTTCCGGTTTTGAACGGAAGATATTTCCTTTTTCACCATAGCCCTCTATGGGCTTCCAAATATCCCTTTGCCAATTCCACAAGAACAGCCTAAGCGAAAGGCTTCCTGAAGAGAAAGATGTAACTCTGTGAGATGAATTAACAGAACACAGAGCAGTTTCTCAGAAAGCTTCTTTCCAGTTTTGAACGGAAGATATTTCCTTTTTCACCTCAGCCCTCTATGGGCTTCCAAATATCCCTTTGCCAATTCCACAAGAACAGCCTTAGCGAAAGGATTCTTGAAAGGAAAGATATAACTCTTTGAGATGAATTAACAGAACACAGAGCAGTTTCTCAGAAAGCTTCTTTCCAGTTTTGAACGGAAGATATTTCCTTTTTCACCATAGCCCTCTATGGGCTTCCAAATATCCCTTTGCCAATTCCACAAGAACAGCCTTAGCGAAAGGCTCCTTGAAGGGAAAGATGTAACTCTGTGAGATGAATTAACAGAACACAGATCAGTTTCTCAGAAAGCTTCTTTCCAGTTTGGAACGGAAGATATTTCCTTTTTCACCATAGCCCTCTATGGGCTTCCAAATATCCCTTTGCCAATTCCACAAGAACAGTTTTAGCGAAAGGCTTCTTGAAGGGAAAGATGTAACTCGGTGAGATGAATTAACAGAACAAAGAGCAGTTTCTCAGAAAGCTTCTTTCCAGTTTTGAACGGAAGATATTTCCTTTTTCACCATAGCCCTCTATGGGCTTCCAAATATCCCTTTGCCAATTCCACAAGAACAGCCTTAGCAAAAGGCTTCCTGAAGGGAAAGATGTAACTCTGTGAAATGAATTAACAGAACACAGAGCAGTTTCTCAGAAAGCTTCTTTCCAGTTTTTAACGGAAGATATTTCCTTTTTCACCATAGCCCTCTATGGGCTTCCAAATATCCCTTTGCCAATTCCACAAGAACAGCCTTAGCGAAAGGCTTCCTGAAGGGAAAGATGTAATTCTGTGAGATGAATTAGCACAACACAGAGCAGTTTCTCAGAAAGCTTCTTTCCAGTTTTGAACGGAAGATATTTCCTTTTTCACCATAGCCCTCTATGGGCTTTCAAATATCCCTTTGCCAATTCCACAAGAACAGCCTTAGCGAAAGGCTTCTTGAAGGGAAAGATGTAACTCTGTGAGATGAATTAACAGAACACAGAGCAGTTTCTCAGAAAGCTTCTTTCCAGTTTTGAACGGAAGATATTTCCTTTTTCACCATAGCCCTCTAAGGGCTTCCAAATATCCCTTTGCCAATTCCACAAGAACAGCCTTAGCGAAAGGCTTCCTGAAAAGAAAGATGTAACTCTGTGAGATGAATTAACAGAACACAGAGCAGTTTCTCAGAAAGCTTCTTTCCAGTTTTGAACGGAAGATATTTCCTTTTTCACCTTAGCCCTCTATGGGCTTCCAAGTATCCCCTTGCCAATTCCACAAGAACAGCTTTAGCGAAAGGTTTCTTGAAAGGGAAGATGTAACTCTGTGAGATTTATTAACAGAACACAGAGCAGTTTCTCAGAAAGCTTCTTTCCAGTTTTGAACGGAAGATATTTACTTTTTCACCATAGCCCTCTATGGGCTTCCAAATATCCCTTTGCCAATTACACAATAACAGCCTTAGCGAAAGGCTTCTTGAAGGGAAAGATGTAACTCTGTGAGAGGAATTAACAGAACACAGAGCAGTTTCTCAGAAAGCTTCTTTCCAGTTTTGAACGGAAGATATTTCCTTTTTCACCATAGCCCTCTATGGGCTTCCAAGTTTCCACTTGCCAATTCCACAAGAACAGCTTTAGCGAAAGGTTTCTTGAAAGGAAAGATGTAACACTGTGAGACGAATTAACAGAACACAGAGCAGTTTCTCAGAAAGCTTCTTTCCAGTTTTGAACGGAAGATATTTCCATTTTCACCATAGCCCTCTATGGGCTTCCAAATATCCCTTTGCCAATTCCACAAGAACAGCATTAGCGAAAAGCTTCTTGAAAGGAAAGATGTAACTCTGTGAGATGAATTAACAGAACACAGAGCAGTTTCTCAGAAAGCTTCTTTCCAGTTTTGAACGGAACATATTTCCTTTTTCACCATAGCCCTCTATGGGCTTCCAAATATCCCTTTGCCAATTCCACAAGAACAGCCTTAGCGAAAGGCTTCTTGAAGGGAAAGATGTAACTCTGTGAGATGAATTAACAGAACACAGAGCAGTTTCTCAGAAAGCTTCTTTCCAGTTTTGAACGGAAGATATTTCCCTTTTCACCATAGCCCTCTATGGGCTTCCAAATATCCCTTTGCCAATTCCACAAGAACAGCCTTAGCGAAAGGCTTCTTGAAGGGAAAGATGTAACTCTATGAGATGAATTAACAGAACACAGAGCAGTTTCTCAGAAAGCTTCTTTCCGGTTTTGAACGGAAGATATTTCCTTTTTCACCATAGCCCTCTATGGGCTTCCAAATATCCCTTTGCCAATTCCACAAGAACAGCCTTAGCGAAAGGCTTCCTGAAGAGAAAGATGTAACTCTGTGAGATGAATTAACAGAACACAGAGCAGTTTCTCAGAAAGCTTCTTTCCAGTTTTGAACGGAGGATATTTCCTTTTTCACCTCAGCCCTCTATGGGCTTCCAAATATCCCTTTGCCAATTCCACAAGAACAGCCTTAGCGAAAGGATTCTTGAAAGGAAAGATATAACTCTTTGAGATGAATTAACAGAACACAGAGCAGTTTCGCAGAAAGCTTCTTTCCAGTTTTGAACGGAAGATATTTCCTTTTTCACCATAGCCCTCTATGGGCTTCCAAATATCCCTTTGCCAATTCCACAAGAACAGCCTTAGCGAAAGGCTTCTTGAAGGGAAAGATGTAACTGTGTGAGATGAATTAACAGAACACATAGCAGTTTCTCAGAAAGCTTCTTTCCAATTTGGAACGGAAGATATTTCCTTTTTCACCATAGCCCTCTATGGGCTTCCAAATATCCCTTTGCCAATTCCACAAGAACAGCCTTAGCGAAAGGCTTCCTGAAGGGAAAGATGTAATTCTGTGAGATGAATTAGCAGAACACACAGCAGTTTCTCAGAAAGCTTCTTTCCAGTTTTGAACGGAAGGTATTTCCTTTTTCACCATAGCCCTCTATGGGCTTTCAAATATCCCTTTGCCAATTCCACAAGAACAGCCTTAGCGAAAGGCTTCTTCAAGGGAAAGATGTAACTCTGTGAGATGAATTAACAGAACACAGAGCAGTTTCTCAGAAAGCTTCTGTCCAGTTTTGAACGGAAGATATTTCCTTTTTCACCATAGCCCTCTATGGGCTTCCAAATATCCCTTTGCCAATTCCACAAGAACAGCCTTTGCGAAAGGCTTCTTGAAGGGAAAGATGTAACTCTGTGAGATGAATTAACAGAACACAGAGCAGTTTCTCTGAAAGCTTCTTTCCAGTTTTGAACGGAAGATATTTCCTTTTTCACCATAGCCCTCTATGGGCTTCCAAATATCCCTTTGCAAATTCCACAAGAACAGCCTTAGCGAAAGGCTTCTTGAAAGGTAAGATGTAACTCCATGAGATGAATTAACAGAACACAGAGCAGTTTCTCAGAAAGCTTCTTTCCAGTTTTGAACGGAAGATATTTCCTTTTTCACCATAGCCCTCTATGGGCTTCCAAATATCCCTTTGCCAATTCCACAAGAGCAGGCTTAGCGAAAGGCTTCCTGAAGGGAAAGATGTAACTCTGTGAGATGAATTAACAGAACACAGAGCAGTTTCTCAGAAAGCTTCTTTCCAGTTTTGAACGGAAGATATTTCCTTTTTCACCATAGCCCTCTATGGGCTTCCAAATATCCCTTTGCCAATTCCACAAAAACAGCCTTAGCCAAAGGCTTCTTGAAGGGAAAGATGTAACTCTGTGAGATGAATTAACACAACACAGAGCAGTTTCTCAGAAAGCTTCTTTCCGGTTTTGAAAAGAAGATATTTCCTTTTTCACCATAGCCCTCTATGGGCTTCCAAATATCCCTTTGCCAATTCCACAAGAACAGCCTTAGCGAAAGGCTTCTTGAAGAGAAAGATGTAACTCGGTGAGATGAATTAACAGAACACAGAGGAGTTTCTCAGAAAGCTTCTTTCCAGTTTTGAACGGAAGATATTTCCTTTTTCACCATAGCCCTCTATGGGCTTCCAAGTATCCCCTTGCCAATTCCACAAGAACAGCTTTATCAAAAGGTTTCTTGAAAGGGAAGATGTAACACTGTGAGACGAATTAACAGAACGCAGAGCAGTTTCTCAGAAAGCTTCTTTCCAGTTTTGAACGGAAGATATTTCCTTTTTCACCATAGCCCTCTATGGGCTTCCAAATATCCCTTTGCCAATTCCACAAGAACAGCCTTAGCGAAAGGCTTCTTGAAGGGAAAGATGTAACTCTGTGAGATAAATTAACAGAACACAGAGCAGTTTCTCAGAAAGCTTCTTTCCAGTTTTGAACGGAAGATATTTCCTTTTTCACCATAGCCCTCTATGGGCTTCCAAATATCCCTTTGCCAATTCCACAAGAACAGCCTTTGCGAAAGGCTTCTTGAAGGGAAAGATGTAACTCTGTGAGATGAATTAGCAGAAGACAGAGCAGTTTCTCAGAAAGCTTCTTTCCAGTTTTGAACGGAAGATATTTCCTTTTTCACCATAGCCCTCTATGGGCTTCCAAATATCCCTTTGCAAATTCCACAAGAACAGCCTTAGCGAAAGGCTTCTTGAAAGGTAAGATGTAACTCCATGAGATGAATTAACAGAACACAGAGCAGTTTCTCAGAAAGCTTCTTTCCAGTTTTCAACGGAAGATATTTCCTTTTTTACCAAAGCCCTCTATGGGCTTCCAAATATCCCTTTGCCAATTCCACAAGAACAGGCTTAGCGAAAGGCTTCCTGAAGGGAAAGATGTAACTCTGTGAGATGAATTAACAGAACACAGAGCAGTTTCTCAGAAAGCTTCTTTCCAGTTTTGAACGGAAGATATTTCCTTTTTCACCATAGCCCTCTATGGGCTTCCAAATATCCCTTTGCCAATTCCACAAGAACAGCCTTAGCGAAAGGCTTCTTGAAGGGAAAGATGTAACTCTGTGAGATGAATTAACACAACACAGAGCAGTTTCTCAGAAAGCTTCTTTCCGGTTTTGAACGGAAGATATTTCCTTTTTCACCATAGCCCTCTATGGGCTTCCAAATATCCCTTTGCCAATTCCACAAGAACAGCCTTAGCGAAAGGCTTCTTGAAGAGAAACATGTAACTCTGTGAGATGAATTAACAGAACACAGAGGAGTTTCTCAGAAAGCTTCTTTCCAGTTTGGAACGGAAGATATTTCCTTTTTCACCATAGCCCTCTATGGGCTTCCAAGTATCCCCTTGCCAATTCCACAAGAACAGCTTTATCAAAAGGTTTCTTGAAAGGGAAGATGTAACACTGTGAGACGAATTAACAGAACGCAGAGCAGTTTCTCAGAAAGCTTCTTTCCAGTTTTGAACGGAAGATATTTCCTTTTTCACCATAGCCCTCTATGGGCTTCCAAATATCCCTTTGCAAATTCCACAAGAACAGCCTTAGCGAAAGGCTTCTTGAAAGGTAAGATGTAACTCCATGAGATGAATTAACAGAACACAGAGCAGTTTCTCAGAAAGCTTCTTTCCAGTTTTGAACGGAAGATATTTCCTTTTTCACCATAGCCCTCTATGGGCTTCCAAATATCCCTTTGCCAATTCCACAAGAACAAGCTTAGCGAAAGGCTTCCTGAAGGGAAAGATGTAACTCTGTGAGATGAATTAACAGAACACAGAGCAGTTTCTCAGAAAGCTTCTTTCCAGTTTTGAACGGAAGATATTTCCTTTTTCACCATAGCCCTCTATGGGCTTCCAAATATCCCTTTGCCAATTCCACAAAAACAGCCTTAGCCAAAGGCTTCTTGAAGGGAAAGATGTAACTCTGTGAGATGAATTAACGCAACACAGAGCAGTTTCTCAGAAAGCTTCTTTCCGGTTTTGAAAAGAAGATATTTCCTTTTTCACCATAGCCCTCTATGGGCTTCCAAATATCCCTTTGCCAATTCCACAAGAACAGCCTTAGCGAAAGGCTTCTTGAAGAGAAAGATGTAACTCGGTGAGATGAATTAACAGAACACAGAGGAGTTTCTCAGAAAGCTTCTTTCCAGTTTTGAACGGAAGATATTTCCTTTTTCACCATAGCCCTCTATGGGCTTCCAAGTATCCCCTTGCCAATTCCACAAGAACAGCTTTATCAAAAGGTTTCTTGAAAGGGAAGATGTAACACTGTGAGACGAATTAACAGAACGCAGAGCAGTTTCTCAGAAAGCTTCTTTCCAGTTTTGAACGGAAGATATTTCCTTTTTCACCATAGCCCTCTATGGGCTTCCAAATATCCCTTTGCCAATTCCACAAGAACAGCCTTAGCGAAAGGCTTCTTGAAGCGAAAGATGTAACTCTGTGAGATGAATTAACAGAACACAGAGCAGTTTCTCAGAAAGCTTCTTTCCAGTTTTGAACGGAAGATATTTCCTTTTTCACCATAGCCCTCTATGGGCTTCCAAATATCCCTTTGCCAATTCCACAAGAACAGCCTTAGCGAAAGGCTTCTTGAAGGGAAAGATGTAACTCTGTGAGATGAATTAACAGAACACAGAGCAGTTTCTCAGAAAGCTTCTTTCCAATTTTGAACGGAAGATATGTCCTTTTTCACCACAGCCTTCTATGGGCTTCCAAATATCCCTTTGCCAATTCCACAAGAACAGCGTTAGCGAAAGGCTTCCTGAAAAGAAAGATGTAACTCTGTGAGATGAATTAACAGAACACAGAGCAGTTTCTCAGAAAGCTTCTTTCCAGTTTTGAACGGAAGATATTTCCTTTTTCACCATAGCCCTCTATGGGCTTCCAAATATCCCTTTGCCAATTCCACAAGAACAGCCTTAGCGAAAGGCTTCTTGAAGGGAAAGATGTAACTCTGTGAGATGAATTAACAGAACACAGAGCAGTTTCTCAGAAAGCTTCTTTCCAGTTTTGAACGGAAGATATTTCCTTTTTCACCATAGCCCTCTATGGGCTTCCAAATATCCCTTTGCCAATTCCACAAGAACAGCCTTTCCGAAAGGCTTCTTGAAGGGAAAGATGTAACTCTGTGAGATGAATTAGCAGAAGACAGAGCAGTTTCTCAGAAAGCTTCTTTCCAGTTTTGAACGGAAGATATTTCCTTTTTCACCATAGCCCTCTATGGGCTTCCAAATATCCCTTTGCAAATTCCACAAGAACAGCCTTAGCGAAAGGCTTCTTGAAAGGTAAGATGTAACTCCATGAGATGAATTAACAGAACACAGAGCAGTTTCTCAGAAAGCTTCTTTCCAGTTTTCAACGGAAGATATTTCCTTTTTTACCAAAGCCCTCTATGGGCTTCCAAATATCCCTTTGCCAATTACACAAGAACAGGCTTAGCGAAAGGCTTCCTGAAGGGAAAGATGTAACTCTGTGAGATGAATTAACAGAACACAGAGCAGTTTCTCAGAAAGCTTCTTTCCAGTTTTGAACGGAAGATATTTCCTTTTTCACCATAGCCCTCTATGGGCTTCCAAATATCCCTTTGCCAATTCCACAAGAACAGCCTTAGCGAAAGGCTTCTTGAAGGGAAAGATGTAACTCTGTGAGATGAATTAACACAACACAGAGCAGTTTCTCAGAAAGCTTCTTTCCGGTTTTGAACGGAAGATATTTCCTTTTTCACCATAGCCCTCTATGGGCTTCCAAATATCCCTTTGCCAATTCCACAAGAACAGCCTTAGCGAAAGGCTTCTTGAAGAGAAACATGTAACTCTGTGAGATGAATTAACAGAACACAGAGGAGTTTCTCATAAAGCTTCTTTCCAGTTTGGAACGGAAGATATTTCCTTTTTCACCATAGCCCTCTATGGGCTTCCAAGTATCCCCTTGCCAATTCCACAAGAACAGCTTTATCAAAAGGTTTCTTGAAAGGGAAGATGTAACACTGTGAGACGAATTAACAGAACGCAGAGCAGTTTCTCAGAAAGCTTCTTTCCAGTTTTGAACGGAAGATATTTCCTTTTTCACCATAGCCCTCTATGGGCTTCCAAATATCCCTTTGACAATTCCACAAGAACAGCCTTAGCGAAAGGCTTCTTGAAGCGAAAGATGTAACTCTGTGAGATGAATTAAGAGAACACAGAGCAGTTTCTCAGAAAGCTTCTTTCCAGTTTTGAACGGAAGATATTTCCTTTTTCACCATAGCCCTCTATGGGCTTCCAAATATCCCCTTGCCAATTCCAAAAGAACAGCTTTATCAAAAGATTTCTTGAAAGGGAAGATGTAACACTGTGAGACGAATTAACAGAACGCAGAGCAGTTTCTCAGAAAGCTTCTTTCCAGTTTTGAACGGAAGATATTTCCTTTTTCACCATAGCCCTCTATGGGCTTCCAAATATCCCTTTGCCAATTCCACAAGAACAGCCTTAGCGAAAGGCTTCTTGAAGGGAAAGATGTAACTCTGTGAGACGAATTAACAGAACGCAGAGCAGTTTCTCAGAAATCTTCTTTCCAGTTTTGAACGGAAGATATTTCCTTTTTCACCATAGCCCTCTAGGGTCTTCCAAATACCCCTTTGCCAATTCCACAAGAACAGCCTTAGCGAAAGGCTTCTTGAAGGGAAATATGTAACTCTGTGAGATGAATTAACAGAACACAGAGCAGTTTCTCAGAAAGCTTCTTTCCAGTTTTGAACGGAAGATATTTCCTTTTTCACCATAGCCCTCTATGGGCTTCCAAATATCCCTTTGCCAATTCCACAAGAACAGCCTTAGCGAAAGGCTTCTTGAAGGGAAAGATGTAACTCTGTGAGATGAATTAAGAGAACACAGAGCAGTTTCTCAGAAAGCTTCTTTCCAGTTTTGAACGGAAGATATTTCCCTTTTCACCATAGCCCTCTATGGGCTTCCAAATATCCCTTTGCCAATTCCACAAGAACAGCCTTAGCGAAAGGCTTCTTGAAGGGAAAGATGTAACTCTATGAGATGAATTAACAGAACACAGAGCAGTTTCTCAGAAAGCTTCTTTCCAGTTTTGAACGGAAGATATTTCCTTTTTCACCATAGCCCTCTAAGGACTTCCAAATATCCCTTTGCCAATTCCACAAGAACAGCCTTAGCGAAAGGCTTCCTGAAGAGAAAGATGTAACTCTGTGAGATGAATTAACAGAACACAGAGCAGTTTCTCAGAAAGCTTCTTTCCAGTTTTGAACGGAAGATATTTCCTTTTTCACCTCAGCCCTCTATGGGCTTCCAAATATCCCTTTGCGAATTCCACAAGAACAGCCTTAGCGAAAGGATTCTTGAAAGGAAAGATATAACTCTTTGAGATGAATTAACAGAACACAGAGCAGTTTCTCAGAAAGCTTCTTTCCAGTTTTGAACGGAAGATGTTTCCTTTTTCACCATAGCCCTCTATGGGCTTCCAAATATCCCTTTGCCAATTCCACAAGAACAGCCTTAGCGAAAGGCTTCTTGAAGGGAAAGATGTAACTCTGTGAGATGAATTAAAAGAACACATAGTAGTTTCTCAGAAAGCTTCTTTCAGGTTTGGAACGGAAGATATTTCCTTTTTCACCATAGCCCTCTATGGGCTTCCAAATATCCCTTTGCCAATTCCACAAGAACAGCTTTAGCGAAAGGCTTCTTGAAGGGAAAGATGTAACTCGGTGAGATGAATTAACAGAACAAAGAGCAGTTTCTCAGAAAGCTTCTTTCCAGTTTTGAACGGAAGATATTTCTTTTTTCACCATAGCCCTCTATGGGCTTCCAAATATCCCTTTGCCAATTCCAAAAGAACAGCCTTAGCGAAAGGGTTCTGGAAGGGAAAGATGTAACTCGGTGTGATGAATTAACAGAACACAGAGCAGTTTCTCAGAATGCTTCTTTCCAGTTTTGAACGGAAGATATTTCCTTTTTCACCATAGCCCTCTATGGGCTTCCAAATATCCCTTTGCAAATTCCACAAGAACAGCCTTAGCGAAAGGCTTCTTGAAAGGTAAGATGTAACTCCATGAGATGAATTAACAGAACACAGAGCAGTTTCTCAGAAAGCTTCTTTCCAGTTTTGAACGGAAGATATTTCCTTTTTCACCATAGCCCTCTATGGGCTTCCAAATATCCCTTTGCCAATTCCACAAGAACAGGCTTAGCGAAAGGCTTCCTGAAGGGAAAGATGCAACTCTGTGAGATGAATTAACAGAACACAGAGCAGTTTCTCAGAAAGCTTCTTTCCAGTTTTGAACGGAAGATATTTCCTTTTTCACCATAGCCCTCTATGGGCTTCCAAATATCCCTTTGCCAATTCCACAAGAACAGCCTTAGCGAAAGGCTTCTTGAAGAGAAAGATGTAACTCTGTGAGATGAATTAACAGAACACAGAGGAGTTTCTCAGAAAGCTTCTTTCCAGTTTTGAACGGAAGATATTTCCTTTTTCACCATAGCCCTCTATGGGCTTCCAAGTATCCCCTTGCCAATTCCACAAGAACAGCTTTATCAAAAGGTTTCTTGAAAGAGAAGATGTAACACTGTGAGTCGAATTAACAGAACGCAGAGCAGTTTCTCAGAAAGCTTCTTTCCAGTTTTGAACGGAAGATATTTCCTTTTTCACCATAGCCCTCTATGGGCTTCCAAATATCCCTTTGCCAATTCCACAAGAACAGCCTTAGCGAAAGGCTTCTTGAAGCGAAAGATGTAACTCTGTGAGATGAATTAACAGAACACAGAGCAGTTTCTCAGAAAGCTTCTTTCCAGTTTTGAACGGAAGATATGTCCTTTTTCACCACAGCCTTCTATGGGCTTCCAAATATCCCTTTGCCAATTCCACAAGAACAGCGTTAGCGAAAGGCTTCCTGAAAAGAAAGATGTAACTCTGTGAGATGAATTAACAGAACACAGAGCAGTTTCTCAGAAAGCTTCTTTCCAGTTTTGAACGGAAGATATTTCCTTTTTCACCATAGCCCTCTAAGGGCTTCCAAATATCCCTTTGCCAATTCCACAAGAACAGCCTTAGCGAAAGGCGTCCTGAAAAGAAAGATGTAATTCTGTGAGATGAATTAACAGAACACAGAGCAGTTTCTCAGAAAGCTTCTTTCCAGTTTTGAACGGAAGATATTTCCCTTTTCACCATAGCCCTCTATGGGCTTCCAAATATCCCTTTGCCAATTCCACAAGAACAGCCTCAGCGAAAGGCTTCTTGAAGGGAAAGATGTAACTCTATGAGATGAATTAACAGAACACAGAGCAGTTTCTCAGAAAGCTTCTTTCCGGTTTTGAACGGAAGATATTTCCTTTTTCACCATAGCCCTCTATGGGCTTCCAAATATCCCTTTGCCAATTCCAAAAGAACAGCCTTAGCAAAAGGCTTCCTGAAGGGAAAGATGTAACTCTGTGAAATGAATTAACAGAACACAGAGTAGTTTCTCAGAAAGCTTCTTTCCAGTTTTTAACGGAGGATATTTCCTTTTTCACCATAGCCCTCTATGGGCTTCCAAATATCCCTTTGCCAATTCCACAAAACAGCCTTAGCGAAAGGCTTCCTGAATGGAAAGATGTAACTCTGTGAGATGAATTAACAGAACACAGAGCATTTTCTCAGAAAGCTTCTTTCCAGTTTTGAACGGAAGATATTTCCTTTTTCACCATAGCCCTCTATGGGCTTCCAAATATCCCCTTGCCAATTCCAAAAGAACAGCTTTATCAAAAGATTTCTTGAAAGGGAAGATGTAACACTGTGAGACGAATTAACAGAACGCAGAGCAGTTTCTCAGAAAGCTTCTTTCCAGTTTTGAACGGAAGATATTTCCTTTTTCACCATAGCCCTCTATGGGCTTCCAAATATCCCTTTGCCAATTCCACAAGAACAGCCTTAGCGAAAGGCTTCTTGAAGCGAAAGATGTAACTCTGTGAGATGAATTAACAGAACACAGAGCAGTTTCTCAGAAAGCTTCTTTCCAGTTTTGAACGGAAGATATTTCCTTTTTCACCATAGCCCTCTATGGGCTTCCAAATATCCCTTTGCCAATTCCACAAGAACAGCCTTAGCGAAAGGCTTCTTGAAGGGAAAGATGTAACTCTGTGAGATGAATTAACAGAACACAGAGCAGTTTCTCAGAAAGCTTCTTTCCAATTTTGAACGGAAGATATGTCCTTTTTCACCACAGCCTTCTATGGGCTTCCAAATATCCCTTTGCCAATTCCACAAGAACAGCGTTAGCGAAAGGCTTCCTGAAAAGAAAGATGTAACTCTGTGAGATGAATTAACAGAACACAGAGCAGTTTCTCAGAAAGCTTCTTTCCAGTTTTGAACGGAAGATATTTCCTTTTTCACCATAGCCCTCTATGGGCTTCCAAATATCCCTTTGCCAATTCCACAAGAACAGCCTTAGCGAAAGGCTTCCTGAATGGAAAGATGTAACTCTGTGAGATGAATTAACAGAACACAGAGCAGTTTCTCAGAAAGCTTCTTTCCAGTTTTGAACGGAAGATATTTCCTTTTTCACCATAGCCCTCTATGGGCTTCCAAGTATCCCCTTGCCAATTCCACAAGAACAGCTTTATCGAAAGGTATTTTGAAAGGGAAGATGTAACACTGTGAGACGAATTAACAGAACGCAGAGCAGTTTCTCAGAAAGCTTCTTTCCAGTTTTGAACGGAAGATATTTCCTTTTTCACCATAGCCCTCTATGGGCTTCCAAATATCCCTTTGCCAAATCCACAAGAACAGCCTTAGCGAAAGGCTTCTTGAAGGGAAAGATGTAACTCTGTGAGATGAATTAACAGAACACAGAGCAGATTCTCAGAAAGCTTCTTTCCGGTTTTGAACGGAAGATATTTCCTTTTTCACCATAGCCCTCTATGGGCTTCCAAATATCCCTTTGCCAATTCCAAAAGAACAGCCTTAGCGAAAGGATTCTTGAAAGGAAAGATATAACTCTTTGAGATGAATTAACAGAACACAGAGCAGTTTCTCAGAAAGCTTCTTTCCAGTTTTGAACGGAAGATATTTCCTTTTTCACCATAGCCCTCTATGGGCTTCCAAGTATCCCCTTGCCAATTCCCGAAGACCAGCTTTATCGAAAGGTTTCTTGAAAGGGAAGATGTAACACTGTGAGACGAATTAACAGAACGCAGAGCAGTTTCTCAGAAAGCTTCTTTCCAGTTTTCAACGGAAGATATTTCCTTTTTCACCATAGCCCTCTATGGGCTTCCAAATATCCCTTTGCCAATTCCACAAGAACAGCGTTAGCGAAAAGCTTCCTGAAAAGAAAGATGTAACTCTGTGAGATGAATTAACAGAACACAGAGCAGTTTCTCAGAAAGCTTCTTTCCGGTTTTGAACGGAAGATATTTCCTTTTTCACCTTAGCCCTCTATGGGCTTCCAAGTATCCCCTTGCCAATTCCACAAGAACAGCTTTAGCGAAAGGTTTCTTGAAAGGGAAGATGTAACTCTGTGAGATGAATTAACAGAACACAGAGCAGTTTCTCAGAAAGCTTCTTTCCAGTTTTGAACGGAAGATATTTCCTTTTTCACCATAGCCCTCTATGGGCTTCCAAATATCCCCTTGCCAATTCCACCATAACAGCCTTAGCGAAAGGCTTCTTGAAAGGTAAGATGTAACTCCGTGAGATGAATTAACAGAACACAGAGCAGTTTCTCAGAAAGCTTCTTTCCAGTTTTGAACGGAAGATATTTCCTTTTTCACCATAGCCCTCTACGGGCTTCCAAATATCCCTTTGCCAATTCCACAAGAACAGCATTAGCGAAAGGCTTCTTGAAGGGAAAGATGTAACTCTGTGAGATGAATTAACAGAACACAGAGCAGTTTCTCAGAAAGCTTCTTTCCAGTTTTGAACGGAAGATATTTCCCTTTTCACCATAGCCCTCTATGGGCTTCCAAATATCCCTTTGCCAATTCCACAAGAACAGCCTTAGCGAAAGGCTTCTTGAAGGGAAAGATGTAACTCTATGAGATGAATTAACAGAACACAGAGCAGTTTCTCAGAAAGCTTCTTTCCGGTTTTGAACGGAAGATATTTCCTTTTTCACCATAGCCCTCTATGGGCTTCCAAATATCCCTTTGCTAATTCCAAAAGAACAGCCTTAGCAAAAGGCTTCCTGAAGGGAAAGATGTAACTCTGTGAAATGAATTAACAGAACACAGAGCAGTTTCTCAGAAAGCTTCTTTCCAGTTTTTAACGGAGGATATTTCCTTTTTCACCATAGCCCTCTATGGGCTTCCAAATATCCCTTTGCCAATTCCACAAAACAGCCTTAGCGAAAGGCTTCCTGAATGGAAAGATGTAACTCTGTGAGGTGAATTAACAGAACACAGAGCAGTTTCTCAGAAAGCTTCTTTCCAGTTTTGAACGGAAGATATTTCCTTTTTCACCATAGCCCTCTATGGGCTTCCAAATATCCCCTTGCCAATTCCAAAAGAACAGCTTTATCAAAAGATTTCTTGAAAGGGAAGATGTAACACTGTGAGACGTATTAACAGAACGCAGAGCAGTTTCTCAGAAAGCTTCTTTCCAGTTTTGAACGGAAGATATTTCCTTTTTCACCATAGCCCTCTATGGGCTTCCAAATATCCCTTTGCCAATTCCACAAGAACAGCCTTAGCGAAAGGCTTCTTGAAGCGAAAGATGTAACTCTGTGAGATGAATTAACAGAACACAGAGCAGTTTCTCAGAAAGCTTCTTTCCAGTTTTGAACGGAAGATATTTCCTTTTTCACCATAGCCCTCTATGGGCTTCCAAATATCCCTTTGCCAATTCCACAAGAACAGCCTTAGCGAAAGGCTTCTTGAAGGGAAAGATGTAACTCTGTGAGATGAATTAACAGAACACAGAGCAGTTTCTCAGAAAGCTTCTTTCCAATTTTGAACGGAAGATATGTCCTTTTTCACCATAGCCCTCTATGGGCTTCCAAATATCCCTTTGCCAATTCCACAAGAACAGCCTTAGCGAAAGGCTTTCTGAATGGAAAGATGTAACTCTGTGAGATGAATTAACAGAACACAGAGCAGTTTCTCAGAAAGCTTCTTTCCAGTTTTGAACGGAAGATATTTCCTTTTTCACCATAGCCCTCTATGGGCTTCCAAGTATCCCCTTGCCAATTCCACAAGAACAGCTTTATCGAAAGGTATTTTGAAAGGGAAGATGTAACACTGTGAGACGAATTAACAGAACGCAGAGCAGTTTCTCAGAAAGCTTCTTTCCAGTTTTGAACGGAAGATATTTCCTTTTTCACCATAGCCCTCTATGGGCTTCCAAATATCCCTTTGCCAAATCCACAAGAACAGCCTTAGCGAAAGGCTTCTTGAAGGGAAAGATGTAACTCTGTGAGATGAATTAACAGAACACAGAGCAGATTCTCAGAAAGCTTCTTTCCGGTTTTGAACGGAAGATATTTCCTTTTTCACCATAGCCCTCTATGGGCTTCCAAATATCGCTTTGCCAATTCCAAAAGAACAGCCTTAGCGAAAGGATTCTTGAAAGGAAAGATATAACTCTTTGAGATGAATTAACAGAACACAGAGCAGTTTCTCAGAAAGCTTCTTTCCAGTTTTGAACGGAAGATATTTCCTTTTTCACCATAGCCCTCTATGGGCTTCCAAGTATCCCCTTGCCAATTCCCGAAGACCAGCTTTATCGAAAGGTTTCTTGAAAGGGAAGATGTAACACTGTGAGACGAATTAACAGAACGCAGAGCAGTTTCTCAGAAAGCTTCTTTCCAGTTTTCAACGGAAGATATTTCCTTTTTCACCATAGCCCTCTATGGGCTTCCAAATATCCCTTTGCCAATTCCACAAGAACAGCGTTAGCGAAAAGCTTCCTGAAAAGAAAGATGTAACTCTGTGAGATGAATTAACAGAACACAGAGCAGTTTCTCAGAAAGCTTCTTTCCGGTTTTGAACGGAAGATATTTCCTTTTTCACCTTAGCCCTCTATGGGCTTCCAAGTATCCCCTTGCCAATTCCACAAGAACAGCTTTAGCGAAAGGTTTCTTGAAAGGGAAGATGTAACTCTGTGAGATGAATTAACAGAACACAGAGCAGTTTCTCAGAAAGCTTCTTTCCAGTTTTGAACGGAAGATATTTCCTTTTTCACCATAGCCCTCTATGGGCTTCCAAATATCCCTTTGCCAATTCCACAAGAACAGCCTTAGCGAAAGGCTTCTTGAAAGGTAAGATGTAACTCCGTGAGATGAATTAACAGAACACAGAGCAGTTTCTCAGAAAGCTTCTTTCCAGTTTTGAACAGAAGATATTTCCTTTTTCACCATAGCCCTCTATGGGCTTCCAAATATCCCTTTGCCAATTCCACAAGAACAGCATTAGCGAAAGGCTTCTTGAAGGGAAAGATGTAACTCTGTGAGATGAATTAACAGAACACAGAGCAGTTTCTCAGAAAGCTTCTTTCCAATTTTTAACGGAACATATTTCCTTTTTCACCATAGCCCTCTATGGGCTTCCAAATATCCCTTTGGCAATTCCACAAGAACAGACTTAGCGAAAGGCTTCTTGAAGGGAAAGATGTAACTCTGTGAGATGAATTAACAGAACACAGAGCAGTTTCTCAGAAAGCTTCTTTCCAGTTTTGAACGGAAGATATTTCCCTTTTCACCATAGCCCTCTATGGGCTTCCAAATATCCCTTTGCCAATTCCACAAGAACAGCCTTAGCGAAAGGCTTCTTGAAGGGAAATATGTAACTCTATGAGATGAATTAACAGAACACAGAGCAGTTTCTCAGAAAGCTTCTTTCCGGTTTTGAACGGAAGATATTTCCTTTTTCACCATAGCCCTCTATGGGCTTCCAAATATCCCTTTGCCAATTCCACAAGAACAGCCTAAGCGAAAGGCTTCCTGAAGAGAAAGATGTAACTCTGTGAGATGAATTAACAGAACACAGAGCAGTTTCTCAGAAAGCTTCTTTCCAGTTTTGAACGGAAGATATTTCCTTTTTCACCTCAGCCCTCTATGGGCTTCCAAATATCCCTTTGCCAATTCCACAAGAACAGCCTTAGCGAAAGGATTCTTGAAAGGAAAGATATAACTCTTTGAGATGAATTAACAGAACACAGAGCAGTTTCTCAGAAAGCTTCTTTCCAGTTTTGAACGGAAGATATTTCCTTTTTCACCATAGCCCTCTATGGGCTTCCAAATATCCCTTTGCCAATTCCACAAGAACAGCCTTAGCGAAAGGCTCCTTGAAGGGAAAGATGTAACTCTGTGAGATGAATTAACAGAACACAGATCAGTTTCTCAGAAAGCTTCTTTCCAGTTTGGAACGGAAGATATTTCCTTTTTCACCATAGCCCTCTATGGGCTTCCAAATATCCCTTTGCCAATTCCACAAGAACAGTTTTAGCGAAAGGCTTCTTGAAGGGAAAGATGTAACTCGGTGAGATGAATTAACAGAACAAAGAGCAGTTTCTCAGAAAGCTTCTTTCCAGTTTTGAACGGAAGATATTTCTTTTTTCAACATAGCCCTCTATGGGCTTCCAAATATCCCTTTGCCAATTCCAAAAGAACAGCCTTAGCGAAAGGGTTCTGGAAGGGAAAGATGTAACTCCGCGAGATGAATTAACAGAACACAGAGCAGTTTCTCAGAATGCCTCTTTCCAGTTTTGAACGGAAGATATTTCCTTTTTCACCATAGCCCTCTATGGGCTTCCAAATAACTCCTTGCCAATTCAACAAGAACAGCCTTAGCAAAAGGCTTCCTGAAGAGAAAGATGTAACTCTGTGAAATGAATTAACAGAACACAGAGCAGTTTCTCAGAAAGCTTCTTTCCAGTTTTTAACGGAAGATATTTCCTATTTCACCATAGCCCTCTATGGGTTTCCAAATATCCCTTTGCCATTTCCACAAGAACAGCCTTAGCGAAAGGCTTCCTGAAGGGAAAGATGTAATTCTGTGAGATGAATTAGCAGAACACAGAGCAGTTTCTCAGAAAGCTTCTTTCCATTTTTGAACGGAAGTTATTTCCTTTTTCACCATAGCCCTCTATGGGCTTTCAAATATCCCTTTGCCAATTCCGCAAGAACAGCCTTAGCGAAAGGCTTCTTGAAGGGAAAGATGTAACTCTGTGAGATGAATTAACAGAACACAGAGCAGTTTCTCAGAAAGCTTCTTTCCAGTTTTGAACGGAAGATATTTCCTTTTTCACCATAGCCCTCTATGGGATTCCAAATATCCCTTTGCCAATTCCACAAGAACAGCCTTAGCGAAAGGCTTCTTGAAGGGAAAGATGTAACTCTGTGAGATGAATTAACACAACGCAGAGCAGTTTCTCAGAAAGCTTCTTTCCGGTTTTGAACGGAAGATATTTCCTTTTTCACCATAGCCCTCTATGGGCTTCCAAATATCCCTTTGCCAATTCCACAAGAACAGCCTTAGCAAAAGGCTTCTTGAAGAGAAAGATGTAACTCTGTGAGATGAATTAACAGAACACAGAGGAGTTTCTCAGAAAGCTTCTTTCCAGTTTTGAACGGAAGATATTTCCTTTTTCACCATAGCCCTCTATGGGCTTCCAAGTATCCCCTTGCCAATTCCACAAGACCAGCTTTATCGAAAGGTTTCTTGAAAGGGAAGATGTAACACTGTGAGACGAATTAACAGAACGCAGAGCAGTTTCTCAGAAAGCTACTTTCCAGTTTTGAACGGAAGATATTTCCTTTTTCACCATAGCCCTCTATGGGATTCCAAATATCCCTTTGCCAATTCCACAAGAACAGCCTTAGCGAAAGGCTTCTTGAAGGGAAAGATGTAACTCTGTGAGATGAGTTAACAGAACACAGAGCAGTTTCTCAGAAAGCTTCTTTCCAGTTTTGAACGGAAGATATTTCCTTTTTCACCATAGCCCTCTATGGGCTTCCAAATATCCATTTGCCAATTCCACAAGAACAGCCTTAGCGAAAGGCTTCTTGAAGGGAAAGATGTAACTCTGTGAGATGAATTAACAGAACACAGAGCAGTTTCTCAGAAAGCTTCTTTCCAGATTTGAACGGAAGATATTTCCTTTTTCACCATAGCCCTCTATGGGCTTCCAAATATCCCTTTGCCAATTCCACAAGAACAGCCTTAGCGAAAGGCTTCTTGAAGGGAAAGATGTAACTCTGTGAGATGAATTAACAGAACACAGAGCAGTTTCTCAGAAAGCTTCTTTCCAGTTTTGAACGGAAGATATTTCCTTTTTCACCATAGCCCTCTATGGGCTTCCAAATATCCCTTTGCCAATTCCACAAGAACAGCCTTAGCGAAAGGCTTCTTGAAGGGAAAGATGTAACTCTGTGAGATGAATTAACAGAACACAGAGCAGTTTCTCAGAAAGCTTCTTTCCAGTTTTGAACGGAAGATATTTCCTTTTTCACCATAGCCCTCTATGGGCTTCCAAATATCCCTTTGCCAATTCCACAAGAACAGCCTTAGCAAAAGGCTTCCTGAAGGGAAAGATGTAACTCTGTGAAATGAATTAACAGAACACAGAGCAGTTTCTCAGAAAGCTTCTTTCCAGTTTTTAACGGAAGATATTTCCTTTTTCACCATAGCCCTCTATGGGCTTCCAAATATCCCTTTGCCAATTCCACAAGAACAGCCTTAGCGAAAGGCTTCCTGAAGGGAAAGATGTAATTCTGTGAGATGAATTAGCACAACACAGAGCAGTTTCTCAGAAAGCTTCTTTCCAGTTTTGAACGGAAGATATTTCCTTTTTCACCATAGCCCTCTATGGGCTTTCAAATATCCCTTTGCCAATTCCACAAGAACAGCCTTAGCGAAAGGCTTCTTGAAGGGAAAGATGTAACTCTGTGAGATGAATTAACAGAACACAGAGCAGTTTCTCAGAAAGCTTCTTTCCAGTTTTGAACGGAAGGTATTTCCTTTTTCACCATAGCCCTCTATGGGCTTCCAAATATCCCTTTGCCAATTCCACAAGAACAGCCTTTGCGAAAGGCTTCTTGAAGGGAAAGATGTAACTCTGTGAGATGAATTAACAGAACACAGAGCAGTTTCTCAGAAAGCTTCTTTCCAGTTTTGAACGGAAGATATTTCCTTTTTCACCATAGCCCTCTAAGGGCTTCCAAATATCCCTTTGCCAATTCCACAAGAACAGCCTTAGCGAAAGGCTTCCTGAAAAGAAAGATGTAACTCTGTGAGATGAATTAACAGAACACAGAGCAGTTTCTCAGAAAGCTTCTTTCCAGTTTTGAACGGAAGATATTTCCTTTTTCACCTTAGCCCTCTATGGGCTTCCAAGTATCCCCTTGCCAATTCCACAAGAACAGCTTTAGCGAAAGGTTTCTTGAAAGGGAAGATGTAACTCTGTGAGATTTATTAACAGAACACAGAGCAGTTTCTCAGAAAGCTTCTTTCCAGTTTTGAACGGAAGATATTTACTTTTTCACCATAGCCCTCTATGGGCTTCCAAATATCCCTTTGCCAATTACACAAGAACAGCCTTAGCGAAAGGCTTCTTGAAGGGAAAGATGTAACTCTGTGAGAGGAATTAACAGAACACAGAGCAGTTTCTCAGAAAGCTTCTTTCCAGTTTTGAACGGAAGATATTTCCTTTTTCACCATAGCCCTCTATGGGCTTCCAAGTTTCCACTTGCCAATTCCACAAGAACAGCTTTAGCGAAAGGTTTCTTGAAAGGAAAGATGTAACACTGTGAGACGAATTAACAGAACACAGAGCAGTTTCTCAGAAAGCTTCTTTCCAGTTTTGAACGGAAGATATTTCCATTTTCACCATAGCCCTCTATGGGCTTCCAAATATCCCTTTGCCAATTCCACAAGAACAGCATTAGCGAAAAGCTTCTTGAAAGGAAAGATGTAACTCTGTGAGATGAATTAACAGAACACAGAGCAGTTTCTCAGAAAGCTTCTTTCCAGTTTTGAACGGAACATATTTCCTTTTTCACCATAGCCCTCTATGGGCTTCCAAATATCCCTTTGCCAATTCCACAAGAACAGCCTTAGCGAAAGGCTTCTTGAAGGGAAAGATGTAACTCTGTGAGATGAATTAACAGAACACAGAGCAGTTTCTCAGAAAGCTTCTTTCCAGTTTTGAACGGAAGATATTTCCCTTTTCACCATAGCCCTCTATGGGCTTCCAAATATCCCTTTGCCAATTCCACAAGAACAGCCTTAGCGAAAGGCTTCTTGAAGGGAAAGATGTAACTCTATGAGATGAATTAACAGAACACAGAGCAGTTTCTCAGAAAGCTTCTTTCCGGTTTTGAACGGAAGATATTTCCTTTTTCACCATAGCCCTCTATGGGCTTCCAAATATCCCTTTGCCAATTCCACAAGAACAGCCTTAGCGAAAGGCTTCCTGAAGAGAAAGATGTAACTCTGTGAGATGAATTAACAGAACACAGAGCAGTTTCTCAGAAAGCTTCTTTCCAGTTTTGAACGGAGGATATTTCCTTTTTCACCTCAGCCCTCTATGGGCTTCCAAATATCCCTTTGCCAATTCCACAAGAACAGCCTTAGCGAAAGGATTCTTGAAAGGAAAGATATAACTCTTTGAGATGAATTAACAGAACACAGAGCAGTTTCTCAGAAAGCTTCTTTCCAGTTTTGAACGGAAGATATTTCCTTTTTCACCATAGCCCTCTATGGGCTTCCAAATATCCCTTTGCCAATTCCACAAGAACAGCCTTAGCGAAAGGCTTCTTGAAGGGAAAGATGTAACTGTGTGAGATGAATTAACAGAACACATAGCAGTTTCTCAGAAAGCTTCTTTCCAGTTTTGAACGGAAGATATTTCCTTTTTCACCATAGCCCTCTATGGGCTTCCAAATATCCCTTTGCCAATTCCACAAGAACAGCCTTAGCGAAAGGCTTCCTGAAGGGAAAGATGTAATTCTGTGAGATGAATTAGCAGAACACACAGCAGTTTCTCAGAAAGCTTCTTTCCAGTTTTGAACGGAAGATATTTCCTTTTTCACCATAGCCCTCTATGGGCTTTCAAATATCCCTTTGCCAATTCCACAAGAACAGCCTTAGCGAAAGGCTTCTTCAAGGGAAAGATGTAACTCTGTGAGATGAATTAACAGAACACAGAGCAGTTTCTCAGAAAGCTTCTTTCCAGTTTTGAACGGAAGATATTTCCTTTTTCACCATAGCCCTCTATGGGCTTCCAAATATCCCTTTGCCAATTCCACAAGAACAGCCTTTGCGAAAGGCTTCTTGAAGGGAAAGATGTAACTCTGTGAGATGAATTAACAGAACACAGAGCAGTTTCTCTGAAAGCTTCTTTCCAGTTTTGAACGGAAGATATTTCCTTTTTCACCATAGCCCTCTATGGGCTTCCAAATATCCCTTTGCAAATTCCACAAGAACAGCCTTAGCGAAAGGCTTCTTGAAAGGTAAGATGTAACTCCATGAGATGAATTAACAGAACACAGAGCAGTTTCTCAGAAAGCTTCTTTCCAGTTTTGAACGGAAGATATTTCCTTTTTCACCATAGCCCTCTATGGGCTTCCAAATATCCCTTTGCCAATTCCACAAGAACAGGCTTAGCGAAAGGCTTCCTGAAGGGAAAGATGTAATTCTGTGAGATGAATTAACAGAACACAGAGCAGTTTCTCAGAAAGCTTCTTTCCAGTTTTGAACGGAAGATATTTCCTTTTTCACCATAGCCCTCTATGGGCTTCCAAATATCCCTTTGCCAATTCCACAAAAACAGCCTTAGCCAAAGGCTTCTTGAAGGGAAAGATGTAACTCTGTGAGATGAATTAACACAACACAGAGCAGTTTCTCAGAAAGCTTCTTTCCGGTTTTGAAAAGAAGATATTTCCTTTTTCACCATAGCCCTCTATGGGCTTCCAAATATCCCTTTGCCAATTCCACAAGAACAGCCTTAGCGAAAGGCTTCTTGAAGAGAAAGATGTAACTCGGTGAGATGAATTAACAGAACACAGAGGAGTTTCTCAGAAAGCTTCTTTCCAGTTTTGAACGGAAGATATTTCCTTTTTCACCATAGCCCTCTATGGGCTTCCAAGTATCCCCTTGCCAATTCCACAAGAACAGCTTTATCAAAAGGTTTCTTGAAAGGGAAGATGTAACACTGTGAGACGAATTAACAGAACGCAGAGCAGTTTCTCAGAAAGCTTCTTTCCAGTTTTGAACGGAAGATATTTCCTTTTTCACCATAGCCCTCTATGGGCTTCCAAATATCCCTTTGCCAATTCCACAAGAACAGCCTTGGCGAAAGGCTTCTTGAAGGGAAAGATGTAACTCTGTGAGATAAATTAACAGAACACAGAGCAGTTTCTCAGAAAGCTTCTTTCCAGTTTTGAACGGAAGATATTTCCTTTTTCACCATAGCCCTCTATGGGCTTCCAAATATCCCTTTGCCAATTCCACAAGAACAGCCTTTGCGAAAGGCTTCTTGAAGGGAAAGATGTAACTCTGTGAGATGAATTAGCAGAAGACAGAGCAGTTTCTCAGAAAGCTTCTTTCCAGTTTTGAACGGAAGATATTTCCTTTTTCACCATAGCCCTCTATGGGCTTCCAAATATCCCTTTGCAAATTCCACAAGAACAGCCTTAGCGAAAGGCTTCTTGAAAGGTAAGATGTAACTCCATGAGATAAATTAACAGAACACAGAGCAGTTTCTCAGAAAGCTTCTTTCCAGTTTTCAACGGAAGATATTTCCTTTTTTACCAAAGCCCTCTATGGGCTTCCAAATATCCCTTTGCCAATTCCACAAGAACAGGCTTGGCGAAAGGCTTCCTGAAGGGAAAGATGTAACTCTGTGAGATGAATTAACAGAACACAGAGCAGTTTCTCAGAAAGCTTCTTTCCAGTTTTGAACGGAAGATATTTCCTTTTTCACCATAGCCCTCTATGGGCTTCCAAATATCCCTTTGCCAATTCCACAAGAACAGCCTTAGCGAAAGGCTTCTTGAAGGGAAAGATGTAACTCTGTGAGATGAATTAACACAACACAGAGCAGTTTCTCAGAAAGCTTCTTTCCGGTTTTGAACGGAAGATATTTCCTTTTTCACCATAGCCCTCTATGGGCTTCCAAATATCCCTTTGCCAATTCCACAAGAACAGCCTTAGCAAAAGGCTTCTTGAAGAGAAACATGTAACTATGTGAGATGAATTAACAGAACACAGAGGAGTTTCTCAGAAAGCTTCTTTCCAGTTTGGAACGGAAGATATTTCCTTTTTCACCATAGCCCTCTATGGGCTTCCAAGTATCCCCTTGCCAATTCCACAAGAACAGCTTTATCAAAAGGTTTCTTGAAAGGGAAGATGTAACACTGTGAGACGAATTAACAGAACTCAGAGCAGTTTCTCAGAAAGCTTCTTTCCAGTTTTGAACGGAAGATATTTCCTTTTTCACCATAGCCCTCTATGGGCTTCCAAATATCCCTTTGCAAATTCCACAAGAACAGCCTTAGCGAAAGGCTTCTTGAAAGGTAAGATGTAACTCCATGAGATGAATTAACAGAACACAGAGCAGTTTCTCAGAAAGCTTCTTTCCAGTTTTGAACGGAAGATATTTCCTTTTTCACCATAGCCCTCTATGGGCTTCCAAATATCCCTTTGCCAATTCCACAAGAACAGGCTTAGCGAAAGGCTTCCTGAAGGGGAAGATGTAACTCTGTGAGATGAATTAACAGAACACAGAGCAGTTTCTCAGAAAGCTTCTTTCCAGTTTTGAACGGAAGATATTTCCTTTTTCACCATAGCCCTCTATGGGCTTCCAAATATCCCTTTGCCAATTCCACAAAAACAGCCTTAGCCAAAGGCTTCTTGAAGGGAAAGATGTAACTCTGTGAGATGAATTAACACAACACAGAGCAGTTTCTCAGAAAGCTTCTTTCCGGTTTTGAAAAGAAGATATTTCCTTTTTCACCATAGCCCTCTATGGGCTTCCAAATATCCCTTTGCCAATTCCACAAGAACAGCCTTAGCGAAAGGCTTCTTGAAGAGAAAGATGTAACTCGGTGAGATGAATTAACAGAACACAGAGGAGTTTCTCAGAAAGCTTCTTTCCAGTTTTGAACGGAAGATATTTCCTTTTTCACCATAGCCCTCTATGGGCTTCCAAGTATCCCCTTGCCAATTCCACAAGAACAGCTTTATCAAAAGGTTTCTTGAAAGGGAAGATGTAACACTGTGAGACGAATTAACAGAACGCAGAGCAGTTTCTCAGAAAGCTTCTTTCCAGTTTTGAACGGAAGATATTTCCTTTTTCACCATAGCCCTCTATGGGCTTCCAAATATCCCTTTGCCAATTCCACAAGAACAGCCTTAGCGAAAGGCTTCTTGAAGCGAAAGATGTAACTCTGTGAGATGAATTAACAGAACACAGAGCAGATTCTCAGAAAGCTTCTTTCCAGTTTTGAACGGAAGATATTTCCTTTTTCACCATAGCCCTCTATGGGCTTCCAAATATCCCTTTGCCAATTCCACAAGAACAGCCTTAGCGAAAGGCTTCTTGAAGGGAAAGATGTAACTCTGTGAGATGAATTAACAGAACACAGAGCAGTTTCTCAGAAAGCTTCTTTCCAATTTTGAACGGAAGATATGTCCTTTTTCACCACAGCCTTCTATGGGCTTCCAAATATCCCTTTGCCAATTCCACAAGAACAGCGTTAGCGAAAGGCTTCCTGAAAAGAAAGATGTAACTCTGTGAGATGAATTAACAGAACACAGAGCAGTTTCTCAGAAAGCTTCTTTCCAGTTTTGAACGGAAGATATTTCCTTTTTCACCATAGCCCTCTATGGGCTTCCAAATATCCCTTTGCCAATTCCACAAGAACAGCCTTAGCGAAAGGCTTCTTGAAGGGAAAGATGTAACTCTGTGAGATGAATTAACAGAACACAGAGCAGTTTCTCAGAAAGCTTCTTTCCAGTTTTGAACGGAAGATATTTCCTTTTTCACCATAGCCCTCTATGGGCTTCCAAATATCCCTTTGCCAATTCCACAAGAACAGCCTTTGCGAAAGGCTTCTTGAAGGGAAAGATGTAACTCTGTGAGATGAATTAGCAGAAGACAGAGCAGTTTCTCAGAAAGCTTCTTTCCAGTTTTGAACGGAAGATATTTCCTTTTTCACCATAGCCCTCTATGGGCTTCCAAATATCCCTTTGCAAATTCCACAAGAACAGCCTTAGCGAAAGGCTTCTTGAAAGGTAAGATGTAACTCCATGAGATGAATTAACAGAACACAGAGCAGTTTCTCAGAAAGCTTCTTTCCAGTTTTCAACGGAAGATATTTCCTTTTTTACCAAAGCCCTCTATGGGCTTCCAAATATCCCTTTGCCAATTCCACAAGAACAGGCTTAGCGAAAGGCTTCCTGAAGGGAAAGATGTAACTCTGTGAGATGAATTAACAGAACACAGAGCAGTTTCTCAGAAAGCTTCTTTCCAGTTTTGAACGGAAGATATTTCCTTTTTCCCCATAGCCCTCTATGGGCTTCCAAATATCCCTTTGCCAATTCCACAAGAACAGCCTTAGCGAAAGGCTTCTTGAAGGGAAAGATGTAACTCTGTGAGATGAATTAACACAACACAGAGCAGTTTCTCAGAAAGCTTCTTTCCGGTTTTGAACGGAAGATATTTCCTTTTTCACCATAGCCCTCTATGGGCTTCCAAATATCCCTTTGCCAATTCCACAAGAACAGCCTTAGCGAAAGGCTTCTTGAAGAGAAACATGTAACTCTGTGAGATGAATTAACAGAACACAGAGGAGTTTCTCATAAAGCTTCTTTCCAGTTTGGAACGGAAGATATTTCCTTTTTCACCATAGCCCTCTATGGGCTTCCAAGTATCCCCTTGCCAATTCCACAAGAACAGCTTTATCAAAAGGTTTCTTGAAAGGGAAGATGTAACACTGTGAGACGAATTAACAGAACGCAGAGCAGTTTCTCAGAAAGCTTCTTTCCAGTTTTGAACGGAAGATATTTCCTTTTTCACCATAGCCCTCTATGGGCTTCCAAATATCCCTTTGACAATTCCACAAGAACAGCCTTAGCGAAAGGCTTCTTGAAGCGAAAGATGTAACTCTGTGAGATGAATTAACAGAACACAGAGCAGTTTCTCAGAAAGCTTCTTTCCAGTTTTGAACGGAAGATATTTCCTTTTTCACCATAGCCCTCTATGGGCTTCCAAATATCCCCTTGCGAATTCCAAAAGAACAGCTTTATCAAAAGATTTCTTGAAAGGGAAGATGTAACACTGTGAGACGAATTAACAGAACGCAGAGCAGTTTCTCAGAAAGCTTCTTTCCAGTTTTGAACGGAAGATATTTCCTTTTTCACCATAGCCCTCTATGGGCTTCCAAATATCCCTTTGCCAATTCCACAAGAACAGCCTTAGCGAAAGGCTTCTTGAAGGGAAAGATGTAACTCTGTGAGACGAATTAACAGAACGCAGAGCAGTTTCTCAGAAATCTTCTTTCCAGTTTTGAACGGAAGATATTTCCTTTTTCACCATAGCCCTCTAGGGTCTTCCAAATACCCCTTTGCCAATTCCACAAGAACAGCCTTAGCGAAAGGCTTCTTGAAGGGAAATATGTAACTCTGTGAGATGAATTAACAGAACACAGAGCAGTTTCTCAGAAAGCTTCTTTCCAGTTTTGAACGGAAGATATTTCCTTTTTCACCATAGCCCTCTATGGGCTTCCAAATATCCCTTTGCCAATTCCACAAGAACAGCCTTAGCGAAAGGCTTCTTGAAGGGAAAGATGTAACTCTGTGAGATGAATTAACAGAACACAGAGCAGTTTCTCAGAAAGCTTCTTTCCAGTTTTGAACGGAAGATATTTCCTTTTTCACCATAGCCCTCTATGGGCTTCCAAATATCCCTTTGCCAATTCCACAAGAACAGCTTTAGCGAAAGGCTTCTTGAAGGGAAAGATGTAACTCGGTGAGATGAATTAACAGAACAAAGAGCAGTTTCTCAGAAAGCTTCTTTCCAGTTTTGAACGGAAGATATTTCTTTTTTCACCATAGCCCTCTATGGGCTTCCAAATATCCCTTTGCCAATTCCAAAAGAACAGCCTTAGCGAAAGGGTTCTGGAAGGGAAAGATGTAACTCGGTGTGATGAATTAACAGAACACAGAGCAGTTTCTCAGAATGCTTCTTTCCAGTTTTGAACGGAAGATATTTCCTTTTTCACCATAGCCCTCTATGGGCTTCCAAATATCCCTTTGCAAATTCCACAAGAACAGCCTTAGCGAAAGGCTTCTTGAAAGGTAAGATGTAACTCCATGAGATGAATTAACAGAACACAGAGCAGTTTCTCAGAAAGCTTCTTTCCAGTTTCGAACGGAAGATATTTCCTTTTTCACCATAGCCCTCTATGGGCTTCCAAATATCCCTTTGCCAATTCCACAAGAACAGGCTTAGCGAAAGGCTTCCTGAAGGGAAAGATGCAACTCTGTGAGATGAATTAACAGAACACAGAGCAGTTTCTCAGAAAGCTTCTTTCCAGTTTTGAACGGAAGATATTTCCTTTTTCACCATAGCCCTCTATGGGCTTCCAAATATCCCTTTGCCAATTCCACAAGAACAGCCTTAGCGAAAGGCTTCTTGAAGGGAAAGATGTAACTCTGTGAGATGAATTAACACAACACAGAGCAGTTTCTCAGAAAGCTTCTTTCCGGTTTTGAACGGAAGATATTTCCTTTTTCACCATAGCCCTCTATGGGCTTCCAAATATCCCTTTGCCAATTCCACAAGAACAGCCTTAGCGAAAGACTTCTTGAAGAGAAAGATGTAACTCTGTGAGATGAATTAACAGAACACAGAGGAGTTTCTCAGAAAGCTTCTTTCCAGTTTTGAACGGAAGATATTTCCTTTTTCACCATAGCCCTCTATGGGCTTCCAAGTATCCCCTTGCCAATTCCACAAGAACAGCTTTATCAAAAGGTTTCTTGAAAGGGAAGATGTAACACTGTGAGTCGAATTAACAGAACGCAGAGCAGTTTCTCAGAAAGCTTCTTTCCAGTTTTGAACGGAAGATATTTCCTTTTTCACCATAGCCCTCTATGGGCTTCCAAATATCCCTTTGCCAATTCCACAAGAACAGCCTTAGCGAAAGGCTTCTTGAAGGGAAAGATGTAACTCTGTGAGACGAATTAACAGAACGCAGAGCAGTTTCTCAGAAATCTTCTTTCCAGTTTTGAACGGAAGATATTTCCTTTTTCACCATAGCCCTCTAGGGTCTTCCAAATACCCCTTTGCCAATTCCACAAGAACAGCCTTAGCGAAAGGCTTCTTGAAGGGAAATATGTAACTCTGTGAGATGAATTAACAGAACACAGAGCAGTTTCTCAGAAAGCTTCTTTCCAGTTTTGAACGGAAGATATTTCCTTTTTCACCATAGCCCTCTATGGGCTTCCAAATATCCCTTTGCCAATTCCACAAGAACAGCCTTAGCGAAAGGCTTCTTGAAGGGAAAGATGTAACTCTGTGAGATGAATTAACAGAACACAGAGCAGTTTCTCAGAAAGCTTCTTTCCAGTTTTGAACGGAAGATATTTCCTTTTTCACCATAGCCCTCTAAGGGCTTCCAAATATCCCCTTGCCAATTCCACAAGAACAGCCTTAGCGAAAGGCTTCCTGAAAAGAAAGATGTAACTCTGTGAGATGAATTAACAGAACACAGAGCAGTTTCTCAGAAAGATTCTTTCCAGTTTAGAACGGAAGATATTTCCTTTTTCACCTTAGCCCTCTATGGGCTTCCAAGTATCCCCTTGCCAATTCCACAAGAACAGCTTTAGCGAAAGGTTTCTTGAAAGGGAAGATGTAACTCTGTGAGATGAATTAACAGAACACAGAGCAGTTTCTCAGAAAGCTTCTTTCCAGTTTTGAACGGAAGATATTTCCTTTTTCACCATAGCCCTCTATGGGCTTCCAAATATCCCTTTGCCAATTACACAAGAACAGACTTAGCGAAAGGCTTCTTGAAGGGAAAGATGTAACGCTGTGAGATGAATTAACAGAACACAGAGCAGTTTCTCAGAAAGCTTCTTTCCAGTTTTGAACAGAAGATATTTCCTTTTTCACCATACCCCTCTATGGGCTTCCAAGTATCCCCTTGCCAATTCCACAAGAACAGCTTTAGCGAAAGGTTTCTTGAAAGGAAAGATGTAACACTGTGAGACAAATTAACAGAACACAGAGCAGTTTCTCAGAAAGCTTCTTTCCAGGTTTGAACGGAAGATATTTCCTTTTTCACCATAGCCCTCTATGGGCTTCCAAATATCCCTTTGCCAATTCCACAAGAACAGCATTAGCGAAAGGCTTCTTGAAGGGAAAGATGTAACACTGTGAGATGAATTAACAGAACACAGAGCAGTTTCTCAGAAAGCTTCTTTCCAGTTTTCAACGGAACATATTTCCTTTTTCACCATAGCCCTCTATGGGCTTCCAAATATCCCTTTGCCAATTCCACAAGAACAGCCTTAGCGAAAGGCTTCTTGAAGGGAAAGATGTAACTCTCTGAGATGAATTAACAGAACCCAGAGCAGTTTCTCAGAAAGCTTCTTTCCAGTTTTGAACGGAAGATATTTCCCTTTTCACCATAGCCCTCTATGGGCTTCCAAATATCCCTTTGCCAATTCCACAAGAACAGCCTTAGCGAAAGGCTTCTTGAAGGGAAAGATGTAACTCTATGAGATGAATTAACAGAACACAGAGCAGTTTCTCAGAAAGCTTCTTTCCAGTTTTGAACGGAAGATATTTCCTTTTTCACCATAGCCCTCTAAGGCCTTCCAAATATCCCTTTGCCAATTCCACAAGAACAGCCTTAGCGAAAGGCTTCCTGAAGAGAAAGATGTAACTCTGTGAGATGAATTAACAGAACACAGAGCAGTTTCTCAGAAAGCTTCTTTCCAGTTTTGAACGGAAGATATTTCCTTTTTCACCTCAGCCCTCTATGGGCTTCCAAATATCCCTTTGCGAATTCCACAAGAACAGCCTTAGCGAAAGGATTCTTGAAAGGAAAGATATAACTCTTTGAGATGAATTAACAGAACACAGAGCAGTTTCTCAGAAAGCTTCTTTCCAGTTTTGAACGGAAGATGTTTCCTTTTTCACCATAGCCCTCTATGGGCTTCCAAATATCCCTTTGCCAATTCCACAAGAACAGCCTTAGCGAAAGGCTTCTTGAAGGGAAAGATGTAACTCTGTGAGATGAATTAAAAGAACACATAGTAGTTTCTCAGAAAGCTTCTTTCAGGTTTGGAACGGAAGATATTTCCTTTTTCACCATAGCCCTCTATGGGCTTCCAAATATCCCTTTGCCAATTCCACAAGAACAGCTTTAGCGAAAGGCTTCTTGAAGGGAAAGATGTAACTCGGTGAGATGAATTAACAGAACAAAGAGCAGTTTCTCAGAAAGCTTCTTTCCAGTTTTGAACGGAAGATTTTTCCTTTTTCACCATAGCCCTCTATGGGCTTCCAAATATCCCTTTGCCAATTCCACAAGAACAGCCTTAGCGAATGGCTTCTTGAAGGGAAAGATGTAACCCTGTGAGATGAATTAACAGAACACAGAGCAGTTTCTCAGAAAGCTTCTTTCCAGTTTTTAACGGAAGATATTTCCTATTTCACCATAGCCCTCTATGGGTTTCCAAATATCCCTTTGCCATTTCCACAAGAACAGCCTTAGCGAAAGGCTTCCTGAAGGGAAAGATGTAATTCTGTGAGATGAATTAGCAGAACACAGAGCAGTTTCTCAGAAAGCTTCTTTCCAGTTTTGAACGGAAGATATTTCCTTTTTCACCATAGCCCTCTATGGGCTTTCAAATATCCCTTTGCCAATTCCACAAGAACAGCCTTAGCGAAAGGCTTCTTGAAGGGAAAGATGTAACTCTGTGAGATGAATTAACAGAACACAGAGCAGTTTCTCAGAAAGCTTCTTTCCAGTATTGAACGGAAGATATTTCCTTTTTCACCATAGCCCTCTATGGGCTTCCAAATATCCCTTTGCCAATTCCACAAGAACAGCCTTAGCGAAAGGCTTCTTGAAGGGAAAGATGTAACTCTGTGAGATGAATTAACACAACACAGAGCAGTTTCTCAGAAAGCTTCTTTCCGGTTTTGAACGGAAGATATTTCCTTTTTCACCATAGCCCTCTATGGGCTTCCAAATATCCCTTTGCCAATTCCACAAGAACAGCCTTAGCGAAAGGCTTCTTGAAGAGATAGATGTAACTCTGTGAGATGAATTAACAGAACACAGAGGAGTTTCTCAGAAAGCTTCTTTCCAGTTTTGAACGGAAGATATTTCCTTTTTCACCATAGCCCTCTATGGGCTTCCAAGTATCCCCTTGCCAATTCCACAAGAACAGCTTTATCGAAAGGTTTTTTGAAAGGGAAGATATAACACTGTGAGACTAATTAACAGAACGCAGAGCAGTTTCTCAGAAAGCTTCTTTCCAGTTTTGAACGGAAGATATTTCCTTTTTCACCTTAGCCCTCTATGGGCTTCCAAATATCCCTTTGCCAAATCCACAAGAACAGCCTTAGCGAAAGGCTTCTTGAAGGGAAAGATGTAACTCTGTTAGATGAATTAACAGAACACAGAGCAGTTTCTCAGAAAGCTTCTTTCCTGTTTTGAACGGAAGATATTTCCTTTTTCACCATAGCCCTCTATGGGCTTCCAAATATCCCTTTGCCAATTCCACAAGAACAGCCTTAGCGAAAGGCTTCTTGAAGGGAAAGATGTAACTCTGTGAGATGAATTAACAGAACACAGAGCAGTTTCTCAGAAAGCTTCTTTCCAGTTTTGAACGGAAGATATTTCCTTTTTCACCATAGCCCTCTAAGGGCTTCCAAATATCCCTTTGCCAATTCCACAAGAACAGCCTTAGCGAAAGGCGTCCTGAAAAGAAAGATGTAATTCTGTGAGATGAATTAACAGAACACAGAGCAGTTTCTCAGAAAGCTTCTTTCCAGTTTTGAACGGAAGATATTTCCCTTTTCACCATAGCCCTCTATGGGCTTCCAAATATCCCTTTGCCAATTCCACAAGAACAGCCTTAGCGAAAGGCTTCTTGAAGGGAAAGATGTAACTCTATGAGATGAATTAACAGAACACAGAGCAGTTTCTCAGAAAGCTTCTTTCCGGTTTTGAACGGAAGATATTTCCTTTTTCACCATAGCCCTCTATGGGCTTCCAAATATCCCTTTGCCAATTCCACAAGAACAGCCTTAGCAAAAGGCTTCCTGAAGGGAAAGATGTAACTCTGTGAAATGAATTAACAGAACACAGAGCAGTTTCTCAGAAAGCTTCTTTCCAGTTTTTAACGGAGGATATTTCCTTTTTCACCATAGCCCTCTATGGGCTTCCAAATATCCCTTTGCCAATTCCACAAGAACAGCCTTAGCGAACGGCTTCCTGAATGGAAAGATGTAACTCTGTGAGATGAATTAACAGAACACAGAGCAGTTTCTCAGAAAGCTTCTTTCCAGTTTTGAACGGAAGATATTTCCTTTTTCACCATAGCCCTCTATGGGCTTCCAAATATCCCTTTGCCAATTCCACAAGAACAGCCTTAGCGAAAGGCTTCTTGAAGGGAAAGATGTAACTCTGTGAGATGAATTAACAGAACACAGAGCAGTTTCTCAGAAAGCTTCTTTCCAGTTTTGAACGGAAGATATTTCCTTTTTCACCATAGCCCTCTAAGGCCTTCCAAATATCCCTTTGCCAATTCCACAAGAACAGCCTTAGCGAAAGGCTTCCTGAAGAGAAAGATGTAACTCTGTGAGATGAATTAACAGAACACAGAGCAGTTTCTCAGAAAGCTTCTTTCCAGTTTTGAACGGAAGATATTTCCTTTTTCACCTCAGCCCTCTATGGGCTTCCAAATATCCCTTTGCGAATTCCACAAGAACAGCCTTAGCGAAAGGATTCTTGAAAGGAAAGATATAACTCTTTGAGATGAATTAACAGAACACAGAGCAGTTTCTCAGAAAGCTTCTTTCCAGTTTTGAACGGAAGATGTTTCCTTTTTCACCATAGCCCTCTATGGGCTTCCAAATATCCCTTTGCCAATTCCACAAGAACAGCCTTAGCGAAAGGCTTCTTGAAGGGAAAGATGTAACTCTGTGAGATGAATTAAAAGAACACATAGTAGTTTCTCAGAAAGCTTCTTTCAGGTTTGGAACGGAAGATATTTCCTTTTTCACCATAGCCCTCTATGGGCTTCCAAATATCCCTTTGCCAATTCCACAAGAACAGCTTTAGCGAAAGGCTTCTTGAAGGGAAAGATGTAACTCGGTGAGATGAATTAACAGAACAAAGAGCAGTTTCTCAGAAAGCTTCTTTCCAGTTTTGAACGGAAGATTTTTCCTTTTTCACCATAGCCCTCTATGGGCTTCCAAATATCCCTTTGCCAATTCCACAAGAACAGCCTTAGCGAATGGCTTCTTGAAGGGAAAGATGTAACCCTGTGAGATGAATTAACAGAACACAGAGCAGTTTCTCAGAAAGCTTCTTTCCAGTTTTTAACGGAAGATATTTCCTATTTCACCATAGCCCTCTATGGGTTTCCAAATATCCCTTTGCCATTTCCACAAGAACAGCCTTAGCGAAAGGCTTCCTGAAGGGAAAGATGTAATTCTGTGAGATGAATTAGCAGAACACAGAGCAGTTTCTCAGAAAGCTTCTTTCCAGTTTTGAACGGAAGATATTTCCTTTTTCACCATAGCCCTCTATGGGCTTTCAAATATCCCTTTGCCAATTCCACAAGAACAGCCTTAGCGAAAGGCTTCTTGAAGGGAAAGATGTAACTCTGTGAGATGAATTAACAGAACACAGAGCAGTTTCTCAGAAAGCTTCTTTCCAGTATTGAACGGAAGATATTTCCTTTTTCACCATAGCCCTCTATGGGCTTCCAAATATCCCTTTGCCAATTCCACAAGAACAGCCTTAGCGAAAGGCTTCTTGAAGGGAAAGATGTAACTCTGTGAGATGAATTAACACAACACAGAACAGTTTCTCAGAAAGCTTCTTTCCGGTTTTGAACGGAAGATATTTCCTTTTTCACCATAGCCCTCTATGGGCTTCCAAATATCCCTTTGCCAATTCCACAAGAACAGCCTTAGCGAAAGGCTTCTTGAAGAGATAGATGTAACTCTGTGAGATGAATTAACAGAACACAGAGGAGTTTCTCAGAAAGCTTCTTTCCAGTTTTGAACGGAAGATATTTCCTTTTTCACCATAGCCCTCTATGGGCTTCCAAGTATCCCCTTGCCAATTCCACAAGAACAGCTTTATCGAAAGGTTTTTTGAAAGGGAAGATATAACACTGTGAGACGAATTAACAGAACGCAGAGCAGTTTCTCAGAAAGCTTCTTTCCAGTTTTGAACGGAAGATATTTCCTTTTTCACCTTAGCCCTCTATGGGCTTCCAAATATCCCTTTGCCAAATCCACAAGAACAGCCTTAGCGAAAGGCTTCTTGAAGGGAAAGATGTAACTCTGTTAGATGAATTAACAGAACACAGAGCAGTTTCTCAGAAAGCTTCTTTCCAGTTTTGAACGGAAGATATTTCCTTTTTCACCATAGCCCTCTATGGGCTTCCAAATATCCCTTTGCCAATTCCACAAGAACAGCCTTAGCGAAAGGCTTCTTGAAGGGAAAGATGTAACTCTGTGAGATGAATTAACAGAACACAGAGCAGTTTCTCAGAAAGCTTCTTTCCAGTTTTGAACGGAAGATATTTCCTTTTTCACCATAGCCCTCTAAGGGCTTCCAAATATCCCTTTGCCAATTCCACAAGAACAGCCTTAGCGAAAGGCGTCCTGAAAAGAAAGATGTAATTCTGTGAGATGAATTAACAGAACACAGAGCAGTTTCTCAGAAAGCTTCTTTCCAGTTTTGAACGGAAGATATTTCCCTTTTCACCATAGCCCTCTATGGGCTTCCAAATATCCCTTTGCCAATTCCACAAGAACAGCCTTAGCGAAAGGCTTCTTGAAGGGAAAGATGTAACTCTATGAGATGAATTAACAGAACACAGAGCAGTTTCTCAGAAAGCTTCTTTCCGGTTTTGAACGGAAGATATTTCCTTTTTCACCATAGCCCTCTATGGGCTTCCAAATATCCCTTTGCCAATTCCACAAGAACAGCCTTAGCAAAAGGCTTCCTGAAGGGAAAGATGTAACTCTGTGAAATGAATTAACAGAACACAGAGCAGTTTCTCAGAAAGCTTCTTTCCAGTTTTTAACGGAGGATATTTCCTTTTTCACCATAGCCCTCTATGGGCTTCCAAATATCCCTTTGCCAATTCCACAAGAACAGCCTTAGCGAACGGCTTCCTGAATGGAAAGATGTAACTCTGTGAGATGAATTAACAGAACACAGAGCAGTTTCTCAGAAAGCTTCTTTCCAGTTTTGAACGGAAGATATTTCCTTTTTCACCATAGCCCTCTATGGGCTTCCAAATATCCCTTTGCCAATTCCACAAGAACAGCCTTAGCGAAAGGCTTCTTGAAGGGAAAGATGTAACTCTGTGAGATGAATTAACAGAACACAGAGCAGTTTCTCAGAAAGCTTCTTTCCAGTTTTGAACGGAAGATATTTCCTTTTTCACCATAGCCCTCTATGGGCTTCCAAATATCCCTTTGCCAATTCCACAAGAACAGCCTTAGCGAAAGGCTTCTTGAAGGGAAAGATGTAACTCTGTGAGATGAATTAACAGAACACAGAGCAGTTTCTCAGAAAGCTTCTTTCCAGTTTTGAACGGAAGATATTTCCTTTTTCACCATAGCCCTCTATGGGCTTCCAAATATCCCTTTGCCAATTCCACAAGAACAGCCTTAGCGAAAGGCTTCCTGAAGGGAAAGATGTAATTCTGTGAGATGAATTAACAGAACACAGAGCAGTTTCTCAGAAAGCTTCTTTCCAGTTTTGAACGGAAGATATTTCCTTTTTCACCATAGCCCTCTATGGGCTTTCAAATATCCCTTTGCCAATTCCACAAGAACAGCCTTAGCGAAAGGCTTCTTGAAGGGAAAGATGTAACTCTGTGAGATGAATTAACAGAACACAGAGCAGTTTCTCAGAAAGCTTCTTTCCAGTTTTGAACGGAAGGTATTTCCTTTTTCACCATAGCCCTCTATGGGCTTCCAAATATCCCTTTGCCAATTCCACAAGAACAGCCTTTGCGAAAGGCTTCTTGAAGGGAAAGATGTAACTCTGTGAGATGAATTAACAGAACACAGAGCAGTTTCTCAGAAAGCTTCTTTCCAGTTCTGAACGGAAGATATTTCCTTTTTCACCATAGCCCTCTAAGGGCTTCCAAATATCCCTTTGCCAATTCCACAAGAACAGCCTTAGCGAAAGGCTTCCTGAAAAGAAAGATGAAACTCTGTGAGATGAATTAACAGAACACAGAGCAGTTTCTCAGAAAGCTTCTTTCCAGTTTTGAACGGAAGATATTTCCTTTTTCACCTTAGCACTCTATGGGCTTCCAAGTATCCCCTTGCCAATTCCACAAGAACAGCTTTAGCGAAAGGTTTCTTGAAAGGGAAGATGTAACTCTGTGAGATTTATTAACAGAACACAGAGCAGTTTCTCAGAAAGCTTCTTTCCAGTTTTGAACGGAAGATATTTCCTTTTTCACCATAGCCCTCTATGGGCTTCCAAATATCCCTTTGCCAATTACACAAGAACAGCCTTAGCGAAAGGCTTCTTGAAGGGAAAGATGTAACTCTGTGAGATGAATTAACAGAACACAGAGCAGTTTCTCAGAAAGCTTCTTTCCAGTTTTGAACGGAAGATATTTCCTTTTTCACCATAGCCCTCTATGGGCTTCCAAGTTTCCACTTGCCAATTCCACAAGAACAGCGTTAGCGAAAGGCTTCTTGAAGTGAAAGATGTAACTCTGTGAGATGAATTAACAGAACACAGAGCAGTTTCTCAGAAAGCTTCTTTCCAGTTTTGAACGGAAGATATTTCCCTTTTCACCATAGCCCTCTATGGGCTTCCAAATATCCCTTTGCCAATTCCACAAGAACAGCCTTAGCGAAAGGCTTCTTGAAGGGAAAGATGTAACTCTATGAGATGAATTAACAGAACACAGAGCAGTTTCTCAGAAAGCTTCTTTCCGGTTTTGAACGGAAGATATTTCCTTTTTCACCATAGCCCTCTAAGGGCTTCCAAATATCCCTTTGCCAATTCCACAAGAACAGCCTTAGCGAAAGGCTTCCTGAAGAGAAAGATGTAACTCTGTGAGATGAATTAACAGAACACAGAGCAGTTTCTCAGAAAGCTTCTTTCCAGTTTTGAACGGAAGATATTTCCTTTTTCACCTCAGCCCTCTATGGGCTTCCAAATATCCCTTTGCCAATTCCACAAGAACAGCCTTAGCGAAAGGATTCTTCTAAGGAAAGATATAACTCTTTGAGATGAATTAACAGAACACAGAGCAGTTTCTCAGAAAGCTTCTTTCCAGTTTTGAACGGAAGATATTTCCTTTTTCACCATAGCCCTCTATGGGCTTCCAAATATCCCTTTGCCAATTCCACAAGAACAGCCTTAGCGAAAGGCTTCTTGAAGGGAAAGATGTAACTCTGTGAGATGAATTAACAGAACACAGAGCAGTTTCTCAGAAAGCTTCTTTCCAGTTTTGAACGGAAGATATTTCCCTTTTCACCATAGCCCTCTATGGGCTTCCAAATATCCTTTTGCCAATTCCACAAGAACAGCCTTAGCGAAAGGCTTCTTGAAGGGAAAGATGTAACTCTATGAGATGAATTAACAGAACACAGAGCAGATTCTCAGAAAGCTTCTTTCCGGTTTTGAACGGAAGATATTTCCTTTTTCACCATAGCCCTCTATGGGCTTCCAAATATCCCTTTGCCAATTCCAAAAGAACAGCCTTAGCGAAAGGATTCTTGAAAGGAAAGATATAACTCTTTGAGATGAATTAACAGAACACAGAGCAGTTTCTCAGAAAGCTTCTTTCCAGTTTTGAACGGAAGATATTTCCTTTTTCACCATAGCCCTCTATGGGCTTCCAAGTATCCCCTTGCCAATTCCCGAAGACCAGCTTTATCGAAAGGTTTCTTGAAAGGGAAGATGTAACACTGTGAGACGAATTAACAGAACGCAGAGCAGTTTCTCAGAAAGCTTCTTTCCAGTTTTGAACGGAAGATATTTCCTTTTTCACCATAGCCCTCTATGGGCTTCCAAATATCCCTTTGCCAATTCCACAAGAACAGCGTTAGCGAAAAGCTTCCTGAAAAGAAAGATGTAACTCTGTGAGATGAATTAACAGAACACAGAGCAGTTTCTCAGAAAGCTTCTTTCCGGTTTTGAACGGAAGATATTTCCTTTTTCACCTTAGCCCTCTATGGGCTTCCAAGTATCCCCTTGCCAATTCCACAAGAACAGCTTTAGCGAAAGGTTTCTTGAAAGGGAAGATGTAACCCTGTGAGATGAATTAACAGAACACAGAGCAGTTTCTCAGAAAGCTTCTTTCCAGTTTTGAACGGAAGATATTTCCTTTTTCACCATAGCCCTCTATGGGCTTCCAAATATCCCTTTGCCAATTCCACAAGAACAGCCTAAGCGAAAGGCTTCTTGAAAGGTAAGATGTAACTCCGTGAGATGAATTAACAGAACACAGAGCAGTTTCTCAGAAAGCTTCTTTCCAGTTTTGAACGGAAGATATTTCCTTTTTCACCATAGCCCTCTATGGGCTTCCAAATATCCCTTTGCCAATTCCACAAGAACAGCATTAGCGAAAGGCTTCTGGAAGGGAAAGATGTAACTCTGTGAGATGAATTAACAGAACACAGAGCAGTTTCTCAGAAAGCTTCTTTCCAATTTTTAACGGAACATATTTCCTTTTTCACCATAGCCCTCTATGGGCTTCCAAATATCCCTTTGGCAATTCCACAAGAACAGACTTAGCGAAAGGCTTCTTGAAGGGAAAGATGTAACTCTGTGAGATGAATTAACAGAACACAGAGCAGTTTCTCAGAAAGCTTCTTTCCAGTTTTGAACGGAAGATATTTCCCTTTTCACCATAGCCCTCTATGGGCTTCCAAATATCCCTTTGCCAATTCCACAAGAACAGCCTTAGCGAAAGGCTTCTTGAAGGGAAATATGTAACTCTATGAGATGAATTAACAGAACACAGAGCAGTTTCTCAGAAAGCTTCTTTCCGGTTTTGAACGGAAGATATTTCCTTTTTCACCATAGCCCTCTATGGGCTTCCAAATATCCCTTTGCCAATTCCACAAGAACAGCCTAAGCGAAAGGCTTCCTGAAGAGAAAGATGTAACTCTGTGAGATGAATTAACAGAACACAGAGCAGTTTCTCAGAAAGCTTCTTTCCAGTTTTGAACGGAAGATATTTCCTTTTTCACCTCAGCCCTCTGTGGGCTTCCAAATATCCCTTTGCCAATTCCACAAGAACAGCCTTAGCGAAAGGATTCTTGAAAGGAAAGATATAACTCTTTGAGATGAATTAACAGAACACAGAGCAGTTTCTCAGAAAGCTTCTTTCCAGTTTTGAACGGAAGATATTTCCTTTTTCACCATAGCCCTCTATGGGCTTCCAAATATCCCTTTGCCAATTCCACAAGAACAGCCTTAGCGAAAGGCTCCTTGAAGGGAAAGATGTAACTCTGTGAGATGAATTAACAGAACACAGATCAGTTTCTCAGAAAGCTTCTTTCCAGTTTGGAACGGAAGATATTTCCTTTTTCACCATAGCCCTCTATGGGCTTCCAAATATCCCTTTGCCAATTCCACAAGAACAGTTTTAGCGAAAGGCTTCTTGAAGGGAAAGATGTAACTCGGTGAGATGAATTAACAGAACAAAGAGCAGTTTCTCAGAAAGCTTCTTTCCAGTTTTGAACGGAAGATATTTCTTTTTTCACCATAGCCCTCTATGGGCTTCCAAATATCCCTTTGTCAATTCCAAAAGAACAGCCTTAGCGAAAGGGTTCTGGAAGGGAAAGATGTAACTCCGCGAGATGAATTAACAGAACACAGAGCAGTTTCTCAGAATGCCTCTTTCCAGTTTTGAACGGAAGATATTTCCTTTTTCACCATAGCCCTCTATGGGCTTCCAAATAACTCTTTGCCAATTCAACAAGAACAGCCTTAGCAAAAGGCTTCCTGAAGGGAAAGATGTAACTCTGTGAAATGAATTAACAGAACACAGAGCAGTTTCTCAGAAAGCTTCTTTCCAGTTTTTAACGGAAGATATTTCCTATTTCACCATAGCCCTCTATGGGTTTCCAAATATCCCTTTGCCATTTCCACAAGAACAGCCTTAGCGAAAGGCTTCCTGAAGGGAAAGATGTAATTCTGTGAGATGAATTAGCAGAACACAGAGCAGTTTCTCAGAAAGCTTCTTTCCATTTTTGAACGGAAGTTATTTCCTTTTTCACCATAGCCCTCTATGGGCTTTCAAATATCCCTTTGCCAATTCCACAAGAACAGCCTTAGCGAAAGGCTTCTTGAAGGGAAAGATGTAACTCTGTGAGATGAATTAACAGAACACAGAGCAGTTTCTCAGAAAGCTTCTTTCCAGTTTTGAACGGAAGATATTTCCTTTTTCACCATAGCCCTCTATGGGATTCCAAATATCCCTTTGCCAATTCCACAAGAACAGCCTTAGCGAAAGGCTTCTTGAAGGGAAAGATGTAACTCTGTGAGATGAATTAACACAACGCAGAGCAGTTTCTCAGAAAGCTTCTTTCCGGTTTTGAACGGAAGATATTTCCTTTTTCACCATAGCCCTCTATGGGCTTCCAAATATCCCTTTGCCAATTCCACAAGAACAGCCTTAGCAAAAGGCTTCTTGAAGAGAAAGATGTAACTCTGTGAGATGAATTAACAGAACACAGAGCAGTTTCTCAGAAAGCTTCTTTCCAGTTTTGAACGGAAGATATTTCCTTTTTCACCATAGCCCTCTATGGGCTTCCAAGTATCCCCTTGCCAATTCCACAAGAACAGCTTTATCGAAAGGTATTTTGAAAGGGAAGATGTAACACTGTGAGACGAATTAACAGAACGCAGAGCAGTTTCTCAGAAAGCTTCTTTCCAGTTTTGAACGGAAGATATTTCCTTTTTCACCATAGCCCTCTATGGGCTTCCAAATATCCCTTTGCCAAATCCACAAGAACAGCCTTAGCGAAAGGCTTCTTGAAGGGAAAGATGTAACTCTGTGAGATGAATTAACAGAACACAGAGCAGTTTCTCAGAAAGCTTCTTTCCAGTTTTGAACGGAAGATATTTCCTTTTTCACCATAGCCCTCTATGGGCTTCCAAATATCCCTTTGCCAATTCCACAAGAACAGCCTTAGCGAAAGGCTTCTTGAAGGGAAAGATGTAACTCTGTGAGATGAATTAACAGAACACAGAGCAGTTTCTCAGAAAGCTTCTTTCCAGTTTTGAACGGAAGATATTTCCTTTTTCACCATAGCCCTCTAAGGGCTTCCAAATATCCCTTTGCCAATTCCACAAGAACAGCCTTAGCGAAAGGCTTCCTGAAAAGAAAGATGTAATTCTGTGAGATGAATTAACAGAACACAGAGCAGTTTCTCAGAAAGCTTCTTTCCAGTTTTGAACGGAAGATATTTCCCTTTTCACCATAGCCCTCTATGGGCTTCCAAATATCCCTTTGCCAATTCCACAAGAACAGCCTTAGCGAAAGGCTTCTTGAAGGGAAAGATGTAACTCTATGAGATGAATTAACAGAACACAGAGCAGTTTCTCAGAAAGCTTCTTTCCGGTTTTGAACGGAAGATATTTCCTTTTTCACCATAGCCCTCTATGGGCTTCCAAATATCCCTTTGCCAATTCCACAAGAACAGCCTTAGCAAAAGGCTTCCTGAAGGGAAAGATGTAACTCTGTGAAATGAATTAACAGAACACAGAGCAGTTTCTCAGAAAGCTTCTTTCCAGTTTTGAACGGAAGATATTTCCTTTTTCACCATAGCCCTCTATGGGCTTCCAAATATCCCTTTGCCAATTCCACAAGAACAGCCTTAGCGAAAGGCTTCCTGAATGGAAAGATGTAATTCTGTGAGATGAATTAGCATTACACAGAGCAGTTTCTCAGAAAGCTTTTTCCAGTTTTGAACGGAAGATATTTCCTTTTTCACCATAGCCCTCTATGGGCTTCCAAATATCCCTTTGCCAATTCCACAAGAACAGCCTTAGCGAAATGCTTCTTGAAGGGAAAGATGTAACTCTGTGAGATGAATTAACGGAACACAGAGCAGTTTCTCAGAAAGCTTCTTTCCAGTTTTGAACGGAAGATATTTCCTTTTTCACCATAGCCCTCTATGGGCTTCCAAATATCCCTTTGCCAATTCCACAAGAACAGCCTTTGCGAACGGCTTCTTGAAGGCAAAGATGTAACTCTGTGAGATGAATTAACAGAACACAGAGCAGTTTCTCAGAAAGCTTCTTTCCAGTTTTGAACGGAAGATATTTCCTTTTTCACCATAGCCCTCTATGGGCTTCCAAATATCCCTTTGCCAATTCCACAAGAACAGCTTTTGCGAAAGGCTTCTTGAAAGGTAAGATGTAACTCCGTGAGATGAATTAACAGAACACAGGGCAGTTTCTCAGAAAGCTTCTTTCCAGTTTTGAACGGAAGATATTTCCTTTTTCACCATAGCCCTCTATGGGCTTCCAAATATCCCTTTGCCAATTCCACAAGAACAGGCTTAGCGAAAGGCTTCCTGAAGGGCAAGATGTAACTCTGTGAGATGAATTAACAGAACACAGAGCAGTTTCTCAGTAAGCTTCTTTCCAGTTTTGAACGGAAGATATTTCCTTTTTCACCATAGCCCTCTATGGGCTTCCAAATATCCCTTTGCCAATTCCACAAGAACAGCCTTAGCGAAAGGCTTCTTGAAGAGAAAGATGTAACTCTGTGAGATGAATTAACAGAACACAGAGGAGTTTCTCAGAAAGCTTTTTTCCAGTTTTGAACGGAAGATATTTCCTTTTTCACCATAGCCCTCTATGGGCTTCCAAGTATCCCCTTGCCAATTCCACAAGACCAGCTTTATCGAAAGGTTTCTTGAAAGGGAAGATGTAACACTGTGAGACGAATTAACAGAACGCAGAGCAGTTTCTCAGAAAGCTTCTTTCCAGTTTTGAACGGAAGATATTTCCTTTTTCACCATAGCCCTCTATGGGATTCCAAATATCCCTTTGCCAATTCCACAAGAACAGCCTTAGCGAAAGGCTTCTTGAAGGGAAAGATGTAACTCTGTGAGATGAGTTAACAGAACACAGAGCAGTTTCTCAGAAAGCTTCTTTCCAGTTTTGAAGGGAAGATATTTCCTTTTTCACCATAGCCCTCTATGGGCTTCCAAATATCCATTTGCCAATTCCACAAGAACAGCCTTAGCGAAAGGCTTCTTGAAGGGAAAGATGTAACTCTGTGAGACGAATTAACAGAACACAGAGCAGTTTCTCAGAAAGCTTCTTTCCAGATTTGAACGGAAGATATTTCCTTTTTCACCATAGCCCTCTATGGGCTTCCAAATATCCCTTTGCCAATTCCACAAGAACAGCCTTAGCGAAAGGCTTCTTGAAGGGAAAGATGTAACTCTGTGAGATGAATTAACAGAACACAGAGCAGTTTCTCAGAAAGCTTCTTTCCAGTTTTGAACGGAAGATATTTCCTTTTTCACCATAGCCCTCTATGGGCTTCCAAATATCCCTTTGCCAATTCCACAAGAACAGCCTTAGCGAAAGGCTTCTTGAAGGGAAAGATGTAACTCTGTGAGATGAATTAACAGAACACAGAGCAGTTTCTCAGAAAGCTTCTTTCCAGTTTTGAACGGAAGATATTTCCTTTTTCACCATAGCCCTCTATGGGTTTCCAAATATCCCTTTGCCAATTCCACAAGAACAGCCTTAGCAAAAGGCTTCCTGAAGGGAAAGAGGTAACTCTGTGAAATGAATTAAGAGAACACAGAGCAGTTTCTCAGAAAGCTTCTTTCCAGTTTTTAACGGAAGATATTTCCTTTTTCACCATAGCCCTCTATGGGCTTCCAAATATCCCTTTGCCAATTCCACAAGAACAGCCTTAGCGAAAGGCTTCCTGAAGGTAAAGATGTAATTCTGTGAGATGAATTAGCACAACACAGAGCAGTTTCTCAGAAAGCTTCTTTCCAGTTTTGAACGGAAGATATTTCCTTTTTCACCTTAGCCCTCTATGGGCTTCCAAGTATCCCCTTGCCAATTCCACAAGAACAGCTTTATCGAAAGGTTTCTTGAAAGGGAAGATGTAACTCTGTGAGATTTATTAACAGAACACAGAGCAGTTTCTCAGAAAGCTTCTTTCCAGTTTTGAACGGAAGATATTTACTTTTTCACCATAGCCCTCTATGGGCTTCCAAATATCCCTTTGCCAATTACACAAGAACAGCCTTAGCGAAAGGCTTCTTGAAGGGAAAGATGTAACTCTGTGAGATGAATTAACAGAACACAGAGCAGTTTCTCAGAAAGCTTCTTTCCAGTTTTGAACGGAAGATATTTCCTTTTTCACCATAGCCCTCTATGGGCTTCCAAATATCCCTTTGCCAATTCCACAAGAACAGCATTAGCGAAAAGCTTCTTGAAAGGAAAGATGTAACTCTGTGAGATGAATTAACAGAACACAGAGCAGTTTCTCAGAAAGCTTCTTTCCAGTTTTGAACGGAACATATTTCCTTTTTCACCATAGCCCTCTATGGGCTTCCAAATATCCCTTTGCCAATTCCACAAGAACAGCCTTAGCGAAAGGCTTCTTGAAGGGAAAGATGTAACTCTGTGAGATGAATTAACAGAACACAGAGCAGTTTCTCAGAAAGCTTCTTTCCTGTTTTGAACGGAAGATATTTCCCTTTTCACCATAGCCCTCTATGGGCTTCCAAATATCCCTTTGCCAATTCCACAAGAACAGCCTTAGCGAAAGGCTTCTTGAAGGGAAAGATGTAACTCTATGAGATGAATTAACAGAACACAGAGCAGTTTCTCAGAAAGCTTCTTTCCGGTTTTGAACGGAAGATATTTCCTTTTTCACCATAGCCCTCTATGGGCTTCCAAATATCCCTTTGCCAATTCCACAAGAACAGCCTTAGCGAAAGGCTTCCTGAAGAGAAAGATGTAACTCTGTGAGATGAATTAACAGAACACAGAGCAGTTTCTCAGAAAGCTTCTTTCCAGTTTTGAACGGAGGATATTTCCTTTTTCACCTCAGCCCTCTATGGGCTTCCAAATATCCCTTTGCCAATTCCACAAGAACAGCCTTAGCGAAAGGATTCTTGAAAGGAAAGATATAACTCTTTGAGATGAATTAACAGAACACAGAGCAGTTTCTCAGAAAGCTTCTTTCCAGTTTTGAACGGAAGATATTTCCTTTTTCACCATAGCCCTCTATGGGCTTCCAAATATCCCTTTGCCAATTCCACAAGAACAGCCTTAGCGAAAGGCTTCTTGAAGGGAAAGATGTAACTCTGTGAGATGAATTAACAGAACACATAGCAGTTTCTCAGAAAGCTTCTTTCCAGTTTGGAACGGAAGATATTTCCTTTTTCACCATAGCCCTCTATGGGCTTCCAAATATCCCTTTGCCAATTCCACAAGAACAGCCTTAGCGAAAGGCTTCCTGAAGGGAAAGATGTAATTCTGTGAGATGAATTAGCAGAACACACAGCAGTTTCTCAGAAAGCTTCTTTCCAGTTTTGAACGGAAGATATTTCCTTTTTCACCATAGCCCTCTATGGGCTTTCAAATATCCCTTTGCCAATTCCACAAGAACAGCCTTAGCGAAAGGCTTCTTCAAGGGAAAGATGTAACTCTGTGAGATGAATTAACAGAACACAGAGCAGTTTCTCAGAAAGCTTCTTTCCAGTTTTGAACGGAAGATATTTCCTTTTTCACCATAGCCCTCTATGGGCTTCCAAATATCCCTTTGCCAATTCCACAAGAACAGCCTTTGCGAAAGGCTTCTTGAAGGGAAAGATGTAACTCTGTGAGATGAATTAACAGAACACAGAGCAGTTTCTCAGAAAGCTTCTTTCCAGTTTTGAACGGAAGATATTTCCTTTTTCACCATAGCCCTCTATGGGCTTCCAAATATCCCTTTGCGAATTCCACAAAAACAGCCTTAGCCAAAGGCTTCTTGAAGGGAAAGATGTAACTCTGTGAGATGAATTAACACAACACAGAGCAGTTTCTCAGAAAGCTTCTTTCCGGTTTTGAAAAGAAGATATTTCCTTTTTCACCATAGCCCTCTATGGGCTTCCAAATATCCCTTTGCCAATTCCACAAGAACAGCCTTAGCGAAAGGCTTCTTGAAGAGAAAGATGTAACTCGGTGAGATGAATTAACAGAACACAGAGGAGTTTCTCAGAAAGCTTCTTTCCAGTTTTGAACGGAAGATATTTCCTTTTTCACCATAGCCCTCTATGGGCTTCCAAGTATCCCCTTGCCAATTCCACAAGAACAGCTTTATCAAAAGGTTTCTTGAAAGGGAAGATGTAACACTGTGAGACGAATTAACAGAACGCAGAGCAGTTTCTCAGAAAGCTTCTTTCCAGTTTTGAACGGAAGATATTTCCTTTTTCACCATAGCCCTCTATGGGCTTCCAAATATCCCTTTGCCAATTCCACAAGAACAGCCTTAGCGAAAGGCTTCTTGAAGCGAAAGATGTAACTCTGTGAGATGAATTAACAGAACACAGAGCAGTTTCTCAGAAAGCTTCTTTCCAGTTTTGAACGGAAGATATTTCCTTTTTCACCATAGCCCTCTATGGGCTTCCAAATATCCCTTTGCCAATTCCACAAGAACAGCCTTAGCGAAAGGCTTCTTGAAGGGAAAGATGTAACTCTGTGAGATGAATTAACAGAACACAGAGCAGTTTCTCAGAAAGCTTCTTTCCAGTTTTGAACGGAAGATATGTCCTTTTTCACCACAGCCTTCTATGGGCTTCCAAATATCCCTTTGCCAATTCCACAAGAACAGCGTTAGCGAAAGGCTTCCTGAAAAGAAAGATGTAACTCTGTGACATGAATTAACAGAACACAGAGCAGTTTCTCAGAAAGCTTCTTTCCAGTTTTGAACGGAAGATTTTTCCTTTTTCACCATAGCCCTCTATGGGCTTCCAAATATCCCTTTGCCAATTCCACAAGAACAGCCTTAGCGAATGGCTTCTTGAAGGGAAAGATGTAACTCTGTGAGATGAATTAACAGAACACAGAGCAGTTTCTCAGAAAGCTTCTTTCCAGTTTTGAAGGGAAGATATTTCCTTTTTCACCATAGCCCTCTATGGGCTTCCAAATATCCCTTTGCCAATTCCACAAGAACAGCCTTAGCGAAAGGCTTCTTGAAGGGAAAGATGTAACTCTGTGAGATGAATTAACAGAACACAGAGCAGTTTCTCAGAAAGCTTCTTTCCAGTTTTGAACGGAAGATATTTCCTTTTTCACCATAGCCCTCTATGGGCTTCCAAATATCCCTTTGCCAATTCCACAAGAACAGCCTTTGCGAAAGGCTTCTTGAAGGGAAAGATGTAACTCTGTGAGATGAATTAGCAGAAGACAGAGCAGTTTCTCAGAAAGCTTCTTTCCAGTTTTGAACGGAAGATATTTCCTTTTTCACCATAGCCCTCTATGGGCTTCCAAATATCCCTTTGCAAATTCCACAAGAACAGCCTTAGCGAAAGGCTTCTTGAAAGGTAAGATGTAACTCCATGAGATGAATTAACAGAACACAGAGCAGTTTCTCAGAAAGCTTCTTTCCAGTTTTCAACGGAAGATATTTCCTTTTTTACCAAAGCCCTCTATGGGCTTCCAAATATCCCTTTGCCAATTCCACAAGAACAGGCTTAGCGAAAGGCTTCCTGAAGGGCAAGATGTAACTCTGTGAGATGAATTAACAGAACACAGAGCAGTTTCTCAGAAAGCTTCTTTCCAGTTTTGAACGGAAGATATTTCCTTTTTCACCATAGCCCTCTATGGGCTTCCAAATATCCCTTTGCCAATTCCACAAGAACAGCCTTAGCGAAAGGCTTCTTGAAGGGAAAGATGTAACTCTGTGAGATGAATTAACACAACACAGAGCAGTTTCTCAGAAAGCTTCTTTCCGGTTTTGAACGGAAGATATTTCCTTTTTCACCATAGCCCTCTATGGGCTTCCAAATATCCCTTTGCCAATTCCACAAGAACAGCCTTAGCGAAAGGCTTCTTGAAGAGAAACATGTAACTCTGTGAGATGAATTAACAGAACACAGAGGAGTTTCTCAGAAAGCTTCTTTCCAGTTTTGAACGGAAGATATTTCCTTTTTCACCATAGCCCTCTATGGGCTTCCAAGTATCCCCTTGCCAATTCCACAAGAACAGCTTTATCAAAAGGTTTCTTGAAAGGGAAGATGTAACACTGTGAGACGAATTAACAGAACGCAGAGCAGTTTCTCAGAAAGCTTCTTTCCAGTTTTGAACGGAAGATATTTCCTTTTTCACCATAGCCCTCTATGGGCTTCCAAATATCCCTTTGACAATTCCACAAGAACAGCCTTAGCGAAAGGCTTCTTGAAGCGAAAGATGTAACTCTGTGAGATGAATTAACAGAACACAGAGAAGTTTCTCAGAAAGCTTCTTTCCAGTTTTGAACGGAAGATATTTCCTTTTTCACCATAGCCCTCTATGGGCTTCCAAATATCCCCTTGCCAATTCCAAAAGAACACCTTTATCAAAAGATTTCTTGAAAGGGAAGATGTAACACTGTGAGACGAATTAACAGAACGCAGAGCAGTTTCTCAGAAAGCTTCTTTCCAGTTTTGAACGGAAGATATTTCCTTTTTCACCATAGCCCTCTATGGGCTTCCAAATATCCCTTTGCCAATTCCACAAGAACAGCCTTAGCGAAAGGCTTCTTGAAGGGAAAGATGTAACTCTGTGAGACGAATTAACAGAACACAGAGCAGTTTCTCAGAAAGCTTCTTTCCAGTTTTGAACGGAAGATATTTCCTTTTTCACCATAGCCCTCTAAGGGCTTCCAAATATCCCCTTGCCAATTCCACAAGAACAGCCTTAGCGAAAGGCTTCCTGAAAAGAAAGATGTAACTCTGTGAGATGAATTAACAGAACACAGAGCAGTTTCTCAGAAAGATTCTTTCCAGTTTAGAACGGAAGATATTTCCTTTTTCACATTAGCCCTCTATGGGCTTCCAAGTATCCCCTTGCCAATTCCACAAGAACAGCTTTAGCGAAAGGTTTCTTGAAAGGGAAGATGTAACTCTGTGAGATGAATTAACAGAACACAGAGCAATTTCTCAGAAAGCTTCTTTCCAGTTTTGAACGGAAGATATTTCCTTTTTCAACATAGCCCTCTATGGGCTTCCAAATATCCCTTTGCCAATTACACAAGAACAGACTTAGCGAAAGGCTTCTTGAAGGGAAAGATGTAACGCTGTGAGATGAATTAACAGAACACAGAGCAGTTTCTCAGAAAGCTTCTTTCCAGTTTTGAACAGAAGATATTTCCTTTTTCACCATACCCCTCTATGGGCTTCCAAGTATCCCCTTGCCAATTCCACAAGAACAGCTTTAGCGAAAGGTTTCTTGAAAGGAAAGATGTAACACTGTGAGACGAATTAACAGAACACAGAGCAGTTTCTCAGAAAGCTTCTTTCCAGGTTTGAACGGAAGATATTTCCTTTTTCACCATAGCCCTCTATGGGCTTCCAAATATCCCTTTGCCAATTCCACAAGAACAGCATTAGCGAAAGGCTTCTTGAAGGGAAAGATGTAACAATGTGAGATGAATTAACAGAACACAGAGCAGTTTCTCAGAAAGCTTCTTTCCAGTTTTCAACGGAACATATTTCCTTTTTCACCATAGCCCTCTATGGGCTTCCAAATATCCCTTTGCCAATTCCACAAGAACAGCCTTAGCGAAAGGCTTCTTGAAGGGAAAGATGTAACTCTCTGAGATGAATTAACAGAACCCAGAGCAGTTTCTCAGAAAGCTTCTTTCCAGTTTTGAACGGAAGATATTTCCCTTTTCACCATAGCCCTCTATGGGCTTCCAAATATCCCTTTGCCAATTCCACAAGAACAGCCTTAGCGAAAGGCTTCTTGAAGGGAAAGATGTAACTCTATGAGATGAATTAACAGAACACAGAGCAGTTTCTCAGAAAGCTTCTTTCCAGTTTTGAACGGAAGATATTTCCTTTTTCACCATAGCCCTCTAAGGGCTTCCAAATATCCCTTTGCCAATTCCACAAGAACAGCCTTAGCGAAAAGCTTCCTGAAGAGAAAGATGTAACTCTGTGAGATGAATTAACAGAACACAGAGCAGTTTCTCAGAAAGCTTCTTTCCAGTTTTGAACGGAAGATATTTCCTTTTTCACCTCAGCCCTCTATGGGCTTCCAAATATCCCTTTGCGAATTCCACAAGAACAGCCTTAGCGAAAGGATTCTTGAAAGGAAAGATATAACTCTTTGAGATGAATTAACAGAACACAGAGCAGTTTCTCAGAAAGCTTCTTTCCAGTTTTGAACGGAAGATGTTTCCTTTTTCACCATAGCCCTCTATGGGCTTCCAAATATCCCTTTGCCAATTCCACAAGAACAGCCTTAGCGAAAGGCTTCTTGAAGGGAAAGATGTAACTCTGTGAGATGAATTAAAAGAACACATAGTAGTTTCTCAGAAAGCTTCTTTCAGGTTTGGAACGGAAGATATTTCCTTTTTCACCATAGCCCTCTATGGGCTTCCAAATATCCCTTTGCCAATTCCACAAGAACAGCTTTAGCGAAAGGCTTCTTGAAGGGAAAGATGTAACTCGGTGAGATGAATTAACAGAACAAAGAGCAGTTTCTCAGAAAGCTTCTTTCCAGTTTTGAACGGAAGATATTTCTTTTTTCACCATAGCCCTCTATGGGCTTCCAAATATCCCTTTGCCAATTCCAAAAGAACAGCCTTAGCGAAAGGGTTCTGGAAGGGAAAGATGTAACTCGGTGTGATGAATTAACAGAACACAGAGCAGTTTCTCAGAATGCTTCTTTCCAGTTTTGAACGGAAGATATTTCCTTTTTCACCATAGCCCTCTATGGGCTTCCAAATATCCCTTTGCAAATTCCACAAGAACAGCCTTAGCGAAAGGCTTCTTGAAAGGTAAGATGTAACTCCATGAGATGAATTAACAGAACACAGAGCAGTTTCTCAGAAAGCTTCTTTCCAGTTTTGAACGGAAGATATTTCCTTTTTCACCATAGCCCTCTATGGGCTTCCAAATATCCCTTTGCCAATTCCACAAGAACAGGCTTAGCGAAAGGCTTCCTGAAGGGAAAGATGCAACTCTGTGAGATGAATTAACAGAACACAGAGCAGTTTCTCAGAAAGCTTCTTTCCAGTTTTGAACGGAAGATATTTCCTTTTTCACCATAGCCCTCTATGGGCTTCCAAATATCCCTTTGCCAATTCCACAAGAACAGCCTTAGCGAAAGGCTTCTTGAAGGGAAAGATGTAACTCTGTGAGATGAATTAACACAACACAGAGCAGTTTCTCAGAAAGCTTCTTTCCGGTTTTGAACGGAAGATATTTCCTTTTTCACCATAGCCCTCTATGGGCTTCCAAATATCCCTTTGCCAATTCCACAAGAACAGCCTTAGCGAAAGGCTTCTTGAAGAGAAAGATGTAACTCTGTGAGATGAATTAACAGAACACAGAGGAGTTTCTCAGAAAGCTTCTTTCCAGTTTTGAACGGAAGATATTTCCTTTTTCACCATAGCCCTCTATGGGCTTCCAAGTATCCCCTTGCCAATTCCACAAGAACAGCTTTATCAAAAGGTTTCTTGAAAGGGAAGATGTAACACTGTGAGTCGAATTAACAGAACGCAGAGCAGTTTCTCAGAAAGCTTCTTTCCAGTTTTGAACGGAAGATATTTCCTTTTTCACCATAGCCCTCTATGGGCTTCCAAATATCCCTTTGCCAATTCCACAAGAACAGCCTTAGCGAAAGGCTTCTTGAAGCGAAAGATGTAACTCTGTGAGATGAATTAACAGAACACAGAGCAGTTTCTCAGAAAGCTTCTTTCCAGTTTTGAACGGAAGATATGTCCTTTTTCACCACAGCCTTCTATGGGCTTCCAAATATCCCTTTGCCAATTCCACAAGAACAGCGTTAGCGAAAGGCTTCCTGAAAAGAAAGATGTAACTCTGTGAGATGAATTAACAGAACACAGAGCAGTTTCTCAGAAAGCTTCTTTCCAGTTTTGAACGGAAGATTTTTCCTTTTTCACCATAGCCCTCTAAGGGCTTCCAAATATCCCTTTGCCAATTCCACAAGAACAGCCTTAGCGAATGGCTTCTTGAAGGGAAAGATGTAACCCTGTGAGATGAATTAACAGAACACAGAGCAGTTTCTCAGAAAGCTTCTTTCCAGTTTTGAACGGAAGATATTTCCTTTTTCACCATAGCCCTCTATGGGCTTTCAAATATCCCTTTGCCAATTCCACAAGAACAGCCTTAGCGAAAGGCTTCTTGAAGAGAAAGATGTAACTCTGTGAGATGAATTAACAGAACACAGAGCAGTTTCTCAGAAAGCTTCTTTCCAGTTTTGAACGGAAGATATTTCCTTTTTCACCATAGCCCTCTATGGGCTTCCAAATATCCCTTTGCCAATTCCACAAGAACAGCCTTTGCGAAAGGCTTCTTGAAGGGAAAGATGTAACTCTGTGAGATGAATTAACAGAACACAGAGCAGTTTCACAGAATGCTTCTTTCCAGTTTTGAACGGAAGATATTTCCTTTTTCACCATAGCCCTCTATGGGCTTCCAAATATCCCTTTGCAAATTCCACAAGAACAGCCTTAGCGAAAGGCTTCTTGAAAGGTAAGATGTAACTCCATGAGATGAATTAACAGAACACAGAGCAGTTTCTCAGAAAGCTTCTTTCCAGTTTTGAACGGAAGATATTTCCTTTTTCACCATAGCCCTCTATGGGCTTCCAAATATCCCTTTGCCAATTCCACAAGAACAGGCTTAGCGAAAGGCTTCCTGAAGGGAAAGATGTAACTCTGTGAGATGAATTAACAGAACACAGAGCAGTTTCTCAGAAAGCTTCTTTCCAGTTTTGAACGGAAGATATTTCCTTTTTCACCATAGCCTCTATGGGCTTCCAAATATCCCTTTGCCAATTCCACAAGAACAGCCTTAGCGAAAGGCTTCTTGAAGGGAAAGATGTAACTCTGTGAGATGAATTAACACAACACAGAGCAGTTTCTCAGAAAGCTTCTTTCCGGTTTTGAACGGAAGATATTTCCTTTTTCACCATAGCCCTCTATGGGCTTCCAAATATCCCTTTGAGAATTCCACAAGAACAGCCTTAGCGAAAGGCTTCTGGAAGGGAAAGATGTAACTCCGTGAGATGAATTTACAGAACACAGAGCAGTTTCTCAGAATGCTTCGTTCCAGTTTTGAACGGAAGATATTTCCTTTTTCACCATAGCCCTCTATGGGCTTTCAAATATCTCTTTGCCAATCCCACAAGAACAGCCTTAGCAAAAGGCTTCCTGAAGGGAAAGATGTAACTCTGTGAAATGAATTAACAGAACACAGAGCAGTTTCTCAGAAAGCTTCTTTCCAGTTTTTAACGGAAGATATTTCCTTTTTCACCATAGCCCTCTATGGGCTTCCAAATATCCCTTTGCCAATTCCACAAGAACAGCCTTAGCGAAAGGCTTCCTGAAGGGAAAGATGTAATTCTGTGAGATGAATTAGCAGAACACAGAGCAGTTTCTCAGAAAGCTTTTTCCAGTTTTGAACGGAAGATATTTCCTTTTTCACCATAGCCCACTATGGGCTTCCAAATATCCCTTTGCCAATTCCACAAGAACAGCCTAAGCGAAAGGCTTCTTGAAGGGAAAGATGTAACTCTGTGAGATGAATTAACAGAACACAGAGCAGTTTCTCAGAAAGCTTCTTTCCAGTTTTGAACGGAAGATATTTCCTTTTTCAACATAGCCCTCTATGGGCTTCCAAATATCCCTTTGCCAATTCCACAAGAACAGCCTTTGCGAACGGCTTCTTGAAGGGAAAGATGTAACTCTGTGAGATGAATTAACAGAACACAGAGCAGTTTCTCAGAAAGCTTCTTTCCAGTTTTGAACGGAAGATATTTCCTTTTTCACCATAGCCCTCTAAGGGCTTCCAAATATCCCTTTGCCAATTCCACAAGAACAGCCTTAGCGAAAGGCTTCTTGAAAGGTAAGATGTAACTCCGTGAGATGAATTAACAGAACACAGAGCAGTTTCTCAGAAAGCTTCTTTCCAGTTTTGAACGGAAGATATTTCCTTTTTCACCATAGCCCTCTATGGGCTTCCAAATATCCCTTTGCCAATTCCACAAGAACAGGCTTAGCGAAAGGCTTCCTGAAGGGCAAGATGTAACTCTGTGAGATGAATTAACAGAACACAGAGCAGTTTCTCAGTAAGCTTCTTTCCAGTTTTGAACGGAAGATATTTCCTTTTTCACCATAGCCCTCTATGGGCTTCCAAATATCCCTTTGCCAATTCCACAAGAACAGCCTTAGCGAAAGGCTTCTTGAAGAGAAAGATGTAACTCTGTGAGATGAATTAACAGAACACAGAGGAGTTTCTCAGAAAGCTTTTTTCCAGTTTTGAACGGAAGATATTTCCTTTTTCAAGATAGCCCTCTATGGGCTTCCAAGTATCCCCTTGCCAATTCCACAAGACCAGCTTTATCGAAAGGTTTCTTGAAAGGGAAGATGTAACACTGTGAGACGAATTAACAGAACGCAGAGCAGTTTCTCAGAAAGCTTCTTTCCAGTTTTGAACGGAAGATATTTCCTTTTTCACCATAGCCCTCTATGGGCTTCCAAATATCCCTTTGCCAATTCCACAAGAACAGCCTTAGCGAAAGGCTTCTTGAAGGGAAAGATGTAACTCTGTGAGATGAATTAACAGAACACAGAGCAGTTTCTCAGAAAGCTTCTTTCCG